>NC_052504.1:90019919-90340995 GCF_014356525.2 Nilaparvata lugens
TCTTGCATGTTGCTTCTTGCCTCTTGCCTCTTGCATGTTGCTTCTTGCCTCTTGCCTTTTGCCACTTGCCTTCTCCTCTTACTTCTCGCCTCTGCCTCTTGCATGTTGCTTCTTGCCTCTTGCCTCTTGCATGTTGCTTCTTGCCTCTTGCCTCTTGCATGCTGCTACTTGCCTCTTGCCTTTTGCCACTCGCCTTCGCCTCTCGTTCTTGCTTCTGCCTCTGCCTCTTGCCTCTTGCCTCTTGCATGTTGCTTCTTGCCTCTTTCCTCTTGCATGTTGCTTCTTGCCTCTTGACTTTTGCCACTTGTCTTCGCCTCTTGTTTCTTGCTTCTGCCTCTTGCCTCTTGTCTCTTTCCTCTTGCTTCTTGCCTCTTGCATGTTGCTTCTTGCTTCTTGCATGTTGCTTCTTGCCTCTTGCATGTTGCTTCTTACCTCTTGCCTTTTGCCACTTGCCTTCGCCTCTTGTTTCTTGCTTCTGCCTCTTGCCTCTTGCCTCTTGCATGTTGCTTCTTGCCTCTTTCCTCTTGCATGTTGCTCCTTGCCTCTTTCCTCTTGCATGTTGCTTCTTGCCTCTTGACTTTTGCAACTTGCCTTCGCCTCTCGTTTCTTGCTTCTGCCTCTTGCCTCTTGCATGTTGCTTCTTGCCTCTTGCCTCTTGCATGTTGCTTCTTGCCTCTTGTCTCTTGCATGTTGCATCTTGCCTCTTGCCTTTTGCCACTTGCCTTCACCTCTTACTTCTTGCCTTCGCCTCTCGTTTCTTGCTTCTGCCTCTTGCCTCTTGCATGTTGCTTCTTGCCTCTTGACTTTTGCCACTTGTCTTAGCCTCTTGTTTCTTGCTTCTGCCTCTTGCCTCTTGTCTCTTGCATCAGGCTTCTTGCCTCTTGCATGTTGCTTCTTACCTCTTGCCTTTTTTCACTTGCCTTCGCCTCTTGTTTCTTGCTTCTGCCTCTTGCCTCTTGTCTCTTTCCTCTTGCTTCTTGCCTCTTGCATGTTGCTTCTTGCTTCTTGCTTCTTGCCTCTTGTCTCTTGCATGCTGCTTCTTGTCTCTTGCCTTTTGCCAATTGCCTTTGCCTCTTTTTTCTTGCTTCTGCCTCTTGCATGTTGCTTCTTGCCTCTTGCCTCTTGCATGTTGCTTCTTGCCTCTTGCCTTTCGCCACTTGCCTTCGCCTCTTGTTTCTTGCTTCTGCCTCTTGCCTCTTGCCTCTTGCCTTTTGACTGTTTCTCCTTTCCTCTTATCATTCACGTTTTGCTTTTTTCCTATTTTTCGCCTCTTGCCTGTTGACTCGTGCCTCTTGCTTCTTGACTCTCGCATCTTGCCTCTTGTACAGCTTCTAACTACAATTTGCGTCACAAAATGCATTTAAGGGTAACATCAGGCACTCATACCAGACACAGAAAAAATAGAATAATGTGGGGGTGGTAGGAGGTGAATGGGTGGAAGAAAGAGGGGAAGATGAACAAGAAAAGTGGGGAGGAGATTTGAAGCAAACGGAGAAGCATGATGATAAGGGGGAAGATGTTCAAACCGAAGTGGGAAGAAATGAAGAGGGAGGAGAAGTAGGAGAAGATGAAGGGACCAAAGGAGGAGTGGAAGCGATGGAGATAAGAAGAAGAAGAAGAAGAAGAAGAAGAAGAAGAAGAAGAAGAAGAAAAGAAGGAGAAGAAGAAGAAGAAGAAGAAGAAGAAGAAGAAGAAGAAGAAGAAGATGATGATGAAAGTGGGGGACAAAAAAGATGAAGTAAAACGTATAGGAATCCGCTGAGATGAGGAAAAATAGGACAACAATTAATTGTAAGGAAAAAAGGAATATGAAGAAGAAATGTGAGAGAAGGAGGAGAGGCACGATAGGAAAATGACAATTATTGGAAAGGAGAACTAGATAAGATAGAGCAGAATAGGCGGGGGAGGAGAAGCAAGAGCAGAAAGATGATGAGTTGAAGAAGTGAAACAAGGGAGTTGAGAAAAAAGTGGAGAAAGAAAAGAAATAGTTGGAGAAAAGGAGAAGAAGAAGAACAAGAAGAAGAAGAACAAGGAGAAGAAGAAGAAGAAGAAGGAGAAGAAGAAGAAGAAGAAGAAGAAGAAGAAGAAGAGGAAGAAGTTGAAAAAGTGAAAAAAGAGAGTTGGGGAAAAAGGTGGAGGAAGAAAATAAATAGTTGTAGAGAAGAAGACGAAGAAGAGGAAGAAGAAGAGGGAGAAGATTAAAGAAAAGATAAGAAGGAGAAGAAGTAAGTTTGGCTTGTTGCGTGAATAGGACGGTTGCGTCAAGATTCAATTTGCCCAGTAAGCGGTTGACGACTGCGTGAGCTGTATGCTAAGGCCTTGGCCACGTCATCCACCAACCTCCAACCACACAGAGATCATCGCGTTTATTTGATACACCCCTCATCCAATTCCGTCTTTTCGAAATTATGCACGAATATCTGGCGCGAAACACTAGTGAATAATGTAGCAAAAAGTTCAGAGCAGACTGACGCTACAAATTTCACCCTACTTTTCTCATTTTCTTCTATTGCAAAACGTTTTGAAGACACCTCTTGCATTTTATGCTGTCACTTCTTCTTATATCGCACAGAAAACTTTCATGCTCATGCATAATATTGAACCTTTATGAATATTATAATATGAAAAAGGCAGCTGCTACTTTAGTCCAGCTCTCTAGTCTATCAGGAGCTATTGTGAAATCATCAATTTCAATAATAAGTAAAGACATTCAATAATACAAGGATTAACCTTAAAGCCTACAAAGCCTGATATACTTAATTGCAATCTGATGATGGCTACATTATTTCCATTATCCATTGGTTCATCAAAGACTCCACTTTAAACCTCCAGGTATGCTTGGAGCAATGAATATTCAAATTTAGGAATGAAACTGGCAAACAATCAAGGATTGATTTTCTCTCATACAAGAATAATTTTTCCCTACAGTTACCTTGGAAAGTGGCCATTGCTGCACTGATTACAGATCGCAAAGAATCACTTTTCCGCTCTAGTGCGGGAATAGTTATTTGTGCAACTAGTGCGCAAAGTGACAGTTTGCTGCACCGAAAGAAACGTTTACGCCCGAGCCTTAGGCGAGGGCGGAATGGTTTCTTGAGTGCAGCAAACAAACTTTGCGCACGTATTTCACATTAAATTTTCCCTACAGTTACCATTGAATATCAAAAGTGGGTAATTATGGGTAAAATTCCCTGAAATCCATCAAATGTTATTCTGTTTAGTTTTATTATCAATAAAAACCTTAATTTATTCAAAATAGAATAATAATTGAATAATAATGATTAGTAATTCAATTGAAAATTCATCTGACTGCTTGAAGGAGGTTTATGTTATGTAAGCATTGAAATGACTATAATCAAGGCACATATTGGCAAGGCAACGCTGTTCTCCACTGTCATTATAACGAGGGCCTCACTAGGAGTGCAGTTACCAACTTAATTTTGATTTTGCTGCACTGGTGCTCCATTAACCTACTAACTATTTTGCGTTGTCATGCTGCAAATCTGGAGTACGCAAAGTACTCACTTTGCGCACTAGTGCGGAAAAGTGATTCTTTGCGGCCTGCAATCAGTGAACAAATGGTCACTTTTCAAGGTATCTGTAGGAAAATAATTTTTCCGCACTCCAGATTTGCAACATGGCAACGCAAAATAGTTAGTGCGTTATATGGAGCACCAGTGCAGCAAATCAAAATGAAGTTGGTAACAGTGACTGTTATAATAATAATAACGATGGACAAGGACAAGGACACCCTGAGTTGGAGGACAGCACAGTGCCACCCACCTCCCACCACCCACACACCACACAGCCGCCATTCAAACACACATACTACATTCTATTTCATTTATTAATTATTAAATTACACAGAAAAACATTTGATGCATTTCAGGCAATTTTACCCATAATTACCCACTTCTCATATTCAATGGTAACTGTAGGAAAAATTAAATGTGAAATACGTGCGCAAAGTTCCTCTGCTGCACTCAAGAAGCCATTCCGCCCTCGCCTGCGGCTCGGGCGTAAACGTTTCTTCCGGTGCAGCAAACTGTCACTTTGCGCACTAGTTGCACAAATAACTATTGTATGCAGATAAATTTGTTACCGTGAACTACGATTAGGTATTTCGATCACTGATTGATTTGTTTTCAATGTATTATCAATGGGAATAAGTGAAATGGGAAATTTCTACAACGCATACATAAATTTGACTCCAGAAAATCGAGTTATTCACCACAATTTACAATATGATACAGCAGGTTAATTCGTGGATGAGAGTAGTAATTATTACAGTATCATACCAATAGCATCAGTATCGTAATAATTGGAGTTTCATCACTGTAAAGTGGACAGGGGTACACCGAACACTGCTCACTGTTTATAGGACCCATCCGAGGATAATTGTTTTTCAACCCCCCGAAAATTCCAGTGACACAGGTCTGCGTCTTCGCCCCTCCCCTGTGTCCTGTGGCCACCCCTTGTAAAGATTGATACTTCCGCATGAACGTTCAGGAAGTGAAAAAATAGTTGTTGGAATGTTCACTTGAATATATACTAAAAAAATCTGGTGTGGTACACTCACACAACTTTCCTTGCTCATTGAACTGTAAGCCTCATTCTTAAACGAGAATAATTTAGGGGAATAACATAATAACATATTTGAAACTATGATCAGACTACTGTATATACTGTATTACGGAGCTCCTGCAATTTTCCCAGAAATAAGACTCATGTCAGTTGATAGGGCTTATAAATAGCTATCTATGGTATAAATTTGAAGAAAATCGTTATAGCCGTTTTCGAGAAAACCGTGAAAAACATGGTTTTTCAGTAATTATCCGCCATTTTTTCCGCCATCTTGAATTGAATTTCATTGAATTTCTTACTGTCAGATCCTCATGGTATAAGGACCTTGAGTTAGAAATTTCAAGTCAATCGGTTGATTAGGAATGGAGTTATCGTGTTCACAGAAATACACACACATACACACACACACACACACACACACACACACACACACACACATACATACACACTCACACATACACACACACACACAGACCAACTCCCAAAATTCTTGTTTTTGAACTCAGGGGACCTTGAAACGTATAGAAAACTTGAAATTAGGGTACCATATTTTTTTTGGAAAGCAGTACTTTCCTTACCTATGGTAATAGGGCAAGGAAAGGAAGAATCTAGTGACTGAAATGAGAGAGATGAAGCTGAAAATTCCTGGTATAAATACATTCTATTTCCTCGAGATTTTTATCAGCTTCTCCGTTATTTTAGCCCATCGAAATATATAATATCTGGGAAGATTTTCTCACAAAACACTCTAATCATTCGCATTCCTTGGAGTATATTCAGCTCTTTCAAATTTCATACATCTCTCCCGTATCTATATTTTCAATAAGTTTGCGAAATCCTGTACGTTCAAGAAAGATTTGTTGCCTGATGACATGCTTGAAACAAAGATATCGTCTGGAAATACTATCAATAAATTATCAGTACCTGGAAATTCTGGAGAAAAATCGCGAAGTCTTTCCAGTACTCACTAATGAATCAAGCTGAGCTGGAAGAGACTCGTTATAATCAGACACGAGTGGAACACAAGGCGGAAATAAATAATGCTGTACGTCTCGTGAATTCGGGCTTAGGTACTCGTAGAAAGAAGGCTGCTTCGTTCCATTTTCTTCTCTCTTCATCTCCTCTTTCTTCTCGCTTGCTCCTATCTTTATTCTCTCTTGTTGCACTCTCTCTTACCAGTTCGTAGAAGAGCAAAGATGCTCAGCTGCTACAAGATGAAGAATTAATGGTGGACAGGAGCAGTTGCTATCACAGGGTGCAGAGCAGCCTCCAGCCTGTTTGAAAGCGAACAATGAAAAATTGTTAATAATCAGCAAGAGTCATCGGGGACTTTTGAAAGGAGATCAAGCAATATCTCCGGGCCTGAATCATTGCTTCCATCCTACTTGGGAAGCTCATATAAATTTAATTGCATCCTTGATATCTTCGGTAACAGGCTGAAGCTGGCCTGATTGGCCATTGACGTCAGTTTTTGTTTACTTTCAACAAGAGGAAATTGATACTTAATGTTCTATTTTCAACAAAATTGGGCAATGAAATTTGCTGAGGAGAACTTAGGCTAGGCGCACACCAGTTAGTCAAGACAAGACAAGACATGATCAGACACGTTTAGTCACAATACTTCACATTGTTGCTTATGACGCAACTCACACTGGTTAGTCATTGCAATTGGACTTGTCTTCTTAAGCAACTATGTGAAGTATTGTGACTAAACGTGACTAGTCTTGTCTTGACTAACCGATGTACGCCCAGCCTTATTGAATCAAAAAGACTAAGAAATTGTCAAAAAACCACTGATTTATTGATAATTAGAAAGACCGGTTTCGGTTATTACACCATTGTCAATCTCTGATAAACTAAAACTAAATACAAGAGCAGCAGAATTTATACTAGTAGGCAAGTACTGCTATTGGTCAAGGGCATGAACGCCTGCCATTGGCCTAGCTAGACAGTCTCCTCCCACTCAACGGTGTGACAAAATGGCGACTTAAGCAACAGAATCGCCATGATAATAAAAAAAAATTATTATCAGAATGGCGACTTAAGCAACAGAATCGCCCTGATAATATTTTTTTTTTTTATTATCATAAATTTTAAATTATTATCAAAATGGCGACTTAAGCAACAGAATCGCCCTGATAATAATTTTTTTTATTATCATGGCGATTCTGTTGCTCAAGTCGCCATTTTGTCACACCGTTGAGTGGGAGGAGACTGTCTAGCTAGGCCAATGGCAGGCGTTCATGCCCTTGACCAATAGCAGTACTCGCCTACTAGTATAAATTCTGCTGCTCTTGTAATAACCGAAACCGGTCTTTCTAATTATCAATAAATCAGTGGTTTTTTGACAATTTCTTAGTCTTTTTCATTCAATATGAATAATTACCACAATATCAACTTCTCAACTACACAAAAAGAAAAACTTATTGAATCACAATAAAGGTTTTTGTTCCAGTTCACAAGTCTTCAATAAACTGCATGCGATAGGGGAGTAAGGTGCTTCTAAACAATTTGAATGAGGAAAAGTGAATAATTAATTATTGATGTTGTATTCTATGACGAAACAGAGTTTCTAAACTACAACAGAGAAACAATGATATTCCCTTCATAATTATCTTTGTTGGATGGTTGGTGTACATGGAAATGAATTTGAGTATTATACTGGTAATCATATAGAATGAATATAATGAAATGATCTGAAATAATTATATTCAAAATACAATCATTTTATGGAAAGTTACTAGATAACTACGCAATAGAGAGAAATAGAAATCTCGTTATAAAAAGAATTAGTATTGGGTAACAAAAGCTGATTACCAATATTCATCCATTACCGGTTCTGGTCATTACGACAGTTAAGTGGGATTATCACTAAATGATGGGGACAGGAGGATATATTACGATATTATTGATGTTGCTCGTTACAAAAATACGATTTTGGTAAGTAGAACTGAATTTTAAAGAGAATTTCAAAATAACTCAAGAATTGTTTCCGATAAACCTATTTCCTCATTCGATGAACTTTTTCTCATGTAAATTAGAAGGGTTTCAGAATAAGATCGGTTATTTCGTAGCTTTGTAGTTGATAATGATAGGTGATTGAAAAGACTCCAACTTCTTATCAATTGGATTTGTGACCTTTTTCAATTTAATTCATAACAATAACATAACGACTACTGATATAATTCAATCTATATTTTAGAATATAACTGGATTGTTTCAGGTGTTGATTGTTTTCGTGGACATTATTTAATACCTTCTATGGTATTCATCTCATTGACAACTAATTAGCGAGCCTCATAGGTGAAGCTATTTTTGTATTGAAGACTCTTTCATCAAATAATGCTGTATTATCAATGAAATGGGTAGAGAGATGAAGATTGAACTGTTTCTCTATTACATACTTGACTGAGAGGTAGTAGACGTTTAGAGTTTGGACTCTCTTTAGGAGGTCACTCTCTCCCTTCTTTCCCTTTTTTTTGTTCTGGCTATGCTTAAAACTGTTTCATGTTTTCCAAAGGCTCGGTTACTGAACAAACGGTTTATGAATTTTTGCATGACAGAAATGTTTCAGACATATGATTGACGTTGCATGTCGTGACTTGAAAGACGTGTAATTTCAATTTGCGACATGAAGGCAAGCCATGCCTTGGTTCCCTGATGAATTAGTGAAGGGGAAAAACTGCAACACCTTACAATCCTTGATAAGGCAAAACAATGGTTACCCGAGCATGCGACTGTTATTGGCTCTATTACCCGGTAATGGACTTCAGGAAAACAAGATATGATGTATTCCAGCAAAATAGTTCAAAGCATTATTACGTCAAATGTTTATCATATTAGCTGGAAATTTATTTTGAGATTATATTTCGAGGAATCCTCTAATTTTAATCTAGGATTCTAATTCTTCTAATAGTGGTAACTGATATCATCCTCAGGGTTCTTTCTAACGTGGAGAGCTCCCAGAGTTCTCTATACAATATCTACTTCCACCATACTCTCTTCCAGGTGAAGAGAACAACTCCCTAGCTAATAGAATCTTCAATCCTTGATAATCTTCTATAAACACGTGGGCTTCATTCACAAGCAAGGTTTATTGAGCTTGAAAACTCCATTTCATACTTCTGAGAGACTGTTATAATCATTCTGTTGAACGTGTCTAGAGGGAATCAATGTTACATTGATTCATTGTGTTCATTGATTTACTGATTAATTGATCGTTAAATTTTAAATTATTAATACAGTATTTTTCAGTTATTAGTGATAATTTAGTGAATTTTTTTTTTTAATTTGGTTTTAAACTTTCCTAAATTCTGAATTCCTAGTTTATAAGTATTTTGGACTCAAAATTGGACAAAAATCGTGAAAACATAACCTCTTTTTGAACAATTTCTATCTAAATTTGGGAAAGGAACAGTTTTGGGCTTCAAGCCTGTTGTTCCTTCCCCAATCATTCATAGTTGAGAATTATATTGTAATATATGTATCAATGTATAAATAAATGAATGAATAAATCATTGTGTTCTTCATTTCTACTCAAAGGAAAAATAAAATTTCCATGTTTTGAATTACCAGGGACAGAACATTCGGTTTTTGTGGAACCAATAATCAATGATAATTTACGTGGAACTGATGATATGTTTCAAAAGTAGTGGGAAGCTAATGAGCATTACTTATTGTAGATCTCTATCTTCTCCTCAATATTACAAACTGAATCTATAAAAAACTTTAACTGATCTCAATGTGAAAATTTTGATATGATCATATCATTTTAGATCATCTAGCAGACTCGGGTCACGTTGCTTCTCAATATGCGACTAGCCTAATGAGAAGGAACAGTTGCTGAACTAATGAGAATTGAGCAAATAATTGAAAAGCTAATCTTAAATCAATCAAGGATGATAACTTGTTCGTGATTCGGATTATAATATTGCTGTCGCATGACTAATTTGTTGTAGAAGCTTGATAAATGCCATTATTACATGGAAACTCGCCTATAAATTGATTGAAATTCAGGGATTACTCCTCTATTTATTACAGACAATGAAGATATCAGAATCAAGTCACGCGATTGTGACATCGAAATTTCAAACTCATGGATCATAAATGAAAGACAAATAGTAAGTTGCATTTTTTCCGTGAATATTTCAAAGAAATTTTTCAGTGGACATTTCAGTCCACTAATTTTACTGAGAATTTATGAAAGTGAGGAGAGATTAATCGTTGGTGATATCAATTAAGACCTTTGGCCGAATAATGGCCTTTCAAGTCAATAATCAAGTTGAAAACCAAAAATTGACCGTTTACAGCAATGTCAAATAGAATGTATTCTGTATTCCAGGTGCATTAGTTTAAAGAAAGTATCTATTCACAATCAATCAGATTCATGAAGCTTCCTCATCCTTTTAGATACAGCTCACTTTTTTGCTCTTATTCAATCTCCTCTCCACATTAGGCCAGCTACTCACATATCGATTTTGAACTTCCGATGTTTTGCAATCCTTATAAATTCTTCCAGATTGAACGAAACTTGACAAACACAAATGTGTATGCCAGGTTATGCTCAATCTAATATTTTTATTTTCCATTCATAGATTTATCTACTTATCCACATATCATTGAAAATATCGGGGCATTGTTAAACAGAACACAATTCTCTCAAATGATCGTGTTAATACTTTACAGCTGGCTATACGTCGGCTTATGAATTTCGGGGATGCGATATTTTGATTTTCCACAGAATCACTCGCTCAATTTTTACTATCCACAGACGACGAAAGTCTCAGCTGTTTCAGCCAAGGATGAATTATCCTTTTAATGTCGTTCAGCGAGTTTTCCCAGGGATGAGACCTAGTGCAATCGAATTTTTATATCATAAACCTTCTATGTTCCAAATTTCGTGAAAATTGTTAGAGCCGTTTTCGAGATACGTTGTACATAAATAAATGAACAAATATAAAAATATATACAGATATTGCTTGCTTAATATAATAGGATAATTAAGATATGAAACCACTGAACTGAAAAACATCCCTCTACCGAATTGAGATGATACACGTAGTTCGGAATATGGCATGTCAACAATCACGACACTAATAATTGAGATTATGAAGTTTTCGTCAAGTTCCAGGTTAATTTATTCATTCATTGTATAAAATAATATAGGAGTGCTACATGTGATATAATATATGACACATATTTGACGGTTATCCAGTCTCACTTTACTTCTTTTCAAGCTTTGAACTACTATTCTAGTCAGTGTGCGAGTCATGTGAAGGATAATCCATTCATGTGAGTATATTTCACTGATGGAATATTGCGCTGGTAACTGAGCGAATAGAACACTGGACTTCAAAGACAAATTCACTCCAAACAATCAAACCAAGATTGATTTATCCACTGGTTGGTGGCGCATCTTGCCTGTATGGCTCCCTATAGACTGCATGGAGAGTCAAAGCACTCCAGAGCTTTGTTCTACTGGTGATGATCACTATGGATATTATGACTCCCCGAGTAATTCCTGTGGGAACCCCATCCACTAAGCTTGACCTTGATTCCCAACTTCGCAAGACTGCGAATTAAATTATACTAAGTACCCTGCATCGTCTCAACCTTCTGGGAAGATTCACTTCACTTAAAGCTCGAACCATTTTCCAAATTATTATGTTTGTTCAGGAGTGCCCGAAGGTACAATTTCTTGGAAGAGGGTATGACGGGGATCCCAAGTTTGCAGTTTATTTAATTTTCTCTACACAGAGAGTCTTCGAAAATCACATGGATGGGATTTCAACACTTTTCAACATTACAAATGCATTCACCGAAGTACTATCACGATTCAGGTCATTGGTTTTTTGATTCTTGACTAGGTTCTCTGAAACTATATGAGACGTACTACAATTAGGATTCAGGTCTTTGGTTTTCTGAGAAATATTTCAACTTCAATGATATCAGCATCAAGTCGTGTCAGCTCTTGAAACTACTTTAAAACTAAGATACTATACTACTCCAGGATTTTGGTAAGTAGAACTGAATTTTGAAGAGAATTTCAAAATAACTGAAGAATTTTCTGTTTCCAATGATTTAGCCCATTTCCTCACTCGTGGTATTCATTCGAAGAACCTTCTTTTCATGTGAATCAGAAGGGTTTCACAATGAATCACCAAATTTGGCAATATTAATTTTGTAAAAATTATTAAAACTCAACAATTATTGTATTATTTTTTTTGTGCATTTATATTTTGTTTATAAATTGGATTATTGATGAAATTCAACATCCATAGATCATTAGAAGGTCTATAGATCTTCTAATGACTATATAGAAGGAAATAAATCATTAGATAAATATCCAGAACTGATATCATCCATCAACAGAATTGTTTCATTTGTACTGCTGTTATTAGATAAAAATGTTTTCTATTATTTTTAGAACTCGTGGCTGAAGCATAAGGCTTCTTTTCCCAGTCACGCTAAAAATTATTGTATTTTAATTATTATTTTTATTTTTTTAAATATTTCTTGTATTTGGCAATATATTCATTAGTCATTATTTATTTCCAAATATTTAATTATTTAACTATTAATCATCAGTTATTTCGAAGCTTTGTAGTAATAATAGGTGATTGAAAAGACTCCAACTTCTTATCAATTGGATTTGGAACATTGAATTTCACTCATCCAAGCATTCTCTATACTCTGTATTTGAATATTTCAAAAAATGCACCCACTCTTAGCTCCTCTGATGTCAACTATGAACTATCAAATGCTCAAGTAATTCCATTTATTTGAAGAGAATCAATCAAGAGGATGATCCTCCTCAATTCGATCTCTACATGATATCTGTGCACTCAAATATCTTCGATCTGTTTCTATTCAAATGAAAACAAAGCAATTTGCTGTCGTTCAATGGTTTCCATGACCATTTTTTAGATACTTGAGAGTGTCTTGTCTCGCTCCAACTGATATTTTGATACCTGGTTCTTCCATATAAACTTCTAATATGGAGAATTAGTTGATTAAGTTGAGTGATTTTGTCAATGTCATGTAGTTTTCATCCAATACGGATATTTACTACAACATAGCCTTCATAACAGCACAGATATCTCTCGATGTAAATAATTGTGTAATATAAGAATTATAATTATGTAATATAAGTATTCATCACTATAATTTTTTGTTCACATTATATATAAAATAATAACCAAACGTTACTTTTCACTACCTTAAAAATGCAAGGTTTCACAAATTTATTTTTATAATTATAATAAAAGGCTAAGCCCCGACAGACTGAAATCACACCACAGCCCAAACTACTGAGCCTAAAAACTTGAAATTTTGCACGATTGTTTATGGTAGCCTGAAAACATCCACTAAGAAAGGATTTTCAGAAATTTGCCCCCCTGTGGGAGCGGGGGCCCCCCCAAAATTTTGTACTTTTTAACCGCTCATTGCACAGCAAAGTCATAAAGAACTTTTTTGTTCGGCTACAAAAAAAATTAGATCTATGCAGAAAAATTTCGATCAGGAGCACCGGGGGGTCCAGGAGAGGGCATCTTTCGAAATGTTTTATGTAAAATCACACTACAGCTCAAACTAATTGTCCTACAGACTTGAAACTTTGCCCAAATATTCTTCAAACATGCTAGACGCGCACTAAGAACGGATTTTGAGATATTTTGCCTCTAAGTGTTTCAAAGGATGAAAAAGGATCCTATTAAGTAAGGTTATGAACATGGTAAGGTGAGTGCCATATAGAAATGAGATAATTTATTCATTGACATGTGATATTCTAACATATGTTGTAATCATTGGAAATATGGTAACAAAATAATCTGATAGAAATTCAAAAAAGAACATCTTTCTACCTGATTCCACTCAACCTCAATAATATTGTTCTGATAATGGATAAATATGTTTAATAATATCATTATTACTAATATAATAAAAGTATTGTTTTGATAATTAATTATTATGATTAATATAATAATAGTATGTTTGGTAGTCAATAAATATTTTTATTTTCATAAACTCTGTATAATAATAATGGTGAATGTGAAACATCTGCATCAAAGAAATTATCTCAAAAACATATGTTTAGGAAAATCATAGTTTTGAACTTCGTTTTCCTGATGCAATGTATAGGCCTACACGTGGCTTGGATTATCAATTTTTCAGCTAGAACAGTTTTTTGAGACTGCTAAATAAACGTCTGCAGTTTTATCAAAGCTGTATCGGCAATATGATAATTATTTTCTGCCATTTTTATTTAATTACAATTTCAAAATTATTCAAGCCTTGATGGAATGATTGACTCACTGTACAGTCAGTCGAAAATTTTAATATTGAAATGAGGGGTATTTTGGCAAGCTGAACAAAAAAATAAGGTCCTATGCTCTTTTTCGATATTTATGTAAATGAAAAATGAGTCTTGTGGGTTGTCAAAGCTCCCCCTGGAAGGGCAACTATTCATTTTATCCTATCTTTTAGTGAAATAACAATGATTTCATGCCAACAAGAATCGAACTCTTTGTGAATTTAGATAAAATATGACCTACACTTTAGATTTATATAATTACGTATATTAATTGAATTCATGGAAATTGAAGTACTTTTTTCAGTCAGTTTATGATTAGTTGATGAAATTGATTATCAATAAAAAAATGATTATAATTTTATCAGTACGGTACCGGATTAGTTGAATGAATTGTCGATGTACTGAGTTCTTGGTCAACAATAATTTAATATTGGTATTTATCCAATCATTATTTTTCCAGAAGTTATTTCATTTGAATTAGAAAATATTTATAAGCTCCTATCAATTTGTCATTCGTAACAATGAATTGTTCAAAACATGAATTTAATCAAATAAAAAATGGCCCATACTTCTGTATTCATGTTCGCATGTTTTCCACTTGTGATGGATAGCCAAATATTGTATGGCGAGCTGCACGGCGAACTGATGGACAAACACATTATTAGTTCAGTTTTTGCGTACCTATAAAATTGTAGGATGGGGAGGAACAAACTACGTTCACCTCGACCCCCTTATAAAAGTGCAAAAACTAATAATCAAAATCATCAAACAGAAGCCACTTTCTTAGTTATCCGTCAGACCAGCTCTACAATGAGTTTGTTGTGATGGACGCAAGACAACTCTACTCCCTAGAAATTGTTTGCAGACTACACAAAAACCCAGAAAGCTTTCAAAACAGAAACCACTGTCATAACACAAGGAATAGAAGCCTTCTCATCACGAACGTGGCTAGGAAGGCAACATACCAACAACACTACTTCAACCACCTAGCACCAAAATACCACTATTTACTTCCTGTGCACGTCAAGATAATAGAAAACTCAAGAAAATTTAAATGCGCCATTAAAAACTGGATCAAAAAACTGGAAGGCATAATATAGGAAACATAAATTTCGAACAATATTTGTAAGCTCACTTTCTCAGGGGTTATTACTTATTTGCACCCCCACTCTAAACTTAATGTATTTCTATTACACCTGCTCTAGAACATGGGTTTTCCATAGTTGAGTAGGTTAATTTCCGAAAAAATGAAATTTATTTATATTTGTAAAAAAATTTCATAAATTGTATTTGAATATTGTGTAAATTTTATTGATTAGATTGCTTATTTGTATATTAATGGGAATAAAATGTATTATTATTATTATTATTCATTGTATATTTTTCCCCCCGACTCAGATGTCCGATTGCTGTCTCATTCACTCAATTATCAAATGAAAAGCCTGTTTGACTTATAGTAAAGATAATATGTCAATTTTTTTACAACATACAGTTTTTATTCATGAGAAGCCAATACCAATTTCAGTCCAATAAAAAAATCCTTTTCTGTCATCTTCCCCGTAGCGAAGCACGGGTAACTGCTAGTAATTATAATAAAGATCGATTTCTGCTTTACATTAAGTGCTCAATGCGTTCATCAATAACCCTTGAACATATTATAATCTGTGAAGTTGTTAATTGTAAATCCTTCACAGATAATACGATGTTTCTGATATTTATAAGAGCAGTCTCTAAATTCCCTCTTTTGCGAATAAATTCACAAAAAATTAAGGCCGTCCGGCTCGCAAAATTACTGGGTTCAAACCTCAGCTCTAGCTCAGTGGTAGAAACATGAATTTTATAAATACAAATAATCACCATAAGGTTCAGTGACCGGTGATTGGTAATTCTTACCGCTGCTTCTATGAAGTTCTTGAAGAATACCAATACGGAAAATAAAAGAATATTTGATGACTGATTATCAGTAACCATGTACCACTAGAGAATAATAAGGACCAACTATAGTTGTTTCTAGTTGATTCTTAAAACGCTCGTCGTGAATACAAGTATTCACCAATATACCCTTCCAAAATTCCTTAGAACTTACAACGCCAGTTCTGGAAGCTCTCTGGATCCTTATATGATATAACTGGAACCTTATTAATATAATTTCTTAATATACTTATTCTGGTATATGAGATGAATATCATCAAAGGATGATAAATATGAGTGCTCTGAATAAGATTAATATCACTCGATTCAATAATTTAAGTGCTGCTAAATATTTGTTGATATTAAAACAGCTCAAACTGTATATCACGAGATGAACTAGGATAAAATAAATTTCTACGATTTGTATGCTGACTAAAAACACAAGATATATTCCATAAAAAATTTGCATAAAATATTCGATATATCTATAAATCACTTAAATAATCTATTTCTAAAATCTGAATAATTATCACAGGCTTTGCTAATACTCCCAATAATGAGTTTCCAATTCATAAATATATTACATTTAATACTGGTACTTATACTTCCAATCAATATAAAATTCTGCAAATAAAAACCTGTTCGGTCTATAAGTTTGATATGATGTACTTTGTTCAATTAACAAAATTATATTAATAAATTAATATTCAAACATGAGATCTCAGGGATTTATATGAATTCGGGCTGTGCATGGAAGTAAGCTTCCTACATATATTAAATAAATTCATAATGTTCTTATGGACTATGTGATATTGTTCAACACGTGGTGACTTTTATTTTAATTCAAATTAATTGGAATAGCGCTTTTTTTATTAATTACCCCACTGAACGTAGAAAAAACGAGCTCGTTGAATTATCACTCACTGAATTGAAGTTCTAGACGATCTCGTGGATTGAATTAATTATTTCCAATAATAATTAGGTAGGCTCCTTTTCGTCACTGCTGGGCTAACGCGTGATCCAGATTTTTATAAGTTTCTTTCGAATTAAAGCTATTTTTATGGGAATCTTTACAAATTACGAACTCTTGACAGCACTGAGTTCACAGATAATTGACATTCAGTACAAATACATTACATTTAAAAAAGGGTTTGGCTTAATAGTTCATTAAAATTTTAAAAGGAAGAAGAAAAAAACCCTAAACTCCATGTGCATCTCTCGGGTCGAGATCTTAAGCCAGAAGAAGGAGGTTTTCAGAAAAATTTGTCTCTTCCATGAATAATTCTGTAAGCTACTCTCTGATTGGCCTTCAATTTAATAGACTCAATACAATTGGTTGCCTTGGGAATCAGGGCTTCCTCGGCTTTATAATAGAAAAAATTAAATAAAAAAGAATTCTTATACAAATGTATGGAGTGTTTATCTTAAATTGATTTCATAAATAAATCCTAACATGCGATGTTACTACATTCAGTCTTTATATGAGTTTTGTATACTCTTGATTTATCATGCTTTTTTAGATTATAATAAATATTTATACAAAAATAATGGGTGTCTGTATTTCTACACATCGACTTCCTTTAGTATGCATAACATATCCTTTATGAGTAAATTTTATATAATTCAACCTGTCATATGGGTTGATCGAATAATCAGCTGATTCGCTCAGTATTGATTCTAATAATTATCGATTTATCCAAGATCGACTAATTCTTTTCAAAATGTAAACAAGTAACTCTAACCTCAATGTTCATGCATTTTATTTTTTATAATCCGCCAATAATAAGTAAGCCGCTTTATGATTTTTTGATCTTACCAATGGGTTCTCATAATTATTAAATCACACTTATACATGTTTTCTTATCATTGTTGATAATGCTATTACTCCTAATCGCTAATAATACTTGATTTGAGTTGATTTATCCTTTGACTAGGTCTAACCTTCTTTCCAATTTTATAGTTCTATTATATTTCATTGGTTCATTTTATAATATTTGGTGGTATTAATTTACCACGTGACAAATCATATAATAACATTATATCTAAGAATATATTAAAATATTCAATAAGAAAGAAGCGGGTCCCTCAGACCCAGGGTCACGACTAACGTCAAAAAAAAAAAAAAAAAAAAAAAAAAAAATAGGATCACGACTAGAAGGATAAGAAGTTTTACAGAAGCTTAAACTGTGTTTCATTATTATAAGGTCACAGTATTTTATTATTAGTCACAGATTCAAAATCCAAATAAACTCCCTAATTAACACATACAGATATTTTAATTCGCAGCACATTGTGATTTCTAAAATAATTGTTGAGATGCACGTTCGAGATTAGTTACGGAAGGCAGGTAATTTAGTCTCGAGTCTAGGAACTGTTGTTGTGGCAGTAAATGACGTCATTTGTCTCAGCCTGATTAAACCTCTCTCACCAGAAGTTTGTTCCACGAGCTACTTTCTCAAGAGAGGTGGACCACTAACCTAAAACCCTCAAACTGGTCACAAGAGTCACTTGGAAGCCTACAAGTCATCCAGCCAATTGAGTAGGGAAAACACTGGTGAATTGCACTATTGATAGTCAGTTCTCAATCGCCCCAACAAAAACGATGATTATGATCAATTTATCACCTAATTATTAAATACTCTGTCATACTGGAGTTCATATCCTAGGGTTGAGCAAGGGTTATAAAATACAGGTCATGACAATATTGTTGTGAGCAGCCATTTTATGGGGTCCAAGTTCACCAATTTTCAAATTTATTAGCTGTTATCGTTATGGATTGAACAACATGATGTGTTATTCTGTAATATTGTTCAAGGGATATTGCTTGGCTTTGAATTGTAAAATAAATTGTTCCGACAGAATAATAATAAATTAGATTCCAAATAGGAACTGAATTGTTGATTTTTAGATTCAATTGATTGGGAACTTTTTTTGAAATTGGCCTCGCATATTTCTGTCTTGTCTCAATGCCTTTTGAATCATAACCCTTGATTTACAAGAATAAGAGCAGTTTTTAATAATAAAGGAATGAATAATTAAAGCATTTATTATTGAAATTTCATAATTGAAAAATTGAAAACCTGAATTCACGTATTATTTGAAGTAGAATATGGTTTTTAAAATGCATAGTTTTGTTACGAGCAAATTGAATTGGATTGGATTTTCAAATGTACCATCATAAAGACCCCATAAAATGGCTGCTCACAACAATAGTGTCATGACCTACATTTTATAGACCTTGAGGATGAGAAGTTTCATATTATGATTCCATTTGTATCTGACTCCTATTCGCGATCAAAGCTCAGAAACTTACTGTACTTTTTGTGAGTAGTATTTTGTTCACTTGTAACTTGTGTTCCATATATTTGTGAATATTTTGTATGAATTTCGAGTGAATTAATTTGATTTAATTTCAGTATTCATTCTAACTCTCTTTGCTCATACTTTTGAAGGAAATGTAATCTACTTAATAACTGCATCATTCCAATGTACTATAATGAGTGAACATATGATTTATAAGGCAGTTGACATACAATCAATATAATCAATAAGAATAAATATTGTTGTATAATCAATAAGAATCAAGATTAATTATTCACGCAAGACTAATAATTTAAAAGCAGCAATTAGGCTCCCCAGTAACTTACCTCAGGCTACTGTTGATTGGTAAATCCGTAAATGCTTACTTAACGAGGAGACTTATTTGTAGTTTATTTGTTGACATGAAAATTCCTGGCGAATTTGATATGACACTCACGATCAGGGCGGTTATAGCTCATCGGAGTCACCTTCAAAATGGATTTTGATGAGTCCGTTCAATTTGGTGATAAACTGATTATTACTGTAGCGCCAATAGCTGACCGTGATGTTATAACGGATTCCACCTCGCCAACTTGCAAAATTGGGTGATAAACTTTAACCGTTCTGACCATTTTTGAAGCTCGAATAAGTACAAAAATGGTATATTCTATCAATAAAATACATTTTAACTTGAAAAAAATTAGTTAAAGTCTATTTAGTCTAATTAGTTAGGAGTTAAAGCCTATGATTATCAGCCAGTAGGCAAAAGAGATGTTGGCAGACCACGCAAGCGGTGGCAATAATAGGATTTTTTTATGTTTATTTGAATAATTGGCTAGATGTGAGTCGGAACAGGTTGAAGCCTAATCCTTGTTTGTAAGAAGAAGAAGAACAAATTAGTTACCATAGTACCCTTTTTTGAAACTTCTCAATATAAAATACGAAAGCAGCTAGTTCGGATATTCAATCCATTCTCATGTTCTTGAAATAAACTCGCAAGTTTCAAATAATTATACTGTAATTCATTCTAAAAACTTGACAACGGATTGAACATCCGAAACCAGTTGTTTTTGTATTTTATATTCAAAAGTTTTTCAAGAAAAGGGTACTATGGTATTATTTTTTATCGAACAAATCAAGTGGCCCTGAAAATAGTACTTTACGTGACAAGTCCGGTAACGATAATTTACCGCATAAGTATGATTGTTTGATTGATTGAATAATCATACAAATGCGGTAAATACGTTTCCGTACAAGCTACGTAGGTACAATATTTTTTGTCATATTTATCTGATAAAGAATAATATTGCTGAGAAACAGAAACCATTACCTGCTAATGCTCGAGTTACTGCATTTCATAAACATGACCTAGCCCGTAGCTCCTAGTTCATAACAGACAGACCCATCGAGCTCAAACAAAACAATAAAGGCCTTTATCATAAGATTTCAGATGTGTACTCATACCTTGAGACTTCTTAGATGAGTTCTTAAATTATTTGTGTTATTATATTAACATAGGAGGGACTATATTAACTATAGAACCAGGGAACATACTCGACAGTAAAGAAAACATATGATCTCTTTACAGTATAGTATGCTGTAATGAAAATAACAAGTTTTCTTGTTCTGCAATGGAGTGATCCGTGGTCTAGTGGATAGAGTGCTTGCGTTGCAGCATAGAGATCCCGGGTTCAAACCCTCTCACAACCAAAAGTTTTTTAACCAGATCACTCCCGTGTTATCAAATGGGCACGTTAAATTGTCGGTCCCGGCTGAAGTATGACAGTCGTAAGGCCAATTGACGGCTTAAATGATATATTCAGGCGAGGTGGAACTTCCCGCAACGGACTTCCCACCAACAAAAGCCATACGAATTTACTTTTTACTGTTCTGCAAACAGCTGTTTACCAACAAAAGCCATACAAATTTACTTTTTACTGTTCTGCAAACAGCTGTTTACCAACAAAAGCCATACGAGTTTACTTTTTACTGTTCTGCAAACAGCTGTTTACCAACAAAAGCCATACGAATTTACTTTTTACTGTTCTGCAAACAGCTGTTTACCAACAAAAGCCATACGAATTTACTTTTTACTGTTCTGCAAACAGCTGTTTACCAACAAAAGCCATACGAATTTACTTTTTACTGTTCTGCAAACAGCTGTTTACCGGCTTGATTTAATGCATGGAGAACAGCTGCAATTGAGTAAGTATGACAAAAATACGTTATTAAAACAAATTATTCAACTATTACGTTACTCAAGTAATTAAAAAAACAGAACCAATTCAACCATCAACCCGGAAAGCTAGTCGTAAAATATTTGAAGTTGAGAAAAATTGAAAAAATATTTCATTGTAACTTGGTGCATAACTCACGTGCGAATACCTTCCGGAATCTCCTTGGCACATCGTCGATCAATCTTCAACGAGGGCCTGAAAATGTGATTGCGGAAATTTTTTAATGAGGTGGAAGTCGTTATTATGGCCTTAAACGCTCACCGTGGCTCATTCCGGGGCCAAGAGAGGTGATTTCGTGATAAGGCCCATCCCTCTCGTTATAAGGATACTCAGAACTTTCTCCACTCTCTTACTCAGTAACCGACTATCAGACGTCGCCTCGTGAAACCACACCAGTGGTTTGAGATACTCGCAATTAGTTGAGTATAATAACTTTGCTGTTTTGGCCGAGCTGATGGGATGTACACGCGTTATTGTGTGGCGTGTAAACAGCTCGCTGTAATAGAGGCTAAGTTACAACGGGAGTGGAGTTTGGGATCACCCAATTTGACCTTCGAGCTGGTTAGTCTATTCTAGTAGATTGTAATGATATTTTATCATTCAATGGATATAATCCACTCTCCATTAGATTGTATCAATTGTTATACAAAAATCAATATCTAATTTGTGAAAATAATAAGGTACTGGAGATTCTGTTCAGTGAACATCAATGTGGAGCGTGTAAACAGCTAGCTGTAATGAGGCTAAGTTACAACGGGAGTGGAGTTTGGGATCACCCAATTTGACCTTCGAGCTGGTTAGTCTATTCTAGTAGATTGTAATGATATTTTATCATTCAATGGATATATTTCTCTCTCCATCAAATAGTATCAATTGTTATAGAACAATCAATATCTACTTTGTGTACATAATTAAGTACTGAAGATTCTGTTCAGTGAACATTATTGTGAAGCGTGTAAACAGCTGGCTGTAATAGAGGCCAAATTACAACGGGAGTGGAGTTTGGGATCACCCAATTTGACCTTCGAGCTGGTTAGTCTATTCTAGTAGATTGTAATGATATTTTATCAAACAATGGATATAATCCATCCTTCATTAAATAGTATCAATTGTTATACAAAAATCAATATCTACTTTGTGAAAATAATTAATTACCGAAGATTCTGTGAAGTGAACAACAAGACAACCTTCGCTGGCCTAGTTCAACGCTACTACAACTCAAAAATCCAAGTTTTGAGAAAATGACAATTTTATGTTTCAAATTATTACTATGAATTGTGCATTGCATATAGAATGTTGATTTCACCCATGTAGAAGTATAATATTCCTTGACTTTAGTTGAGTGTTGCTCTGGAAAGAGGAAGGAAAGCTGAGTAAAATGATGTAGAAATCTCAATAATGATAATTTTTGAGTTGTAGCACTGTTGAAATGGGGAAGCGCTATTTTGGACTGTGTAACCTTATCTAAATTAGGGAGAGGAACAGCACAAGGTTACCTTATTTCATCTCCCCCCATCATTCCTATGATGTACTTATTTAGTTCGATAATATTGTTATTGTTATTGTATTTATTAATTATTCTAGTGCGATAATTTAGTATGATGTACTTATTTAGTACGTAATTGTATAAATCAATAACGAATGAAGAATATCCAGTGAATTGGGAACTTGTGAGAATTGATGATAGTGTTACTACCGTTCCATGATTTTTCAACATGAGTAACAGCTTCAAGTCGTATTAGCCAATACAAATTTCTGGCGCAAAATAACTCTCTCGTCGGCGTGACATATTCAATCGAGAGATTTTTTTCGGAAATCGGGACTTTTTTCCAAAAATGGGGGCATTTTTCTTCTCTCTGCTCTCACTAAATTATAAAGAGAATTCATAAAATTATTGTTGACCAAGAGAAGTAAGGTCTAAGATTCAAGTCGACGGTTTTGCATTTCTCTTTATGTTTATATGTTTATATTTATGTTTTTATGTTCCGCATTTACAGCGATAGATTTTCATGAAATTTGACAGGTATATATTCCTTTTTGAATTTCGCGTCGACGTATACATAGGTTTTTTTTAAATTTTGCATTTCAAGGATAATACAAAAGGAAAAGGAGTCTCCTTTGAACGCCAATATCACCGTGAAAATCAGACTTTAGAATTATCATTCATCATAAATCAGCTGCCCAGTGGACTTTAATACTACCCGTTCAAAAACATCGAACATCTTGAAAATGAATCTTTCCATGAACGTTAGTAGACAGTTGACTATAATACTACCCGTTAAAAAACATCGAACATCTTGAAAATATATCTTTCCTCAACGTTGTAGACAGTTGCAGCCAGACCTGATAACAGCGCTCACAATCACATTCCGGGATGACACGTCACGGTGCGATAGGACAGAAAGCTCTATGTTTATTTAGAATATTTTTCTAGACATTTTAAATTGATAAATTATTTATTATTTTTTGAGAAAACATAACAACAGGTCAATGCAACTTACTGAGCGTGAGGTCTACTGTTCACAGAGCAACTAGTAATCTTACAGGATATTGAGACTTATTATAATGATGAAGCTAGTGAAAACTTCTCGAAATCTGAAATATTCGGAATTTGAACGATCCGGGTCTAGTAGTATTGAAAAAAAATATTTCTAGCAGTGGAAGTTTGAACGTTTCAAGGCTGGTAGGTCATTGGTGGAGAAGCCAATATGATGCAAGTGCAAAATTGAAGTTTGAATATGCTGACATTCACTCAACCGTGGATTATAGCTGTGTTGTATTTCAAACGGTAGACAGATAGGTTGCGTGCCCTTTGTGAATATGTGAGAAGGAAAGGTTAGAGGACAAATCGAAAGGTCCTATCGGCTTTTGGGAAGGGAAATCTATTCAGAAGACTGGTGAACGAGTGAAAACTATTCTGTGAGCTTGGAAACTTTTTGCTACAAGAACAAAAGGGGAGAAGAAGGTGAGTTCATAGAAAATATCATAGCATAGACAGATAGTATGAAATAGTTATGTGTGCAACTAGTGCGCAAAGTGACAGTTTGCTGCACCGAAAGAAACGTTTACGCACGAGCCGTAGGCGAGGGCGGAATGGTTTCTTGAGTTCAGTAGAGGAGCTTTGCGCACATATTTCACATTAAATTTTTCCTACAGTTACCATTAAATATGAAAAATGGTTGATTATGGGTAAAATGATGGCTGAAATCATCAAAGGTTTGTCTGTATAATTTTGTTATAAATAACAACTTCAATTTATTTCAAACTTGATAATCCAATTGAAATTTAATAATCAGAAATTTATTCAAATTAAAAATTAAATTAATTCGAAAATGTGGATAATTTTGAGTGTAAATCTTAATTTATAAATAATTTTTCAACCAATCAATTTATGAATGAAAAAATATTATTTGAAATAATGAATAATTAATTATATTCAAAATGTATAATTCAATGAGTTCTCATTTTCATTCATTTGAAAATCATAGAAAATAATGGCAAATTCGCATTCAAAATATACGCCAACAATGACAACAGCTGATTGGGATGGCTGCAAGATAATACGCAAAGTATTAAGAGTACCTAAGCAAAGTAATACTTTGCGCACTAGAGCGGAAAAGTGATTCTTTGCGGCCTTCAATCAGTGCAGAAATGGTCACTTTCCAAGGTACCTGTGGGAAAAATCATTTCCACTAGTCTAAAATGGAGTGCTGAAGCCTTGTTTTCACAGATACGTGCTATAAAACTCTTCGTAGGCTTACTCTATAAACGCAAATCATAGCACACTGAATATGTGAACAATATGGAATACACATATTAAAAAAAAAACACACACATACTTATGTGAAATGGTGAAATTATTTACAGTGGTGGACAAGTCAACCTTTTCTTGAGTTTTAGGATGGTGTAGGTCAATATTTTCTTACAGGATCATAAATGTAAAGGAATTAGAATGGAATATATTTTTGCTTGATTCAAATAACATTGATAACAACCCAAAAATACTTCAAATGATATGTTTAATGATAATAGTTCCTCGAATGCTACTGAAAAATCATCAAGACTGTTGAAAACTAGGTATTCTAGATTCATAAATCATATATTAATAACAATACATTTATTAATATAAGCTATTGAACCAGAAAAACGCCTGTTTAAGGAAGAAAAGGAATAGTCATTGGAAGAAATCTTCTGTGATTGGAAGAGAAATGGGAATATCTTTTCCAGATGTTTGTTTGTACAAATGTATGAGTCTCACCCTCATTTTGCCATCAATATCTTGCACTGACTCTTCTATTGGGTACCGTATTGTTTTTATTAAAAAGTTGGAGTAACTTCTCAAAGCATTCAGCTCCATTTCTGTAGAGGTGAATCAAATAATGCGATCTCAAAAAGTCTTGAAAAAGTTATCAGGGGAAGTTGAAAAATAAAATCACAATCAAAGTTCACTGCTGCGAAGGGGGGGAACTACAAAGGTGAATTTTCTTTGATATGGAATCGATGTGGACAGGAATATTATCGGAAGCGCGCAGCGGGATGTTCGGGAGGGAAAAAGGTAATTTGTTGCGTGCAGTTGGCAATACTTGCAGGGTGAGTATTGACTGTCGACTGAGGGAAGGTTGCAAGGTTGGGGCTTTTAGTGTTCCCTGAGCAGCAGTCGTGTGTTTTCTCAGTTTACCAAAATAAAACCCGGAAAGTCGCCGTTAGGAGTGTCGTGACGTTATGATCTAGCGTGCTTCCCGACCCATGGATTATTAACTTGGATCTGACATGTTAGTATTACCATTTGCTCGAGTATTACATGTTATTGCTAACTTTTGGCTTTCGGTGTATTTATGTGAGGTTATCATGCTTCCGCACTTGTGACAGAGCTGTTGTTGTTGGCGTTGCTGCCTTGCCAACCAAATGTCAACACATTTTCAAGGCTTGAATTATTTATTTTAGTTTGGAAACTGTAGTTTCAGGAACTCTAGCTCTCAAAAGAACCCAGGATATGTCCCATAATATGAGCTCACGCTTTCAAAGTAGAACAACTAGCATCAAAGCATGTTTTGAAAATTCTGTGCTCTCAACTTGATCTTTAACTCTCAATTCATTGAGAAGAAAAAATGATAGAATAGAGTTTTCCCTTGTTGATCAGAATGGGGTTGTTTCTCAACAAAGGTACAGGCATTTATGGTAATTAGTAAAGATCTACATGAATGGAGTTTTGTAATTGAGTTTGGACAAGACAAGGCCTTTCTAGGCCTAAATCAAGGTCGTCTACTAACGTCACACATCCACTTAGTTCATGATAATTTCTCTCAAATCTACACCATATTGCTTGCGACTCTCTCGAGGAAAGTAACGTTACTTCAAATGAGAACCACGTTTCCTTATTTTCATCAGTTAAATAATCATATCTCTAGCTTTTAATATAACGCTTCCGTGCTTGCTTTTCAATAAGTTCGTATCTTGTTTATTTTGGTAGTGTTTTTGTAAAAGTGTCGTTTTCCAAACTTCAGTAATTTCACAAACGAGTTTTGAGAGTTGAGAGTAATGGAGTTCTGGGAATGTATCAGCGCCCCCCTCACCAAGGATTTAGGTGTAGTTTTCAAAAATTTCCGTACCGTAATGACTTCGTTACAAAGTGAAAATATACTTATTGCATCAGTAATGGCCTGCTTTGAACTCTGCTCTAAGAGATGATGAACAAGTTTAAACTTACAGATTATGTTCTCTGTTCTTTACTGATGCTCATTCAACTCATTTAGAATGTATCAAGGGAAATCTATGAATTCAAAACAGGATTTGAACATAATTATCTCATAATGTTGATCATAACATAACAGAGTAATAACAAACATTTCCTTACTCTGGAATGAGGCTGTTGTTGCACGACCCATCTATCATATCAAACTCGTCCATCATGGAAAACAAAATTTTGTGAAATATCATAATGATTATCTCAACTCAAGTTGTTTTTCAGTGAGCTTATAATACGCTGTCAGTTTGCACTCAATAATAATTAACTGTAGTGTTCGTATATAGATTGATCAAATACACAAACGAATGCTTAATTACTCAATTTGATCCAAATGATGTTTAGAAGAGCATCGCTGACCCAGAACTCCGTTCAAATTCCTGGAAAAGAGAATTTTCCGAGAAACTCAGTTGAAAGGGGTTACATTAGTGACAAAATAGAGAATTGCATAGTGAGCTGCACGGTTGGAATTTATTCAACCCACTGCAATTTTAGTTTTACTGGCAGATTCTCTTTTCGAATTTTCCCATGAATTTTATTTTCAATTGATCACGTTTTCAAGAGGGCTTTTCATGAATCTGATTAACAAATCCAAGTGGCTTGAAACACTTACTCACGATAAATCTCACTCCAAAATGATTATGTTACTGAATATATAGTTATGAAAGTTGCAGCAGCTTTTAGGAGTCTCTTCATAGTTAGTGTTTTAGTTAGAGCTTTCGACAATAATTATACTTGAGTCCAGTTGTTTTATTCAACGCTGATTTTCTTATTAAACGAATTTGTACTTTGAATCTATTACTTGTATTTACAAAAAACTATGATACTGTAACTGAAACTTGTTCTAGAAGAATTTGTAGATTCCATTCAGTCAAAAAATCACATTTTAATGTTCACACATTGGTCACAAAGAACAGTTGCACGAAAATTCAATGTAATCCAACATTAAACCACCCTTGGAAGAAGTGATTACATTTGACATCAGATTCGCGCATTGATTATTATTGAGCATTGCTCTAGATTACATTATTCCATAGCTGTTTAATTTGGTTGGATTTCATTGCAACTGGCCGTGAAAAGGCTCAACGAACATGATTAATTGATTATGAGCTCATACTCCGTGAAGAAATGTACTATTCATGATTTTTATCATGATAATTCACACAAAATATTCCATTTTCTCTCATGAGGGGTGAACATTATTTTTACTTTTTGTTCAGTTGAGAAGTTGATATTGTGGTAATTATTCATATTGAATGGAAAAGACTGAGTAATTGTCAAAACCCACTGATTTATTGATAATTAGAAAGACCGGTTTCGGTTATTACACCATTGTCAACCTCTGATAAACTTCAGAGATTGGCTCTGATCTGTTTATCAGAGATTGACAATGGTGTAAATTGTCAATCTCTGTCAAACTTGATTGACTATTGTCAATCTCTGATAAACTTCAGAGATTGGCTCTGATCTGTTTATCAGAGATTGACAATGGTGTAATAACCGAAACCGGTCTTTATAAATATCAATAAATCAGTGGTTTTTTGACAATTTCTCAGTCTTTTTCATTCAATGTGAACATTATTATTCAAATATAGCCACGTCATCGAATGAGAACTTATTCTATTCTATTCAATGAAGAGGCAACTAGAGCTCCAGTCTCGAGATTCATCGATTAAGTTCTTAATTTTCAAGCGAATACGTTGACTTCAAGAGAGAGATCTGATGTCGTTAGAGTCGGAGATAGCGTCATGTTATTAAGTTATTTAGTAGGTGAATGACTCGATTACGAGAGTTGAAGTCAGTTACAGCTTCAGGTTATAGTTCAGAGTTCGCTGGAAGGTTCTACACGAAAACACCCACTGAAGTGCCAGACTGATTCATTTGCTGCAAAAGGGTTGAGTCTAACCTGAGCAGGTGGGATTTTACTATCTCACCGATGAATCCTCTCCAACGTGTGAACGTGAAAGAGGCTGTTGGTGTGAAGTTATTGTATGAGTGTTGGATGCTTGTAGAACAGAATCTGAATTATCAAAATTCCACAATTCAGTACAATACATTTCGTACAATGTATAACACAATAGTTCATCACTTTATAGTAAATATCGGGGCACCGAGCTTCGCTCGTTATTTTTATTTATTGATAAACAAAACACAATTCTCTTAAATGATCGTGTTTATATTTTACAGCTGGCTATACGTCAGCTTATGAATTTCGTGGATGCGATATTTTGATTTTCCACAGAATCACTCGCTCAATTTTTACTATCCACAGACGACGAAAGTCTCAGCTGTTTCAGCCAAGGATGAATAATCCTTTTAATGTCGTTTAGCGAGTTTTCCCAAGGATGAGACCTAGTGCAATCGAATTTTTATATCATAAACCTACTATGTTCCAAATTTCGTGAAAATCCATAGAGCCGTTTTCGAGATCCGTTGAACATAAATAAATAAACAAATATAAAAATATATACAGATTTTCTAAAATGATCGTATTTATATTTACAGCTGGCTATACGTCAGCTTATGAGTTTTGGGGATGCGATATTTTGATTTTTCACAGAATCACTCGCTTACTTTTTACTTTCCCAGACGACGAAAGCTGTTTCAGCCAAGGATGAATTATCCTTTTAATGTCGTTCAGAGAGTTTTCCTAAGGATGAGACCTAGTGCAACCGAATTTTTATATCATAAACCTACTATGTTCCAAATTTCGTGAAAATCGTTGAAGCCGTTTTCGAGATCCGTTGAACATAAATAACCAGATAACTAGATATAAAAATAACCAGATATAAAAATATAAACAGATATAGACTACAGAAATTGCTCGCTTAATATAATAGGATTTATTATGGAGCATTGTTGCCAACTAGTTATCTTCTTGGTTTTCCCCAATTTTAGAAAATCTCAAAATTGTTAAACTTATTCCATAATTTCCAAATAATTAACTTGAAACTCATCTGAGACAGTTTCGACCATGGTGTTATATGATTGATCCTGCGAGCTATCACATTTTTGTATTATGGAGCATTTTAAACTACTAGAAGTGTGTTAATAATCCTCACTATCCTGTACAATCCTTTCATCATGAATAAATCCCATACTTTCTTGAAGTGTAACTTATGGATGAGAACTATCATGAGATGTATGACACTATTGATCGGTGAATTTAAAAAAAATATTTCATTAAAATGACGGTATTCCACTGATGGAGTGATTGTGCTTTTAACTGAGCAATAAGAATCTGAAATTTAGAAAAGATTCTTTTCACCAAGTCCTTTATAAATGATACACCCGTCACAGGTCAATTTATTTGATTCTGAGAACTAATCACACACTATTTCAAGATTGAATGTAAAAGACTAAGAGATTGTCAAAAAACCACTGATTTATTGATAATTAGAAAGACCGGTTTCGGTTATTACACCATTGTCAATCTCTGATAAACTATGGTGTAATGACAATGGTGTAATAACCGAAACCGGTCTTTCTAATTATCAATAAATCAGTGGTTTTTTGACAATCTCTTAGTTTTTTTCATTCAATATGAATAATTACCACAATATCAACTTCTCAACTACACAAAAAGTGAAACTATTTCAAGATATAGAATTCTCATTCAGCTTAGTTTTTCAGCACACAAATTGTAAAAAGAATAAGTCTCATTGATACAAAATATTAATGATTCTATTTTCAATTAAATCAAGTCCAAGTTGATTTCCATACTGTCAAGCTCTTCTAACTAGTCGATAACTTTATTCAACCAATCGACAAATTAGTATTATTGAATCTTTTGCTCTATTTTGCTCACTTCCAAGACATTTCAAGATGCTTCGAAGATTACGTTTTCAAAAGGAGAAAATCGAGTAAATTAACAATAATAATAGAACAACCTGATTGATTGTAGTTCTTCCTCCGAATAATGAGGAGTACCAATTGAAGCTCAACAAATTCAATGGCTGAAGATGATTTGCATAGAACTATTTCGCGACTCATCGCTACAAAGTTTTAAGCCTTTCTAAGTGTGTTTGCTTTGGATCCAGTCAATTAATCTTGCTATTGTCTTGTCATAAAGTATTCTCACAAAGACAACTTTTTTACCACAGAATAACATGGGGAAATCAGCGTTATTATATTATGATTCATGATATTCTTTGATCATGACATGACATGACATACGAAGCTATAATATGCGCTCTTGATTCGCAGTAACAATCTAGCCAGGAGGCTCTGCTTAGTTTGGGCATAGTTAGTCTGTTTAATTAGTTAGTTAATTAGGGCGTTGTTTGGACACATTTCCTTGTAAACACGAGGTCTCCCATCATGAGAGACCTCAGAACAGACACAAAAAATGAATCAATACTTGATTTATAATCATGTGAAGTGCTGTGAGGTGCGAATACTGTCACAGTGCCACAGTAGTGGAGAAAGAATGTGTTATAATTCGTGTATTGATGTATAAAATATTTAAGTCTATGTTAAATCTATTTCGAAATCCTAGGTTTTGCGTGAAAATTCTTGTAGTTCATCAACTACTACTAGTAGTTTATCTAGTAGCCCCACTGCTCGAAAAGTCTACCATTTCTCAAGGTATAAAACAAAATAGTTCCAGTCCTTAGTTACCTGTATAGCAAATTTCAACCTGATAGTCGAAATCGCTTTGAAAGAACAAATCTATAATTGAAAACGCGAGAGAACACTGAAACGACCATGGTTTCTGGCTTATCTCTGGGGAATTTTGAAAACATTTTGAAAACACTCCCTCATTAGACAAATTTGCTTTGATAAATTTATTAATCCAGAAGAACTATATTGTGACATGGTTTTCTAATAGAATACGTTCAGCTTGGTGAATGCTTTTCACTATTACTCAATAAATCAATACGGTATACTGAATATTTAATTCTTCAATGTTGTTTTCCATCACGAACTGCTTATTATTAAATCACTTTTTGCTATTAGAAAAAACTACTAGCAGTCAGATATTTTACAATAAATGAATTAATCACTCACTTTGACAACGAGATCTTTCGGCAGGTTCGCCATCTTCTTGGTTGTATTCATAGACAAGTAGAAGGATAGAATGGCAATTTTTAGTGTGCTGTTGGTGTCTATTGGATTAGTGTCTGTTGGTGCTGTTGGTGTCTATTGGATTAGTGTCTGTTGGTGCTGTTGGTGTCTATTGGTGTCTATTGGGTTTGTTGTGGCTGAGAAGGTAATCAAAAAGGAATACCTGAATATTTGAAGTTGCTAGATTTCTGTGCTTCTCTTAGTGTTTCGATGATTGAGAGAATTTGAGAAAACTCAGAGAATACGTTTCGATGATTTGAGTTTGAGAATAACCTATGAATCCGGAAAATGAAGTCTCATATATGAGACTACAACAAATAATCTATTATTGCAACATAATCTATTAATATCATTATTATTATCATTATTATTATTATTATTATTATTATTATTATTATTATTATTATTATTATATTATTATTATTATTATTATTATTATTATTATTCTGCTGATATGCTTCTTCACAACCAGATGGTTGGTCTTTAGAGTGCTTACGGATCCAAGTCAAGTAAGCGCACTTTACTATTGAGTTTGTTGACTGATGAATATAGTTCGTATTATACATGTAACAATAACATACCTACAGTTGACTAATTTGTTGACTATTGACAATATTAATGTATTATTAAAGTTCATATTATACAAGTATTAGTCGCAGTTGTTTGTCCCACTATTTTTCACTTTGTTGGTATGATGGTGTTGTGTAATAGTCACTAGTTTTCCTCACTGTTGTTTTCCGTGATGTTCAGGACCCTTCTTGTTATTGAACAGGTGTCTAAAACAACTGATTTCTGTAGTTGAGTGTACAGGTCGGGTGAAAGATTCAGTTGCTCTATGGATTTGTGAAGTGATTTTGGAATTACGGCTGTTGATGATATTACAATGGGAACTATGTAGACTCGCTCCTGATGCCACATCTGCTTTATTTCGTCACACAGAAGTTGATATTTTGCTATTTTCTCGGTTGTTTTCTTTTGGATGTTGCCGGTGTTGGGAATTGTGGCATCAATTAGGTAGGTGTGTTTCATTTCTTTGTCTATTACTGTGATGTCTGGTCTATTGTGTGGGACAGTTCTATCGGTGATTATATCTCTGTTCCAGTAGATTTTGACTTCACTGTTCTCAAGGACATTGCTCGGCTGGTATTTGTAGTAGGGGGTATGATTGTTGACCAGTTTGTACTTCAGTGCCAGCTCCTGATGTAGTATTTTACACACGTTGTCATGTCTCCTTGTGTAATCAGTTGGCGCTAGTACTGAACATCCACTTGTAATATGGTCTATTGTTTCTGTTGTTCTATTGCAGAGTCTACATGTGTCGGTCTGAGTTGTTGGGTCCTTCAAAATATATTTTTTGTAATTCCTAGTGTTGATTATTTGGTCCTGTATAGCTGTCATGAATCCTTCTGTCTCAATGAAAATGTTACCTTTCGTGAGCCAGGTGTTTGATGCTTTTTGGTCGATGTGGGGTTGTAATAGGTGATTGATGTGCTTACCATGTAGGGTTTTCTGTTTCCAACTAGTTTTCTTTTTCTCTATTGTATTGTTGTTGATTTGCGGTTGTAAATCTGGATTGTTCAATTTCAATGGGGTGCCGGATGTTGGTAGGTGAGTTATTGCTGAATGGAGGGGTATTGATTGTGCTTTGGCATAGAAGTATTTTCGGAGGCTATCGATTTGTTCATTACACATATTCTTTATATCTATAACTCCTCTTCCTCCTTCGCTTCTAGGGAGTGTGAACCTTTCTGTGGCCGAATGGAGGTGGTGAGCACAAGATTTGTTGAAACTCGTTCTAGTTAGAGTGTTGAGGGCTTCTAGATCTGTCTCGGTCCAGTCTATTATTCCAAAAGAGTATGTTAGTATAGGGATGGCATAGGTGTTTACTGCTTTAACCTTATTTCTTGCTGATAGATGCGTGTTAAGAATAGTTTTTAGGCGTTTCATATATCTACTCTTCAGAGTCAATTTAATTTCGGTTTGTGTTGTGCCTATTCCTTGGTGATATCCCAGGTATTTGTAAGTGTCCCCTTCGGCCATATGTTCAATTTTCTCATTGCTGTTTGTTGTGTAGGGTAGCTCCGTGACCTGCCTTCCTTTTCTGATGCTGTTAATTTTGCATTTCTCTAATCCAAACTGCATACATATGTCATGGCTGAAGTTTTCTGTAGTTTTAAGGAGGTAATCTAGTTGCTGTCTGTTGGGTGCAAAGAGTTTGAGGTCGTCGACATAGAAGAGGTGGGAAAGGGTGTAAGTATTTTGCTGGTTTCCTTCCAATTTGTAGCCATATTTCGTTTTGTTTAGCATATTGGAGAGAGGGTTTAGGGCTAAACAGAACCATAGGGGGCTTAATGAATCTCCTTGGAAGATTCCTCGTGTTATTCTGATTGGTTTCGTTTTATTTTTATTCATGCTAAGTATTGTCGTCCATTTTGCCATAACAGTTTTTAGAAACTTTATAATTTGTGGGTTCACTCGGTACACCTGCAGTACATGTAGCAACCAGGAGTGCGGGACGCTGTCATAAGCTTTTTTATAGTCTATGTAGGCATATGATAAGTTCCTGTGTTTTCTTTTAGCATTTGAGGTGATTTCTGCATCAATCATTAACTGTTCCTTACATCCTTTTGAGTTACTACGGCACCCTTTTTGTTCTTCACACATGAGTGGTTCTGTATGAATTTTTAGTTTGGCAGTTATTATGGAAGTGAGCAATTTGTAGATGTTTGAAAGGCATGTGATTGGTCTGTAGTTGGCTGGATTTTTAGTATCATTGTCTTTGGGTATTAGGTATGTTATTCCTTGCATTATGTGGTCTGGTACACTTTCTGGGTTTTCTAAGAAGGAATTAAGAATTGTTAACAGTGGTTTGTGAATATGAGTGAATTTTTTCAGCCAGAAATTTTGGATTTTGTCGGGACCGGGTGCTTTCCAGTTATGAATCCTGTTGATAGCTATGTTGAAATCATCAACAGAGATTTCCATTTCTTCCATTAACTGAATATTCATGTGATCCTGTCTTTCCTGTTCGATCCACTCAGCTGTTTCATCATGTTGCACATTTTGTGACCATATGTTAGACCAGAACTCTTCAACCTTTTCGATGAGTGGTGTTTCAGAGTTGTTTTGATTTTGATTGTGCTCTAAGGATTTATAGAATTGTTTTTGGTTGTTGTTGAAAGCTTGATTTTGCTTATGTCTAAGGGTGCATTTCATATATCTCTTCAGTCGTTTTGATTTTGCTGCTAGTAACTGTTTTTTTGAGTCTAGGAGATCCCATATTTCAGATTCAGATAGGTGTTGGACAGTGAGCTTGTATTTTTTAATTTTCCTTTCTGTGAGGTTCCCTTTCAGATATTGGGTAATTTGACCTATCTCTGCCCTTAATTCTGATATCTTTCCCTCGAGTCTTCTTCTCCAGTTAGGAATAGTTTTGGTGTTTCTATTTTTCCCTACAGGTGGTTGTTTATTGCATAGCTGAGTGACTGTTGTTGCACCACTGTAAATAAGGAGAATTACTTCATCAATGTTGGGATTTTGTTCATTGTTAATTGCTTCTCTTATTAAATCATTCACTATTGCTATTGTGTGGGTGGCTTTTGGTATGTTCTGCAGTCGTGGGATGCGTTGTCGTTGGTGTGGGTCCATACCTTCATGCAACATGTACATTTCATTAAATTTACTTCTGACCTGTGCCTTGTATTCATCTAGATTATCGGATGGGCCACCAGAGGTGTTTTCTTCATCCTGCACAGTCTCTCTTGTCTGTAGTAGTTGTGCTTCAACAGCCGTTTGTTGTATCACATCGTCTTGTGTACTATTTAGGTTAGGTGTGGTTTCTGCAGTAGTCTGTTCAGTATTTAGGTTAGGTGTGGTATCTGCAGTTGTTTGTGTTTGGAGTGCTTGCTGTTTCAAATTTTCTCTCTCATTTATTGGGATACGGTTGTTTCTGTGGATGACTCTGATTTGATCTGCTAATCGCTGTTCACTAAGTGAGTGAAGTTCTGGGTACATATTCAAAAACTTATTTCTTAGAAGGGGTCTATACCCGGTCTTGTTGGTTTCATTATTTGTGACAATGTAGTAGCAAAGAAGAAGTTTTCTATTTATCTCATCAGTCCATTTCATTCTTTGCCTAGGTAAGCCTGCTCTGGTGGTTGCTGGTCTCAAGTCTAGCAAAACATCTGGAGCTGGTGTTTGAATATCCAAGTTATTACTATTTTCTATGTGATCAGGTGATCTATTCCCAAACCGCCCCTGATTATTATTCTATTTTATTATTTAATTTATTATTATTATTATTATTATTATTATTATATTATTATTATTATTTCTATGCTGAATGCGTTTCACTATTACTCAATAAATTGATATGGTCTACTGAATTTGATAGATTTTTGTGCTTCTCTTCGTGTTTCGATGATTGAGATAATTTGAGAAAACTCAGAGAATACGTTTGGATAATCTGAGTTGGGCGAAAAAACTATGAATGAACTATACATTATTATTACTACAATCATGTTGTACCAGTTATCACGTGGTTGAGTGGTAGAGAGGACATTTCTGTCCAAACTTAGCCACGTCAACAAACAGGAAAGTCATTCTATTCTATTCTCCCGTAAAACAACATCTCGAAACGACCTCCACTGTTATTATAGGAGAGAACCTCCACTGTTCTCTTATAGGGTATATTCAGCAAACTGTAAATCGAGGTCAGTTGCAGCAGGAACAGTGACAATGTGGGACCTCGACGCAGGGCGGTTGCGGTGTTGGGTGCGGGCAAGAAAACCAGTCACCATAAACTGATGACTAGAGGTAATGAGATAAGTCGACGATGGCTGCGGCGATGCTAGTGGTCTGCCGCATCAATTAAACCTGCCATTAACTCGGCGAAATAAGGTCTCGCCGGTATTCCATTCCTCAAATAGCTTACAACAATTTTAATACCAAGAACCACCCTTCCACCGTTGGTTCCAGCATTATGTCATAGTTCCGACTAACTTGCCGGGGGTACGAGACGGGGGCAGGCAAATCCAATCTACTCTCCCTAATGGATTAATGTTACCACGAGGATGAATTAATCTTCATTTTATAGTGTGTGCCAGACTTATATCTGGATGCGTTCTCATTCGCAAATTGCACTCAATTTTATGAGGCATCTGGAGAGACTGTGAAAAGTGGATTAGCACTTGATTCACAACTTTTATTGAGTGATAATCATGTAAGGGAGTCTGTTTTTGTTGAACAGGGGACGGTTTTGATGGAAAGTGGGAAGTCTTGTGATGAAGGTGAAGTTTCTCAGTTACTAGAAAGTGAATAAATCGATTTAAAGATTAGGTTAGGTTAGGTAATCATTAGGTTAGGTTAGGTAATCAACCTAACCTAAACAGGTACTTTTATTGAGTGATAATCATGTAGAGTCTGTTTTTGTTGAACAGGGGACGGTTTTGATGGAAAGTGGGAAGTCTTGTGATGAAGGTGAAGTTTCTCAGTTACTAGAAAGTGAATAAATCGATTTAAAGATTAGGTTAGGTTAGGTAATCATTAGGTTAGGTTAGGTAATCAACCTAACCTAAACAGGTAATCATAAATAGTTCAATAATTTAATGTCTGAGGGCCGTTCCTCCAATATGAAAGGTCTTTTTGATATTGTGAAGAAGGATAATGATTTTAAGGAGTTTCATGAATTTTATGTGAACATAGATCAATACAAATGAAAGCAAATGATAATGAATAAAATTATAGTACCTTTTTTGAAATTAATAAAATAATACAAAAAAATACATATTTCAACAACTGGTTTCAGTGTTCTCACAATCTTTAGGTTTTAAAAAATAAATTGAAAAAGATGCTATAATTCTATTCTAGAAATAAAAATCTGGTGTGGCGCATTCACACAACTTTTCTTGCCGTTAATTGATCAACTGACGCTAGTGTTCACGCGCAACTCAAGTCTACTATTCAAAGATCGGTGTCAGCTAGTGACAATAACGCTGCAGACACACGAAGTCTGCTATCTCTTCATAGTGAATGATTTAATAGAATCAACAGTTGCCAACAGTTTGCAATAATTGAATAATCTTATTTTCTCGAACTTCGAGCTTATTTTCAATTTTAGGTGAAAATGCTACTGAACATTAATTGTAGAGATTTTTATGCTCAATCTTCTCCAATTGAAATTTTTTGTTCAGATTGTATCTGAAGCCTGATAATTGAGAATCCAAAATCAAACTTTCCATAGATGGGGCGGAACTCCTGAAATTTTCACAGATATGGGAATTGTGGCAGTTGATAGAGGTTATCAATAACTTTTTAGGTAAAAATTTGATCAAAATCGTTGTAGCCGTTTTCGAGAAAATCGCGAAAAACCCTGTTTTTGACAACATTTTCGCCATTTTAGCCGCCATCTTGAATTTCATTTGATCGAAATTGTTCGTGTCGGATCCTTATAGTGTAAGGACCTCAAGTTTCAAATTTAAGTCATTCCGTTAATTGGGAGATGAGATATCGTGTACACAGACGCACATACACTCATACACACACACACACGCATACACACATACAGACCAATACCCAAAAAACACTTTTTTTGGACTCAGGGGACCTTGAAACGTATAGAAATTTAGAAATTGGGGTACCTTAATTTTTTTCGGAAAGCAATACTCTTTCCTTACCTATGGTAATAGGGCAAGGGAAGTAAAAACCACTTTTTTGGACTCAGGGGACCTTTAAACGTATAGAAATTTGGAAATTGGGGTACCTTAATTTTTTCGGAAAGCAATACTTTCCTTACCTATGGTAATAGGGCAAGGAAAGTAAAAATAGGTAGCCCTGAATACATAAATTTCAAGAAAATAATGAATAATATTATGCTGTGAGGTAGACAATTGGAAGAAATGAGAAAACAATTGATTGGAAAACTTCAAAGTAAAGTATATATGACAAGGATTAGATATTGGAAGAGAATAATAGAATGAACTTTGATCGTATACTGGCAGTCAAGTTACTATATGATGTCCTTCAGCATCATATTACTTGATGACATACGGTAGAGTCTCATCATCACGGTTGAATGGTCAGAAGACAAACAATGAAAAAAATTAAGAGTTGGGGTACCATCGATCTCGAAGGGGGTTTGCTCATCATGGTTTTTTTATCAAAGCTATAACAGAAGTAGTTTGTTCTAGAATATGTTATTGATTAGCAATGTTATGCATGAAAATGTAAGGTTCAGAGTAATTGTGTTTCGTGAGATGATTATGATAGTTCGTTTCCCTCATTTGCCATCCACGCTTCGATTGATTAGTTGGATTATTTTTATGAACTGTTCATTAATTAATAACATATTTCTATTATGTTTATCGATTATTTTTTTATTAAAGAGTGATTTATGTCATATGACATACATGTTTGCAATGTTTTACATTAATTGTTGCTGCCAAACATACAAGAACAATCAGCGTGATGGGTAATGGAAACTTACACATGTTCAAGATGACTGCTCGACTGATTTCCGGTTGAGTTTTCCAGGAATGGGCTTAGTTCTCTAGGTTCCTGAAAGTTTGTTTGTAAGTTTCGGAGAGAAGAAAGAAGCCGCACCAATTGTATCTAATTCCAAGTAATTGAGGGGGGCTGCTATTCTCTATCGGCGGCCGAGTGAAGGTTTTCCGTCATCTCTGAGTGGAAGTTCGGTATTGAATTTGCGGATTTTGATTTGATGTTATTGGGAGAGCACACACACGAGAGGCAAGTTTTCGGTAAGAGGAAGCTTCCGTCGAGAGGGGTGTGTGGGGTCGGGTGATGGCGGGGGGGGGGTGAGGTTGTTTGGGGAACGCCCAAAGGGGCCAAGTGATTAAGAGCCCTATGACATGGTTGGAGAATCGAATGGAGGGCGAGGGAGAGAGAGCGAGTTCTTTATCGATCCTAGGCCTGTGGCAGGCGAATGACTCATTTTTATCGGCTCCGGTTTGTCATTAGTTTTGAATTCCAAGTTTCTGACATTTCACCCTCCAATTTGCTCGCTACATGACCTCTCTCTTTGAGAACACTTTCTCTACATTGCCGTAACGCACCAAATAGACCGTTTTCCCAGTACTGCTTGATTAGATACGTTTCCAGAGAAAGGAGTGTTTTCTCGGAAACACGCTTTTCCTTAAACGTTTCTCTTCTTGAAACGCCTACTACACAAAACCGGAAGGCTTTTCAGGAGCAGAGTAATCATTTATCTACGAACACGATCGTAGCAATTTCATCCCACACAATAAATTTCAATTGAAATATCCATTTGGACAATAATATTTCCATTCCACGATCTTAAATCTCACGCCAGGGAGTAAACTATGGGAGCTACTCTTTTGAAAGAACCTAGTCAAGTCTTGCTTGTAATTTTGTTGTTAACGCTCTTGATTACACAAAGCTTCAGATATTCAAAGTTTTGAAGATTTTAACTGGATTGAAATAGAATTGTCGAAATATAATTGCATAATGATTTGAGTTACGTACTGGAAATCAATTGTTCAGTGAGTTTTAAGTTAGGGTAACCACTATCATGAAATCTCTAAGGGCCGGTTTCCGAGCTCGGGATTTAGCTAAGTCCTAGACTTTAAACAGCAGAGTCAGAAATTTGGTTTTCTAAAACGGGGCGTAGTCGCAGTCATTGTCATTGACACGTTTGAATTAAATTTCGTAAAACTAGAAAATTGAACACAAAATGAAATAGAGGAGAAATAGTGTAAAGTTTCAGCTATTTTGAATTATTTAGGAATGTCTAATTTCGTCAAGGAAAAACGTTTTAATTATAGAAATGAGAAAATAAAAACTACGACTGCTGTTACAAAAGCCGCGACTACTCCCCGATTTGGAAAGCCAATTTTCTGACTCCAGCTGTTTAAAGTCTAGGACTCAGCTAAATCCCGAGCTCGGAAACCGGCTCTAAATGTACGAACAGGACGGTCAGGTCTATATTTAGCTCGTGATCGCAATCGACATTCATGTAAGGCTAGGGCTTCAAATGAACATAGAGCTAAATACCGAATTGGAGCACAAAACGTCATAGCATTAAACACGATAAAAATTATGTCTCCAAAAATGTATGGATCCAATGTCAGTTCTAATGGGTTTAAAACTTTTAAGCAGACTTTATCCAGATTTTATCAATCTTTGTTTAGAGCAAGCATTCGCACGTTGGTCTAACACAAACACATTGTCAAACATGAGAGTGAACTGCACGGTTAAGTTTCGATTTCAGTTTAGCACGATGACATTCAAATGTTTTCATAGTTGCCAGCTGGTTAGTGGCATCGATCTTAACATAAATCTACACCGCGACTCACACGTTCTGTTTGCACCTTAAGGTGTTCCATTTCTTGTTTCATTTTGGAAGTCATTCATGTTGAAAATCAACACCAATTTGCTAGATCTTAAGATTTTCTTTTCAGAACTGTGTTTCATTTTGAAAGTCATCCTTGTTGAAAATCAACTCCAATTTGATAGATCTTAAAATTTTATACTGTGAAATTCTATATTTATCTAGCTGTCCTGTACACATGAAAGCAATGAGTACAAATCCAAGGAGAATATGATAAGACTTCCATACTCCTCTCGGATACATACGCGTCCTTACACTTTTCTGTGATATCATTACAGCCGTTTCCTCACATTCCTCTGTTATATCATTACAGCAGCTGAACCTCGAATGTACATGTTTCTGATGCAGCTTTTTAGTTTTCCTTGGTGCGACATCTTGACTGGTTTTTGCCACTTTCTCTTCGGCTACGATTGCCTGCGTCGTTGTAATTGCTCCCCAGAGAGTCACACTTCTGCAATGTGAATGCCGACTGCTTGAAGCGGGGGCAGAGAGAATCGTGCGCCCTCCCTAACGTATCTCCCTCAAACATCTCTGTGCTCTTCTAAATCTTTCGAAAAAATGGCTGTATCCATTTTCCTCGACCGTTGTATCTTGAGAAATGCTGAGTTCGCTCCTTTATACAGTCACTCAAGATCAGATTCGTTGTTTGATGTTCAAGTGTGTTGAAAAAATATAAATTTCATTGTCTCGAAATCTGCTTCCTCATTTCCTCTTCCTGAGATGGTTCCATAGAGATCTATGAAATAATCCAGTTTATTTCGATTTGGTTATGTGAATTTGATACTTGAGAGAAGTAGCCTACTACAGGATTCAGTCATACATTAGTCACACATTTAATGAAAAAAACCTAATATGAGTGTTGATATATTTGTAACAATTCCTGTGTCTTAGAGTCCATTATAGTCCAGGATAGCCGCTTATATCACACACTCTCGTCTCAATCTTGTAATGACACTATTTCTCAATTATGAAATTAAAAATTACATCATCTTAGATGTTCCAGAATGATATTATGTGAAACTCTAAATTACTAGGTCATGAGCATTATTTGAATGAAATTACATCTGACATTCACTATTGAAAGTGTTTTCTTCTTTCTCACTGAGCTTAAAATGAATTAAAATGTTCTCAATCGCAGTACTTTAGAGGAATCAATAGAATATCAAAAAATGTGAAGTTATCTACTCTTATATCGCTGTATTTGTGTCAAAATTATGAATAATAAAATGAAATTGGATTTCTTATAGTGAGAGTTGATAATTTTATTGCAGAAAGGTGCCTAAGTCCATGAAATACAGGGACAAAAATAATTTTTATACTTAAACTATCTCATAAAATAGAATATTATGGGTACTAACAGACTTGTACAGATGTAGTTGGCATGAAAATCATCAGGTCGAAAAAATTCGGATTGTTCTATCCAGACAGTTTTTTGCAGTTCCTGAAAAATCACTAAATGTGACTCAGGTACCTTTCTGAAATAAGCTGTTCTGGTAGAGCCTTGATGGATAAACAATCATCCTCTATAACTGAATTACTAGTCTGGATAGATCACTATGCATCACACTATTTACTACCTAATAGTATATTTCGCACCTAGGGCCGAAAATGAGACTTTTCCGGCTTGAAATCGGTTTTCAAGTCCGAGGCCGTAGGCCGAGGACTAGAAAAGACTGAGAGCCGGAAAAACATTTTTGCCCATGGTGAGAACGTTATTTTTCGCCACACAGAAAAATAAACAATATAAATATGTGAATAATTGTTTATTAGGCACTTCCGAAAGCAAAACAGGAAGGTCATAGCTCTAGCAAATCTGAGGTAATCTGATTATCAGGAAATTGCCCAACTATGTTTATTTTTTATTCTGATTTGTCTAAATAACCTAAAAGATTATGTTCAATTATGTAAGAGGTTGAGTTTATACTTTGTATTCTTCCAAATGACAATAAGATGATATTATTATAAATGTTTTGATTCTTGAATAATAAACACAAATAATGAAACGTTTTTTGATCAGCTGTTTTAGCACACTTGAAATTTGGCAAATCTGAATGTCAACGTCAACAATGCTTGTTGTCGTTGACTTCGGAAGTTTAGGTTAGAAGTTCTTTCCTACTCTGCAAATCGAATTTGAATAGTTTATAACATTTATATCTTATCTGTATTTTATTCATCTAAATAAAATGATAGTATCTTATTGCAGAATACTTATTCAATTCTAGAAGCATAAACTGATTCCGTTTCATAAACCATTTTGTAAACACGTTCACATCAAATCAGAATCAGCTGACTTCAAGGTTATTTTACAGCCCTAGGGCCGTAAAACTTTTACCGGCCTGGTCAGAAAACAATCATTTTCGGCCTCCATATGACGCACGAAAACCAGCTCATTACACCCAAGTGGGGCGAAAACATTATTACACATTTTACCAGTTCACATCACGATCAACTATAATTGATACATCTACTGATGAATATCAGTTCTTTATATAAGTTAGTTTATGTGTAATATATGTGTCTGAAAGTCCATTATACTTTGCATTGTACACTAGTGAACTAGTAATAGTACAAAGCATTGCTTCTTCCATCAATTTGATTTTTATTTCATGTGAAATATTCAGATGAGAATTCAATCTCTAAAGAGATCGAGCTACTTTTTCAAAATCCCAAATCTTTAGGAATGGGTGAGTTCTAAACTCGAAAAAGTGTATGAATAATGGGTGAATCAGTTTTTAAGAGCATCTCCAATTTATAACAATGTTGCGATTAATGAGAAACGGATTTATAGGAATGAATAGAGAGGAATCTATATTAATCGAAGAGTTTTATCAAATAACCATTTGAAAGGTAAGGTTTGGGTGATCTACAGATTGGAAAGTGGAAAAAATCAAGATAATTGATTGGACAATCCAGTCGCCATATGGGATAGAATCTAGTGGCAGCACGCAGCTTTATAACGTTGCGGTATAAATATTTGAGAGGATTCGGACAACATCAATTAAGATTAAACGTTCATGGAGTGACTGCGACCGTGTCAACTGGAGAATGAATGCGAAATCATCATTATTTAGATGAAACGGAGGAAGACACGGGGACAAGCGCTGGGAGTCAGTTTGGCCAAGGAAAGACTATCATTTATCCGACTTAATTCTCTCTCCGCGTAATGAGATGAGATTTATCTTGGGGACGCCACTGCAGGTAGGCTACGGGATCCGGCTAACGAGCGTTAAAGGCAGAGGAAGTAATGTGTAATCTTTATCGCGTGTTGTAGACCACCTCTTTCCCCACTAGGACCGACCTACGGACTCTTACCTTTGAATGGGAATTAGGAAGCGGCGTAGGATTAAAAAGGAAGGAAGCTGAGTGAGAGGGCATGAGCGAGTAAGAGAGAAACGAGAGAGGTAGAAAAATGGGAGAGTGTGAGAAGAGGGTGAGTGGAAGTGAGGAGGAATGAGAAACTGTGGAAAGATTGAGGGAGATAGTGAGTGAGAGAGAAGAGAGAGGGAATGAGTAAGTAAGAGAAAATAGTGAGGGAGAAAATGAGGGAGAGAGTGTGTAAGAGAACAGAGAGAGAGGAGACAGAGTTGGTGAGAAAAAGAGTTTGAGAGAGAGTGAGTTGGTCGTCTTGGGGAAGTGTGGACGATCCAGGAAGGGTTGTTATTATAATGAGCAGGGTCATCTTCGTTCAACCCTTCCCCGAATGAATTGTGGTGCTGCAACTCTTCCCTCAACCAAAACTGCAGAAGATAATGCCAACTCTATTCCATCGCCAGGAATCACTTCACCGACGTCAGTCTCTAAACTTTTTAGACTGCGACAACGCATAATTGAAGGACTTCTTTCGTGCGACATCTTCTAGTCAGAAGGAAGCGCACGTTAACTTCTTCATCTCGCAGACAAGAAATAGACTGAGAACCAGCGGTAATGAGCGTAAATCCTTTTGTGGCAGAGATTTGTGGCAGGATTATGAGTTACAACCGTGTCTTTGAGTACTGTGACGCTTTTTCATTCAAGAGATTCATTCAGAAGGAATATTCCATGTACCTTGAAGATGTAGTACACTATTTACAAGTTGTTCAAGATGCTAATTAGTGAGACTTCAATGAGAAACTAAAATTTATTGTATAGAAAGAAACGCCAGAATAGTTACTAGTTTGTCATGTTTCTAATCCTTATAATAGAATGAAATTTATTTATTTACTCTTATGGCTTTTATCGGCAGAGAGATCCTTTCGGATGTTCTGCCTTGCCGTATTACCCAATGTCATTTCCTATCAACACTCAAGTTTATAGGTTATGTCTTGGGTTCTTCATTCTTCTCACTAAAAATTTGCACTTCCACTTCCTGAGTACCTATTTTATAAATTTTAAAATCAAGAAAACTATTTCAAACACAAAATCACATTTAAAAAGCAAAAAATATGAAAATGTTGATGATAATATTGAACTGAAAATTCCACATTACAATTTTTTCTATGGAAGTGAAATTGAAAACTCCAATAATTGAAAAAATTAATTGGAAACGTCAGTTTCATTGATTTCTATCAACTCATTATCCATTTAAAATATGTTTGTTACTCATCTATCGCTTTAAGCTGCGTTTACACCAAAGTTATCAACAAAATGTGAATAACCTAATCCTTATGGATTCTATTAGATTGAATATAGCTTATCATACACATGATGAACATATGTGTTTGTCAAGTTCCGTTCAATCTAATAGAATCTATAAGGATTGAGCTATTGAAGTTCTGTTAATAACGTTTCCGTAAACGCAGCTAGAAGCATTCGAGCGTATCTTTTCTGTTGGAACCAATAATCTTGCAGTTGAAATAGCATACTGGAAGAGTTTCTCAAATCCCAGAACTCCCAATTCAGATGTTGATTGATAATTATGTTCATAGATCATTCTTATTATCAAGATTGTCTTCCTTATATAGAATTCAGCCAATAAAACACTTTGATTTTAGTGATTGCTATTACCTCGATTGCTTATAAATTGATTCGTTATGCATTGATTCCTCCATTTCCTTGCATGCGTTTCTAAGGGTATGAACAGAACGGCCAGTATGAAGATTTCAGCTCGATAGCGTTCCTCCATATTTTCATTTATTATATCTATATCAATGATGTTCTTATCATTGAACAGCTTGTTCAGTGGCATCAGTCTTCATCAGACTTACTCGTTCTGTTTTTAGACCAGATATAGACTATATCTGGTCGAAGGTTCTGTTCGCATCCTCTACTGTTGGAACCAATCATCTTGCAGTTGGAAGTTGGTGAAATAACTATCATATTGGAGTGTGAATTATTGTAGCTGCCAACCTGTCATTACCATTACCATAGAAACAGTAGTCGAATGGAATCTAGAACAGGAACAAGCCATTACACCCAGACAGCAGCTATATAATATCGACAACGACATATCCTTATCACTCAACTAACTATCTGCATCAAGTAATTGAACTAAGTTGTGTTGGTTGCCTGGTTAGCACACAAAAGCCCAATATACTTTTTGATAAGTTGAGCTGAAGGTTCACTAATCTCTCATCATTGATGCAATATTTTTTGTTTTCATGATGCCATTATCAATAATTATGTTTAATATGTGAATATATACATTTTTTATGTAATACTGTTGTTGGACGATGGGTATGTTGATGATAAAAATCAATCAATCAATCCTCACCCCTGTCTCATTACCAAATGAGAAGCCTGAAGCTCATGTTGGCATCACCTATAACAAATATTGATTATTGATTGAATGGGAGAAGTTGTTGTGGTACTTTTGGGAATAAAGAAATAGATAATATATGAAATATTGTGAAATAAATACTTTTCGTGGTATTTCTCTTTAATTGGGAGAATAAGACGTTGATGTAGTCAAAACAATACGGTACCAGCATATTTGTTCAAGATTAATTCAAATATTGATTTGAATGAATATAAATTTGATTCACTGTTTCGAATCAACTATGAATCTATTAAAGCTCTTTTCAGCTTACTGAATGACTTAGGGCCGGTTTCCGAGCTCGGGATCTATAAGTTCTGGACTTACAGAGTCCAGGACTAAAATAAGCTCTCGGGTCTAAATTGTCTTTCTGAGTCACGATTTTATCTTCTAAACTCCGGAGTCTATCAAGTTCTCGGCTTATTTGAGTCCAGGACTTTAAGGCAGTAAACATAAGGGGAATTCACAATATTTTGCTGTTGTATTGTTGGCATTATAGCAAAACGAAAACAGCTGATTGCAGCGGGACAATTCAAATGTGCATGCTCTTCAAACTATTTTGTAAAAATACGTTTCGATTTCTTTGTAGGCCTATTCAAAGCAAAACCTTTGAAGGGTGGATGAATAAACATTTCATTTTACGTTATGCTGTTATTGATCATTGATCCTAACCAGTGATTTTGGAATAAAAATTTCATTAGGCTATTGAGTTTGAAAACGTATTTGTTTTGAAAAAATATGAAATTTGATTAATAACATTCAGATTGGAATATAAAATCCAAGGCAATCCTTCTATTATTTTGCTTGAACATTTTTAGGTTATGTCACAGTCGTAAAATGAGGTTAGTTTTTTACGCATAATTCTGATACAATTATATTCCAAAATGAAATTGCAAACTATAAATTATGAATTTAGATGGCCTAATCCAAATAATTTAGGTATTCCATGACATCTATTTGGCTTTTTATCTACTCCAAAACAATAACTAAATTGTGTTTTTCTCAGTTAAGTCTAGAACTTAAATATAAACCTACCCCAGTCGAGGATTTAAAATTACGCTTTTTTAAGTTCTATTGAAGATCACAGTTTTGAAATTCTCTAGTATTCATCATAATCTACAAAGCAGTATTATTTGACAACATATCCTAGAAGGGGATGCAAGAGTATCTGATGAGGTTCAGTTACAAATAATGCTTATCAAAGAGAAGTATTATCATTGGTAGGGTCATAGAATGAGCAATCTATTCGATAGACAACCTATCTAATGGACAATTTCTATCCTCTAGAAGCGTTTGATAGGAAGGTCAATAGATGCAATTTCTGTGTAAAATGTCTGAATTATTCCTTTCATCTACCTACATAAACCAACATACAATACAACGAATCACTGTATCAAAATTTGCTCATACTACATGTCAAGAGCAGATATAGTCCGAAACCTTTGTCCATCAATTGCTTTTAGTTGAATCACACGTGGATGAAAATTCGCCTCGCAATAGATTTGAGCGTGGGCTGAAAGGGATAAAGGACTTTCATACAAAAACGGAAGTTTTTACATTGTTTTCCATTGTTAGTTATTGCTTGATGCTTATTCCTCTCAGCTATTTATTCAATTTGTTTGCATTAGTCGTAGCTGACCTATGTTGAAAGCAAGAGAGAGTGGAATTTCCATTTTATAACAAAGAGAATCAACAAACTGTAGTAAATTCATTCGAGCCACTGCACTGAAATTCTCAACGTCACTCTCAAAAAGCTTTCATTTGTCAAATCATCACAAATTAGAGGAGGATATCCTCTCTCTCACTCCATTCTCTTAGATCCGTCCAGATTGGAATATCAAGACAATTGAAACGCACTATGGAAATACAGTAATTTAAAATGAAAGCTATCGTCTGCAACTCTGGATAATGGGAGTCATATTATGAAATTCAACATGAATAGCTGAAGGGTTATTGCAATTTGTCGGAGCTATGGAGTATTTGAAAAATACAAATCTATCATTGTTTTTATATATATATCCCTCATGATTGAAATTGAAATTGAAGTTATCTTTATTCTTCTTCTTGGAAAGTACAAACAATATACAATACAACGAATCACTGTATCAAAATGTGCTCATACTACATGTCAAGAGCAGATATAGTCCGAAACCTTTGTCCATCAATTGCTTTTAGTTGAATCGCACGTGGATGAAAATTCGCCTCGCAATAGATTTGAGCGTGGGCTAAAAGGGATGAAGGACTTTCATACAAAAACGGAAGTTTTTACATTGTTTTCCATTGTTAGTTATTGCTTGATGCTTATTCCTCTCAGCTATTTATTCAATTTGTTTGCATTAGTCGTAGCTGACCTATGTTGAAAGCAAGAGAGAGTGGAATTTCCATTTTATAACAAAGAGAATCAACAAACTGTAGTAAATTCATTCGAGCCACTGCACTGAAATTCTCAACGTCACTCTCAAAAAGCTTTCATTTGTCAAATCATCACAAATTAGAGGAGGATATCCTCTCTCTCACTCCATTCTCTTAGATCCGTCCAGATTGGAATATCAAGACAATTGAAACGCACTATGGAAATACAGTAATTTAATATGAAAGCTATCATCTGCAACTTTATATAATGGGAGTCATTATTATGAAATTCAACATGAATAGCTGAAGGGTTATTGCAATTTGTCGGAGCTATGGAGTATTTGAAAAATACAAATCTATCATTGTTTTTATATATATATCCCTCATGATTGAAATTGAAATTGAAGTTATCTTTATTCTTCTTCTTGGAAAGTACAAACAATATACAATATACATGTACAAAACTTGAAGAAGGTTCCTCACATAGGCAAAGTCTGTGTGCGAGGAAAAATAGCATTGATAGTAGCATAGGATAAACAAATCAAATCGAATAAAACTGGTTTTTATTATCATGATTTCAGGGTACAAATATTCATATTATACAACAACGTTACATCTTCTGCAACCAAACAATCATAAATAAAACTTACAGTTGAACTAAAAAATTAATCATTATAACTAATAGTTGCTATTATAACGTAGCTACAGAAAATACAACATTATATTTTAAAGAACTTCATGAAAACTCTCCACAAAGCCAAAGCCTTTCCTCTGGCAAATTCGTTTCCTCTGGTAGTAATGTCACATAACTTGATATTAAGGATCTATTGAATGAATTGCTTCTTGATAGAATAAAAAAATCCTAGGAGATCAGTTGATTAATTTTTTTTTGTCAGTTGTATTCATAATCACCTACCTGGGAGTTAACATAGCGATGACAGTGATGAGATGAAAGAAGTACAAAAACGGCTCAATGAAGGAAACAAAACATCCTTCTCTATGCTGCAGATATTCAGGTCAAGAAGCGTCCACAGGAACATAAAGATCAGAATATATAAAACTACTAGCCGTCAGGCTCGCTTCGCTCGCCATATTCGTCTAACCAGGGTCGTTCAAGAATGAGATCAGCAGGCTCGCTTCGCTCGCCTGCATTTTTCATTTGAGCATTTTTATCATATGTTAGGACGATCCAGTCGGGGGTCCAGACTAAACGTCTGGCTAAACGGATATGGCGAGCGAAGCGAGCCTGACGGCTAGTAATATAATATTCCCAGGTATCCCAGGATAGCTCTGATTGAAGTAGCAGTGCCCAATGAATTTTTCCGCGATAAATGCATTTCAATCTTCAACTTGGTGCCAACCTAACAAAGTCAACTCAACTTAATGCCAACCTGACAAAATTATTAATTTAGTTACCAGTTAACAACTGTTTCGAAGAGGTAATTTTTTGAAGAGGTATCGCTTTTTCCAATTATAATTAAGAGAATAAGAAGAATATACATGCTAAAAGACGAACTTTAAACCCTTGAAAACCACCCTTAGAGTTGAAATATTGCCAAAAGATTTCTTAGTGCGCCTCTAAAGGGCCAACTGAACATACCTACCAAATTTGAACGTTTTTGGTCCGGTAGATTTTTAGTTCTGCGAGTGAGTGAGTGAGTGAGTCAGTCAGTCAGTGAGTGCCATTTCGCTTTATATATATATATATATATATATATATATATATATATATATATATATATATATATAGATAATACGCACAGTGGTCACTTATGGAAGTGAAGTGTGGATATTATCATCCAAGGCTGCAGCAAATCTAGACCGCTGGGAAAGGAAAATGCTGCGTTGAATATACGGACCTGTATGTGATGAGGGTGTCTGACGAATGAGAAACAAGGATGAATTAGCTGCACTCTATAAAGAGCCACCCCTGTCTGTACATGTCAGACTGAACCGTTTAAGATGGGCAGGGCATGTGGAGCGGATGCCAGACACTCGGTCTCCCAGAAATATATATATGGGACAACCAGGAGGCAGAAGACCGGTGGGAAAGCCAAGACTGAGATGGGTGAATGGCATCTCAAAGGATGCTGCAGAACTTCTTCGCATCAGGAAAAAAAGGATTTGATTGTAAGGAAAAAAAAGGAATATGAAGGAGAAATGTAAGAGAAAGAGTAGAGGGAGGATGGGAAAATGGCAATTATTGGAAAGGAAAACGAGATAAGATAGAGCAGAATAGGCGGGGGAGGAGGAGCATGCTATACGAAAATAATAAATTTCTCTGTTATTCTTTGACCAATCTTAATAAATGGAGTATCCTTGACATCTTGATAAAATTTGCTAACTTTATTGTTTTTTGTAGATTTTCTGTAAAGTAAACGGTTTTCGTGAAATTTGCAATCAAAAATACAAAATGGTCGCCATTTTTAAAATTCAAATCGGAAATTTTTTATTTTATTTTTCAAAGTTGAGTCTTTATAGTATAAATATTCATGCCAAATTTCAGATCAATACATTATTTCGTTCTTGAGATGAAATTTCCTAAGTGAAAAAAACAAAATGGCAGCTATAAGGATAACTTCTGAGTTTTGGACACTTGAAATACGACATTTGTAGTCTCCTATCATCCAGGAGCAATACCCTAAAATGTTCGACACTACTTCTGAAACACTCTGTATAGAGTAGGTCATATACATGTTGATAACTTTATTACTAGTTCTTGAAAGGACCCTTGATTACCTTTTTATTTAAAAGATAACGCTAATCGTCATCATTCTATACAACTTGGACTATGACTATAGAATGACCAATCTATAGCTATTAATCATACCAGTGTGTAGCTATTCTCTACCATGACTTGACAATTATTGTCATACCAAATTAATACAGGTATTCCAAAAATCAATGCCGAATAATACCTATTCTCAAAAATTTAATTATAGATGGAATTATAATGAATAATTCAGTAATTTTTGACTGTACAATTGCACAATTGCAACCATTTTTCGAGCTAGATCTATTCTCTAGCTCGTCGATAACCGGCAATTTGTGGATAAGAGATAGACGCCTTTAATAACAATGATAATAGCAGCTATCTATTATTTACATCACGATCCAACACATTTCTAGCGGATTATCGATATCAATTATTCAGAAGCAGTGCTATTGAATTGTTAAAATGCCATCGATGTTGTAGCCTATATAATTCTGATGCTAGGAGCTATTGTTGCAAGGTACTACAAATTAATTTTCTCTGGATAGTTTATTACTGGAGCAGATCCCATTGCAATACTAGGAAGAATATCAAATATATTCATCCCATTTTGGATCAACATTTTTATAATGGGAAGAATATCGAATTCATCTAATTATTTGATATCTTGAGAAATCAATATTTTAAAGCTTATTTTCAATTTTGACAATAAGTCCTTATGAAAAGTTAGTATCACTTGATAAGCTCAACACTGATTTTCAATTATTGCATTCACTTTTGTCATGAAATCAACAAATAAAGTACGATATTATTATGTTATTTGGAAGATTCTAATTGGAGAAATAACTGTTACACATAACTAGAAATTGTATGCCAATTGTACCATCCTATTAGAAATGAGAACCAAATCCCCCCCTCCACCCTCTTTTACATAGAATGTTTTCTAAGATTTGTATAGATTGTACTGATCTATGAGGAGCGATAACCTATATTGATCATCGATTTTTTCAACTCGGTATAAACTTTCATTTCTTATTCACCACAATCAAAAATCAAGTGAATTTTCGTATTGCGATGTCAAACTTGGACTATGTTATATGCTTAACTACAACATTCTATGTTGTTGTATTCTCAAGTTGCATTGTTGACTGCCTTGTAACACTCCATAAAAACATGGAAGTTAACAAGAGAACGTCACAATGGAACGTTAAATAATATGACATGAAACTTTTAATAATTATCTTGTCAAAACTAGTTGTACGTAACAACTTTGGATATGAGTGTTAGTTATATAAATTCTAGAATAATCTGACTTGAACTTCAAAAGTATTAGGAAAACTACTTCTTTTTAAGACTCACATCTCGAAATGAAACGGTGAACACCGAACTGATCAGAAATTTAATTGAAAAAAATTGATATTATTAATTTTAAAAAATACATTTTTGCTGCTGTAGACCTAAGCTGTGAATTTTATTTCATTTTTATTTATTATTTATCAATTAATACAATAAGTATATAATACAAAATGATAGGGAGAGAAAAAATAAGGTAATCTTGTGCTATTCCTCTCCCAAATTGAGATAGGGTTACACATAGTCGGAAATAGGTTAAGTCTATACTCTGTCCAAATAGGCATGAGCTCTGAATGATTAGGCCGACCCTCCTACCACACACACACACACACACACACACACACACACACACATAAACGAAGTTGGTAAAGGGACGGTCTGTCTACCTATATACTACGTAGTATACATAATGTATCAATGACGCAGGTAGGCCGGACGTGAGTGCCTGCGCGTGGGGGAGAGAGGGTCGGCTTAATCTTTCAGCGCTCATGGCAGTCTGGACAGAGTATAGTAGTTGTTCACTTCACAAAATTTTCAAAATAATCCTTTAAGCTTTATACTAACGTCTTAAACCCTTAAACATTCACATACCAATCAATGAAGGGTTAAACTTATCATTGATATTGAGGCAATGCTCAGAAACCATTCACTAAATTCATCCTTCTGCTACAACTTACAACTTCTCTGAAACACGAATTGGCTTCGTGTTCAACTTATGCATCAATTCCAGAGCCGAGCGAAAAGTTATCATCAATGAAGATGCTGTACAAAGGATAAGTTCTTAGACGAAATTGTGCCGCCTTTGTCATCAGCTGTGAGTAGTTGTCTTAAGAGTGAACAGCAGACGGAACTTTGAGGCATAATTGGCCCACGCATCTCGTATCGAATGTCTTGACACATCCTTTCTGGCAAATTGGGCACTTATGAGTCACCCGCACACGCCTAATCGAATTGACGCTTCATCAACACTTCTGTCGTCAGCAAGTGATGGTAATTATAGGCAGCGATCTCAGAAACGGTATCATGACTTGACAGTATGACGGTACCACAGTTTGGGAGCATATGAAGAACCCATGCCTACATTTGACAATATCAGTGGCAGAGAGGGTGTAAGAGCCTATCACCTATCATGGCATATTTCAAGTCTGTCATATTATAATTATACTCAGAAATCAATTAATAAGACGGGCATGTTGGGAATGGAAAATTGAATAGCGTTCCCCTATAATACCTCGGAACCTTATAACGAATAGTGCCAATTTCACATCGAATAGCAGTTGTCAGTTGAAATGTAGGACGTCAATCTTACTTTGAACTCGTTGTACCACGTGTCTTTTGAACGTTCCCTATTCCACGTATGATGCAAATGAACATTTAATCATTTTGAATCGATTTTAATCTTTTTCCATGAACAAAGCAACTCCAGTTTCTGACAGGTGCATGTAGCTTCACACTCTAATAAAATGGTTGGAATTCTTCTCATATCATGATTATTTTAATAACAAGTGTCTGCTCTGATAAGTAGTAATGAAGAATTATTATTATAATCATCATGATAATTTCAATGATGAGTGTTGTTCCGATGAGGAATAAAAAATATTAAAATATTCATGAATGTATACAATGTTAGGCCAAGTGAATTCATTCTCTTTCGAAGAATTGGACATTCATTTGTTTTATTGGGGGAAAAATATAAGACAGTTTGAGTCAGATAGGAAGAAGTTTTAAGAGTAGGGTCGAAGAGCATATCATAGATTGGAATAAATGTAATGAGGATTCTAACTTTGCTGAACATTTCATAACTGACGATCACAAATTCAAGGTCGAGGAGATTGTTTCTGCATTTCAATAACAAATTGATTTCATATATTTTTCATTCATTAGTAAGATTATAACTATTTGATGATATTTCATTACTGTGCTTGAACCGTTCAAACCGCCATTTGTTTTGAACCGCTATTTTGTTTTGTCTGAGCCGCTAATAGAGGAGGGGCTTGTCTAAGCCAATGACAGACGTTCACCTTGATAGGTCACGGCTTCCACCAATAGCGGTGCTCGTCCATTATTAGACCTACGGATAACTCTACTCGGTACTTTTAGTTTAAGTTTACCAGAGATTAATAATGGTGTAACAACCGGAAAGTGTATCTCGATTCTTCTTAAGTCTGTCGTTGAACAATATCTAGTATCACTATTCAGTATGGATAAATATACCACGAGATCACCATCACAATTACTACTCGGAAAGTTAAGAAAAAGTATACTATAGGGAAGAAGATACAATCACCCAGAACTTGGAAGGTTAATTCCAACACTAACAAACTATCAACGAAGAAGAAGAAGAAGAAGAAAAATAAGATTCTATTGATATAAAATCGATTCAATAGTTTTCATACCAATTAAGTTACTCTACATGATTAGTCCAGTCAATATAGACATAAAAAAGAGGGGGTGCTTGCAATTTATATTGTAGTTCTGATTTTTTAATATATTATTTGGGTACATAAGAGAAGTCCAGAACCAATTTCTCCATGCAAAATTTCCTTGTGCTAGATACAGGATGGCCCAAAAACCTCGTATTTTCGGCTCATTTTCCAGTTTTCAGCTATTTCTACCAAATCTCGTAATCGGACAGAAAAATTTGCTGCCTTTTTCCTAGAATATGAAATTCTGAATAGAATAAGATCATTAGGAACTCTCTATCTCCAATGAGTACTGAGTTATGATTTTTCAAAAATGAGTGAAATTTGAAGAGAAAATTAATTTTTGATTTTGATCAACAATATCTTCCGATTGTTACCATTTAGATGTATAATTCAAAATCCCTCTGGGCGTATTTTTGTGCTCTACAATCTGAGATCGGGTAGAGCGCTCTATCTCATATAGATTTCCATGTACACCTGACAACAATGCTCCATGGATTGTCAAAAACACCAAATTTTCAGCTTCAACCATCATCACCAACTACATTGTCTTCACATTGATATTTCGCACAACGACATAAGTTCATAAGATTATGTTCTATGAGAATCACCCGTTAGATGCACTTCATTTCAGTATTTACTAGTGGAGAGGCGCGCTTAAGGACACTTCAAGGATCAAAATTTCAAACACTTATAACTTCTAAAACAATGCTCAGATTTCATCGTACTACACTCATTCTTCTCAAATCGTCATGGCGGTCCAAAATCATGCATCATAAGTCAAATTCGGTCGAAAAGTGGAAAATTTATTGTTGAGTGTACTAAAGCCCATATTCCAATACACAAAAAATTTTGGCACAAGGAAATTTTGCATGAAGAAATTGGTTCTGGACTTCTCCTATGTACCCAAATGATAATTATATTAAAAAATCAGAGCTACAATATAAATTGCATGCACCAATGTCTTTGTTGGATTGTAATCTAAATTGTAGTCTGTTGAAAATGAATCTTATGTTCAATGAACATGAAATCACTCGAGATCTTCATACCCTTCACACCTTCCGGCCGATTAATGTTCAAAAATTAAGAACTCTCATATTACTAATCAAGGATGTGTGTGGTGAGTCAAGACACGGACACGCGTGCCCCATTCGCTGTCAGGTTTCCTAGAAAGGAAGCGACGAAATCCTTTCAAGTGCGACCGCCCACCAGCTGCTGTGTCCCATGCTTCTTATGCCCCAACTTTTCTGCTTATGGCCGCACTAAAACGAATTCTCCCACTCGACAAAACGCAACTTCCCCGAGAGATTCACTTAAAACTGTCAGAGATGATTGAAAGGAAACCATTGGCCGCTATTCATAAGAGATACTGACAGTTGGTCGATCTATCATTTGACCGGATAGGCTGTCAGTATTCCTTATAAACAGCATACAATGTATCTCATTCAACTAATGCTGACAGTTTAAAGTGAATCTCTCTCTATTTGGGCTCACAACAGCTCAACTCACATTGGGACCGTTTCTCACGTCGATATCGGCTGGATTTGGGCTTCACCATTCTTTTGAAACGCCATTATTTTCTTTTTCACCGAGATTGTGATATTTTTATACTGAGATTGTGAATTTGTCTACTGGACTGATTTTTTTTTATACTTAGGCCTATCAGGCCTATTTGTATTGCTTTCACAATAATGTTATTTCAGATTCAGCTTGACTCTGATTTGTTATTGACAGTAGTTAATGTTTCTAATCAGTTTCTTGATTATAAACCTGAATATTTGGACTATTTGGAACAAGAATAAGGAATAAAAGGTGTTATGATTAGTAGAGTTGCATTTGGAGTATAGCTCTTTATGGGTCTGAAACGTGGACTATTGGTAAGGCTGAGGAGAAGACTCTGAATGCTTTTGAAGTGTGGTGTTGGATGCGTATGCTCAAAATAAAATGGACAGACAGAGTTACGAATGAGGAGGTATTCCAGAGGGCGGCAGAAAAAAAGATCTCTTCTGAATTTTCTCAAGGCCAGACGACATTCTTGGATTGGACACATAATAAGACACGACGCATTTACGTCAAGTATTCTGGAAGGTACAGTTGATGGACAAAGGGGTCGTGGGAGACCCCGGCTACAGTACTTAGGACAAATGACGAAGGATCTGGATGCTATGAGCTATGAACAATGGAAGAGAGTAGCAATGGACAGATTTAGATGGAAGGCTGCCAACCAATCAAACGATTGAGCTGTAAGAAGAAGATGATTAGTAGCTTCCTTTATATTATTTTATTTGTTTGCTTCGTCCAATAAATATATCAATGAATGGATCCAAGATAAAAATTTTCATTGAAGCATGAAGCATGATTCACCTTCACATTTGAGAATAAATGAGCTTTTGATAATATGTCATGTAGAAATTTACTGTAGCCATGCACCCGTGAGACACAAGTATGGGTATGAAGCATGATACATCTAACATCCTATTATATTAAGCGAGCAATTTCTGTATATATTTATATGGTTATATGGGTATATATTTGTGTTCAACGGATCTCGAAAACGGCTCTAACGATTTTCACGAAATTTTGAAAATAAGTAGGTTTATGATATAAAAATTCGATTGCACTAGGTCTCATCCTTGGAAAAACTCGCTGAACGACAAAAGGATAATTCATCCTTGGCTGAAACAGCTGTGGATAGTAAAAAAGTGAGTGAGCGAGTGAGTATGTGAAAAATCAAAATATCGAATCCCCGAAATTCATAAGATGGCATATAGCCAGCTGTGAAATATAAACACGATCATTTTAGAGAATAAATTGTTCTGTTTATCGATAAATAACGAGCGAAGCTCGGTGCCCCGATATTTGAAGAATAAATCAACTTTTAGAAAAAAAGTAATGAAACAATTCGAAGTGAGTGCAATGTGCATCCACTGACAGGAATCATTAAAAAATACAGATTGAAGTGGACAAATCACCTGCGTCGTATGCCACCAACTCGTCTTCCACTACAAGCTTGGAAGTTGCAGTTGGATGGGAAAAGGGACTTCGGAAGACCGAGGAAACGGTGATGAACAACTTTTAGCCATATGTCATGTAGAAATTTACTGAAGCCATGAACCCGTGATCCATCAAAACTCTGCGCATTATTCATGCTCGACTCTCATTGCAAGGAATGAGTTTGTCATAATAATTATTCAGAATTTTTCCAACGACGATTAGCTTGCAGATTCCAGGTGAGATCGCGTGTGTACATGCAAGAAATTTTCATAATCGCAAACTTACATACATGCAATTATTCTGCATTACTGCATAGCTAGTGCAGTGGAGAATAAATAGTAACTGATTATAAATGGCTTGAATTAGTCAAGAAGTCACCAGTGTGCAAGCGGAAGCAAGGACTTATTTATCGTTAGGTCATGTTGGGCTACACATTTTTACTGGAGAAATTCTTGTTCCCCGGTTGAATTTCTGTCTTTCATGAGTATTTTGGTGTTGTAATGCCAGTTATATCAGTTAAGTAAGTTGATAATCATTTTTCAGTAATCAAATTGGTTTCATATTTTAAAGTTTGTTCAAGATCAGGAACTCTTCTCAAGTTTGATGGCCTGTTAGTCTAACAGTTCTGTCTGTAGTTGCCTTATATGATAATTATATGGATATCCTTATATGAATATTGAGCCGGAATGAAAATTTTCCACCAGTACTATCAAGTATTATGCCAATGCAATATGTTAAGAAACTGTATAAGGGAGGTTCCAATCCACCGAAATTTGGTTTAGAAAGATTCATAAATCTTATATTAAAGCGAGTTTAGAAATTGTTCATAGAATATTGGAATTTCACCACAATTCTAATCCAAGAGCTTTTTTGATTAAACTTTGAACCACATAGCAGCCATAATTGTAGTGATACATCTCCCCTTTCAAAAAGTATTTTGTATTTCTTTCCAGTGTTTATCGGTATATTTTGGGACAAATATTTCTACTAAGTGTAACTAGTACCTAGTACCGTTTACTTACATTTTTACAGAAACGAAAGGTTTAGGCCCGCCGCAAAGTAGACCCACGCTAATCCACGAAAAGCAACCCACGCCGTGGGATGTTTTGTAAACCATTGATAGGCTTCTCTGGACATCTGTGTAATGATAATAATACATGCAATAAATAATCCACTTGTCAACTGATTGATTATGAATAATTCTATAGCAATGGTTTACATAACATCCCACGGCGTGGGTTGCTTTTCGTGGATTAGCGTGGGTCCACTTTGCGGCAGGCCTAAGGCTATAATGCCTTTATCAAGTGTCAGAATAGAATGAGAATAGAAGAATTGATTCAATAGGTATTATCGATGTCTCGGAAATAGAAAATTGATTCCAGATCCACATCAGAGCTATAATTATCCTACAACGCTGCATGCTAGAGCACAGATTCTTGTCTGTGGTTGTCTGATGTAGACTCAACGCAACTACTCTCGCTCTTATGGAGCTCTCCCGCTCCTGGAAACCGATATGGGAAGCGGAAAGTGATGAATCCGATCACTATCCGAAGAGCATTGTGCTCGAAAATGGAAAGAGTAGCCTGGTTGTGTATGAGCTACGAAGCAGCGCCACTTCCATTATGGAAACGATCTGGTATTCACTTTGAACTGCACTGTACTCTGTCACTAGAATCTATTTTGTGGCGCTTCTCGAACAGTGGCCACGGAGCAGAATGGACCTCTCCATCTCACAACTGATTGTTTCAATCTCTTGAATGAGATATGTGATGGATCGAAAGGATTCTCTATTTTCATCCCTCATTTCCTTCGCTCAATGCTTCTCCTAGTTCAGATTTTCAATTATACTCAAGCAAGATTTCGTAGTTTATTTTCGATGTTTGTGCTCTTTGTACTAATTTACTGAACCACTTATATAAGGAGTATCGATTTATGATGTCTATATTCTCACTTGAAATTTTATTCCATCAACTTTTATCCTATTCTTGTTTTCTGAAACAGTCTCTATTTTCTAAATATATTCTCATTCTCTTTCCATTTCTATTTTTCCTTATCCAATTCTTCTCCATCATCTTCTTCTATTCTTATTCAGATTCTTGCAATCATTCAAATGCGATATGTCAAATCGAACCGAATAAATTTCTATCCACAAATATGAACAGAATACAATTGGCAAGGTAGAAAATACACGAGAGCAACATTGTGTATGTTCTTCAACCCATATTATATAGACGAATCTGTGTGGTGAAGAGTTCTAAATATCAACGAATATAGCATTAATTGTCTAACATTTTTGGGTTAGATTCTGCATTTCCCACTTTAAAAAGCGTTCCATCATTTTATTTCACATTTATTCTATCGATTGTTTTAAACTCTTCTTTGGTTTTGAGTGAATTATTTGTGTTTTGTATGTGTGCTTCTTCACCCAGTTTGTTTGTTTTTTTTTTAATTTTCTTGCCCTATTACCATACGTAAGGAAAGTATTGCTTTCCGAAAAAAATTAAGGTACCCCAATTTCGGAATTTTTATAAGTTTCAAGGTCTCCTGAGTCCAAAAAAGTGGTTTTTCGGTATTGATCTGTATGTGTGTATGTGTATGTGAGTGTATGTTCGTCAGTGTACACGATATCTCGTCGCCCAATCAACGGAATGACTTGAAATTTGGAACTTATAGTCCTTACACTATAAGTATCCGACACGAACAATTTCAATCAAATGCAATTCAAGATAGCGGCTACAATGGCGAAAATTTTGTCAAATCAGGGTTTTTCGCGATTTTCTCGAAAACGGCTCAAACAATATTTTGATCAAATTTATACCTAAAATAGTCATTGATAAGATCTGTCAACTGCCACAAGTCCCATTTTGAAAAAAAAATTCAGTAGCTTCGCCCCATCTATGCAAAGTTTGATTCTAGATTCCCAATTATCAGTCACCAGATAAAAAAATTTCAAGTGGAAAGGATTAAGCATGAAAATCTCTGCAATTAATGTTCAGTAACATGTTCTCCTAAAAATGAAAATAAGCTCGAATGAGAAAATGTGATTATCCAATTGCAAACTGTTGGCAACTGTTGATTCTATTAGATCATTCACTATGAAGAGATAGCAGACCTCGTTTGTCTCCAGCGTTATTGTCCTGTCACCAGCTGGCTCAGATCTAAGAATAGTAGACTTGAGATGCGCGTGAACACTAGCGTCAGGTGATCAATTTTCATAATGGCAAGGAAAGTTGTGTGAGTGCGCCACACCATATTTTTTTTCAAGTATATTAGGCCTACAAGAATAACTGAGAATGTCAAACTCTCAGGTGCCTGTCATATTTTGTATTCTTCAACTACCGATGGAGTTCTGCATAAAGCAGAATGTTTGAATCAGATTTCCATTCTTGAGGCAGGAAATTCCATCTTGACTTGCACAAAGAATGAGAGCCTTCTGTGATCACATCATCTGATATTGAATGAAAAAGTAGGCCAACACTTTCCCAAGTATTGAGCATTCAAATACACATCTGAAAAGTATTCATTTATTGTACTCTCACTCCCTTGTGCTCGTCTTTTACAACTCGAAGACGTTCACAATATCCTTTTCCAGCTTCCATCCTACTTCTATCTAACATATTGATCGAATCCCATTAACAATATATCCAGGCTATGTCATAAGGGTAGTACATATTTACACTACTATACATTGTATTCGCACAAACATAATGTTTATTCCATTCATTTTCATAGTTTCGTCTAGTTTCGGATGATTATTCAATACGATAGTGTCAGAATGAATTAAAGATTCCTAATTTATTCCGACACTTGAAAATGGGATAACTACCCCATTCATCACTATGCTATCATGAAACTGATTGTTTCTTTAGGAGAATACAGAAATACGGGTAATTATTAACCAGATTAAGAAAAATATACTATTATATCGTGTTTGAGCAGTAGAGTGAACATTACTGTCTGAATTTCATAACTACATCAAACGAACTTGTCATTTTACATTGGATATATTACACTGGTTATAATACAATGTATATTCTATTATTTCGACGTACAGTAGCAACTTCGTGATGACTCAATCCAATTGTAAATCTTTGCCCAAAATTTCCACTATAAGTTTCCATGGATCATTAAAAATTATTCTTCTTTTTCAACCTGGCAGTCGCCATTCTGAAACAAAAGATGGAACCTGTTACAAGCGCAGCTGGCAGAGACCCAATACGGGTATTCCATTTTTCCATCAATAAATTGGAAGGAATGAAGCTTTGAACTCCATATTCACGCACTTGTAGTGAGAAACTGATCTAAATTTTGTGCTTCAGAATCACTATCTGACAGTGAAGCTGTGAAGACTTGAAGTTTGGAACTGTCCAACATCGGAATATCTGGCCGCTAGAAATGACTGAACTTGGAAAATGTCCAAAAATCATATTCAGGATTCTCATATGCTTGAGATCATGACTTACCAATTGGCAATTTTTATCTGACCCATTTCACTTGAAGAATTCTTGCTCAATGTATTTTCAACCTACAGTTTTTCCAACCTATAATTCTGTACCTATCGTTTTTGAACCTCATAATTTCTTCCATTCTCACTGAAAATGTGATGGAATGAAACTGGAAAAACAAGATTGTAAAGGCCGTACAGCGGCCTGCAATATTTAAGATTGTCCAAGTTGCAGTCTACTACCAACTGGGCAGAAATTTTTTTATTGAGAAACTCGATTTATTACGCTGGCCACAAACGGTTAAATCTGCATGCAATCACGAAATCAGCGAGAGGCTTCCAATATAAAATGAACAACGAATAACAATAATAAACCAATGGAAAATTACAATTTATAATGATAGAAAATAAATAATGTGACCTCAAATACAGCAACGAAGAAAAAATAAACAATATAGATTATTGGAAATACAATAACCTAAGATCAAAAAATTTTCTTGAAGCGTTTTGAACAACCAATAACAATAAATAAACCAATGGAAAATTACAATTTATAATTATAGAAAAATAATCCAACCTCAAATACAGCAACGAAGAAAAAATAAACAATATAAATTATTGGAAATACAAAAACCTAAGCTCAAAAAATGTTCTCGAAGCGTTTCGATGTGATCAAAACGTGTAGGTGACAAAACAATGTAAGTAGACTGTGTATGTGCTTGCTCGTTTAACCGTTAGTGGCCAGCCTAAGGTAACTACCGGTTGCGAGAAGATTATAGTTCAGTGTGCTTCCCCAAATGACAGAAGAAATCTGATACCCCTGACAAAAAACCGACATTGAAACCTGCAATTGGTATCATCGATACAAATTTATCTTAATTGTCAGCCATGAACCAATCCAATTATCGGATCATAGGATTGAATATATTAACTGACATTGGGTAGTGAATTTCAATTCGAGATCTGAAAAAATGTAATCAATTTGAAAACTTTCAAAAGGTAACAATGCCATAAGGGAGAGAGATTAATGAAGGATTTTTGTGGAATGGTGGAAGATGAAGCGACGCTACCACACGTGAAAAACTGAAATTGTGGCACACAGCTTTTCCGCGCTGGAAGTTAATAACAATAGAATGGACATGTCACTGACAAACTGAAATGATAGAGTGAGCTTCACTCGCTGCTCGCTCTACTCCATTCATGGAATACCTCAAAAATCTATTTCCGAGTTGAAAAAACAGCGTCATTGTTCGAGATCGAAAAAAAGGTTATGAAATAAGGGAAATGGTCTCGTTGATTCCAAAAAGGCTGAACGTTTCTTAGTTCTTCCAAGTTTAGTTGACGTTCCAGTACTATTCTCCTTTAGTTACTCGAACAGTAATGTTATATGAACGAATTTGAGAACTGACTTGAGCCACTTGTATAGAGTTTCTTAGTTCTTTTTAGTTGACGTTTTGATACCATTCTCCTCTAGTTGAAGAACTGTAATATTTTGAACGAATTTGAGAACGGACTTGAGCCACTTGTATAGAGTTCCTTGTTCTTTCCCCTTATGCCGCTAAGCGTCGGGTGCCTCCAGCCATTTCTTATATTGCACTCTATCCTGGGCCATCCTCCTAACGTCCGTCATTGTCTTTCCCTTTCCAGCCGCGATACTCGCCACATACTCGCTCCATTCCATCCGTGGTCGTCCCCTGCCTCGACGTCCCTCCGGTCTTGCTTCCATTACCATCCTTGCTTTTCTTTCCTCCCTCATTCGTGTGACATGTCCATACCAACCTAAAGCTTTTCGTTGGACAGAAATGATCAGCTCTTCCTCCTTTAGAGTATCTCTGATCACTCCATTTCTCACTCTGTCTCTCCTTGTCTTTCCAACGACTTTTCTTAAATATCTCATTTCTGAGGAGGTAATTCTACTTTTATGTTTATCTAGGAGTGTCAGGCATTCTGTTCCATACATTAGGATGGGCTTAAAAACTGCTTGATAGATTTTCATTTTTGTTCCCTGGCTTATCTCTCTTTTCCCAAGTAGTGTCCTGCTTATTTGGTAGTATACCTGGTTAGCTTTCCTTACCCTATTATTGATTTCTTCATCAACCTTTCCATCTGTGGAGATGACCGTTCCCAAATATTCAAAGTTATTCACTCTTTCCATAGATTTTCCATTCCACTTTATTTCCATTTCTGCATTTCCCTGCATCTTAGATATCACCATTACCTTACTCTTATCTGTATTTACTATCATTCCCTTGTCTCTTATTGCACTACACCATTCCGTGACAGAATTCAATAACCCAAGATCAAAAAAATTTTTGAGCGTTTCGAACAACCAATAACAATAAATAAACCAATGGAAAATTACAATTTATAATTATAGAAAAATAATCCAACCTCAAATACAGCAACGAAGAAAAAATAAACAATATAAATGATTGGAAATGCAAAAACCTAAGCTCAAAAAATGTTCTCGAAGCGTTTCGATGTAATCAAAACGTGTAGGTGACAAAACAATGTAAGTAGACTGTGTATGTGCTTGCTCGTTTAACCGTTAGTGGCCAGCCTAAGGTAACTACCGGTTTCGTGAAGATTATAGTTCAGTGTGCTTCCCCAAATGACAGGAGAAATTTGATACCCCTGACAAAAAAAATCGACATTGAAACCTGCAATTGCTATCATCGATAAAAATTAATCTTAATTGTCAGCCATGAACCAATCCAATTATCGGATCATATGATTGAGCATTAACTGACATTGTGTAGTGAATTTCAATTCGAGATCTGAAAAAATGTAATCAATTTGAAAACTTTCAAAAGGTAACAATGCCATAAGGGAGAGAGATTAATGAAGGATTTTTGTGGAATGGTGGAAGATGAAGCGACGCTACCACACGTGAAAAACTGAAATTGTGGCACAGCTTTTCCGCGCTGGAAGTTAATAACAATAGAATGGACATGTCACTGACAAACTGAAATGATAGAGTGAGCTTCACTCGCTGCTCGCTCTACTCCATTCATGGAATACCTCAAAAATCTATTTCCGAGTTGAAAAAACAGCGTCATTGTTCGAGATCGAAAAAAAGGTTATGAAATAAGGGACATGGTCTCGCTGATTCTAAAAAAGCTGAACGTTTCTTAGTTCTTTTTCGTTGACGTTTCGATAACATTCTCCTTCAGTTAGGCTACTAGAACAGTAATATTATGAACGTATTTGAGAAATGACTTTAGCCACTTCTATAGAGTTTCTTGGTTCTTTTTAGTTCACGTTATGATACTATTCTTCTTTAGTTACTAGAACAGTAATATTATGAACGAATTTGAGAACGTAATTGAGCCACTTGTATAGAATTTCTTAGTTCTTTTTCGTTTACGTTTTGATACCATTCCTCTTTAGTTACTAGAACAGTAATGTTATATGAACGAATTTGAGAACGGACTTGAGCCACTTGTATAGAATTTCTTAGTTCTTTTTCGTTGACGTTTTGATACCATTCTCCTCTAGTTAATAGAACTGTAATATTTTGAACGAATTTGAGAACGAACTTGAAGAACTTTTATAGAGTCAACTCCTCTAAATATTATTCATAAGTTTACAAATTACTTCCCGTTCATACAGAACCCACATCCGTCTCATTACTCACGCACAAGTCTAATGCTCATGTGGGCATCACCCTCAGCAAAAAATGGTTGATGTTTTATTACCAGCGATCGAACTCTTTCATTATTTATCAATTAATTTATCATTTTAAAAGAAAGCACTGACCAGGAGAGAAAAACTAAGGATACTCCTTGAACTATTCCTTTGCCAAATTTAGATAAAAAGTCCGAAATAGGGTTATTGTTCTGATAAATCCATTTTTTCGACTGCTATCTTTGGAAAATTAGTCAATATGGAAATCGTTAGGGAAATTTCTTAGCAGATCCACTGAGAGCTAATTTACTATTCACATGTATAAATGTATGTTATTGCAAGTAGAATAACTATTAACAAAGGTAGCTGTTAACCGAATTCAGGGTATAACCAAAAAAATCGATCATGAAAGTGAAAAATAAGATCTAAAGAGTGTATTAAATTACTCACAATTCATATTGTTTCCTCATTACCAGAATAATATTGACAATGAAAGGTAAATTATTACCTGAGAAGTAGTTATTAGGTTTTAAGTTCAATGTGGTAGTGTGCTAGAAAGTTATATTTTAGTTGAGAATTCTGATTTTCTATAAATTTACGATTTCTTGTTCGAAATTGTAATTTCAATTCGTCATTTTCAGATAGCCTGGCAACCCAGCAACAGAATGCAGCTGTGGCAAGCTGTCTTCCTAGTCACGTGTAGCGCCTGTCTTGTTCAATCTAAGGTAAGGTATAAAATTCAACATTATTCTACCAAAAATGAGAGCCAGAAATGTATCAAAATGTCTTAAAATGTATTGTAATCATTGAAATCTATTATATCATTACAATATCTAAGAATATGAAGCATCTTTGTCGTGTACGTTCTCTATCTTTGATTTAGCAAGAGATTCTCGAATCACTTGTCGTCAATATTGTTATAAAAACGGATTCACATTGGAAAATCAGATATTCTTATACTAGATATACAAGAATACCTTAATGAAAGTTTTTCATGAACTCATCCAGCAAACAGATATGTTTTATCATATGTCATTACGTTTTCATGATTCAAATCACTAGTTACGTAAGTTATTGCAATGGAATGTTTCAATTCATATGTCGGATGCAGTTGATGAATCAATTTTCCACAATTCAACCAATTCCATCATCGATTACATTGGATTAAGTCACAGAGCGGATTTAGTCTTCAAATGTGTTATATTTTCCATCTTCTGTTGAAATCTAAATCAATAGCTTTTGAAGTTCGTGGAAATGAAGTTTTCTTGTGGAACCTTTTCCATTGAAAAGCTAGCTGAACTGAAATTCTTTCTCATATTATCCATTTCATTCTATTAGTAACCAAGTTAATCATCATTTTTTTTGTTTAACGGTTCTCATGACCATATTTGGAATACTTGAGCGTGTCCAGTCTTGACCAATCACAGTAGAGCTCAACCTTCATTGGTCAACAAACTATGCACAATTGTAGAGCACCATTCATCTATTCTGCTGCTCAATTTTTAAGCTTCTAGTTTACTAGAGAATGATAATGATGTAACAATGAAACTAGTGTCTGATTGTTCTAATTGATCAGTGGTTTTGACAACATAAAAATTTTTCATTTGATATGGATATCTACCACAACATTACCTTCACAGACACTATTATTGTGATATCATGACCTTTTCAGTTCCACTACGTCTTGCGAGACTCTTATATACTTTTCAATGGGAGTATGAATCCTCAGATTCATTATCAATGCACAAAACCTAGCATTTTTTCAGGTTTGTCCATTCCATTCTATTCCTTCATACATATTTTCTAATAGAAAGTGGTCTGATAAATTAAATCATACCATTCAATATTTGAGCAAATCCCTGTTCCTCACCACTTATGAATCTACTTTGCTAAAAAGAGAAGAAAATAAAAAGGTAACTCTGTGGAAATCAGAAGTGGTACCAGAAGTGAGAGCTAATTATCTGAACATCCAAGTATTTATTTCTCCACAAAAAGTTCTAGTTTGGTCAGTTTTGTCTCAGCTTCTATGTTCGTTGCACAAACTTTTAATAGCACTAGTCTTCTGAGATGAACTTCTGATTGTTCCCCAACTATGAACTAGTATTGTCTTCGCATCCCAAATTCATCTCCAGTTGAATATCGAGTGATTCATGAGCATTATTTAGTAGAGTTGCGGGTCGAATTCGGAGACACTTCCAACTTTGTATAGATGTTTGCAACAGCCACTAAACTTCAGTCGCTTTCTGTGGAAAATTACTGCTATCGTCACTGAAATTTCCATCAAGGAAGAGCTTACCAGCAAGTTGCTCGTAAGTTGTTCTCTATTGTTCCAGTATTGGATCGCCTTCTTGTATGGTTTACTGAGCAAGAATAATAGAGCTGGTGTCGGAAAGGTCAAGGGAAGAAATTGGAATAACGATTGACCGGCGTCAAAGCTGTGCAGTGAACTGTTAACTGACGTAACAGCAGCAGCGCAAGTGAGCCGGCTCTCACGCTCTCGTGTGTTAATAATAAGCGTCCGTTGTCATGGAGACGCGAAAACAAATGCGTCGCACCCATTGAAAAGTTCTGTTTTCAACAATTTCCCTGTTCATACAATAATGATTCGAGTGGAGATTTCCCAGCTGAGTAGCATCCCTATATTGGTCGTCTGATTCGTCAGATTTTATTGGCGCAGTGAATAGGAAGGTTTTAGAGTGTAACAAATATTGATAACAAACAAATTTCCAGAAAACCTAATAACGAGCTTGAACAATTCTCTCATCCATGAACAAATACCGTGAAGTGTACTGCTGTACACCTCTATTATTATTACCGCTCACCAATTTTGAATAATACCAAACACCCTGATCCTCCCCAACCCAGTAGAGTTTGTTTGCTTTCGATATTCATCATCGAACTGATCACGCTAATTATGAATGATTCGTACTCACGTGATTTCAAAGAAGAAATACGTGCTTGTTTACTTGTGAGCAAAAATCGCCCTTGGTGGTTCGGGATCCACCTAAAGCTGTAGGTTTCATTACCCACGCACAAGCCTGGAGCTCATGAGGGCATCATTCTCAGAAGAAGAGAAATAATATATTCATATCTATAATAATAATAATAATAATATATTTTTTCCTTTTTCCTTCGTCCTGGCACCCCTAGAAGAAGGGAGTTTATCATAGAAAATATAACAAACAAAAATGAAAAATACACTTATAAAAAGAAATCATACAAACAAAAAAAAAAAGAAGAATAATAAAAAAAGCAAGAATGACAAATGATAAATGACAAATTCCTTTTCAGTGGAAAATTTCAAAAATTATAAACCAGACGAAATATAAATTCTCCAAAACCTTCTAAAGAGGGTTTGACTGGAGGAGTCAAGTTTTACATTATATTAAAAAAAAATCATCATCATCATCACAGATCAGAATAATTTCTCTGATTGCCAATGAATTACAACCAGAGGAGTTTATCCACAAAACATACACATTTCATTCTTTTTATTTACTATTCATTGATTCATACAAAAAGTACATAATAACAAATGATAGGAAGAGAAAAAGTAAGGTAACCTTGTGCTATTCCTTTCCCTAATTTAGATAAGTTTACACATAGTTCGAAAAAGGTTATTTAGTTCATTTTCATATCAATTAATATAGATTTTTCAAGTCCACTAGAAAACGAGCCTTGGATTGATAATAATCATTATAATATACATACAATATTTGCAAATTATAAACGTAGTCCTAATTATGATACCCCACTATAATTATGTGTCTCAGGGTGGATTAATATTAATAAATAACTGGTATTTGAGTTTCTAAACGTGTTACGTTATTTTTTTTAGAGTGGCTTAGTTTGTAACGGTATTTAACTATTTTTTTTTAAACAAAGTTTTCTTCGTTTAATTTATAGATGACCATTTCATATTACGACCTGAGGTAATAATAAGTTGTTATTTGCATTTGATGAGGGAGAGATTATTCAAAAGAATTATCAAAAGAATTTTCAAAAGAATTATTCAAAAGAATTTTATAATAATATAAAATGAACTCTACAGATTTATTAATGGTTAAACAAAACTAAATAAAAATCAATGAATAATAACACTTTTAAAGTTACACAGTTTAGTAATTAAATTTCAATATAAATACTTTAATAATATAAAATGAACTCTACAGATTTATTAATGGTTAAACAAAACTAAATAAAAATCAATGAATAATAACACTTTTAAAGTTACACAGTTTAGTAATTAAATTTCAATATAAATACTTTTTTTAACAATTTTATGTAGGGGGCCCCAAAATAATAATTCACACAACCTTCAATTTTCACGAAGTAACGCGGCACAAATTCCAATTTGTAGTTGACGACGATAGATGTTTCCTGTTCATATAGATGATTTCTTCGTTATATTCTTCTACTGACGTGATATCGAGGTAGTTCTAGTAGTTCCCATAATTAGCGTAGTCGGAGACGTTCTAGAAGTTAGGGAAGTTATAATAGTTCCAGAAGTTCGAGTAGATTGAAAGGTTCGAACGACCTTTGTATAAGAATACAAAAATACAGGTTGTAGAAAAAAATATGTAAAGAAAACTCATAATAGAAGAAAGGAAAGACAATAGCTTTTCAGAAAAATCACAATGAAATAAAAAGTCTACTAACAAAGTTTTCTATAAAATTAAGACTTCTAAAAAGGAATATAAAAAGATGTCCAAAAGTAAGAAAGAAAACTAACTGTCCAGAAACAGAAAAATTATGAAGAAAGAAGTAATGTACCAAACATAAACTTTCATGAACTTTAAACTTCGAAGATTATTAATTGAATAATAATTAAGAAAACCTACAATTACAAATTACTGACAGATTAAGTTAACAAAAGTACTTAAAAAAAATTATTCAGAAGTTAATATTCGAACAATTGAAAAAGAAAGAATTTGAACAAGAAATAGAAAAATAAATCAACGAATGATAATAATTGAAAATTAAATTCTACAATTACCTGTATAAGCGGATTTGATGGAGAAAAACATTTTTGTAAAATTTTACGAGAAAAGAAAATGAAAACTGGAGAAAACATCTAGAGTTCGTAAGAAAAATTACTTTAAAGAAAAAATTTACCTATTGAAAACTAACAAAAATTAAAAAAAGAATTAACCCCACTCAGGTATATAAAACTTTAAACAGAAGATTAACTGACTACATCTTCTTCAAATAATGAGAGATCAAGAAGTTATTAAAGACGACAGACAAGAAAATGTGTGTGAGTTGACTCTATGAAACTCAAAGTAAGAATGAATCAAAAATTGAAAGGACTTTTTTTCCGCTTCAATTCGAAATAAATGTAGTGTTTTGACAAATGATAGCACAACAAAGAGAGAAAAATCAGACAAACTGTGTAACTGATTGATTGATTGATTGAGTACTTTATTTATGTAGATTACAATATATACTGTCTTATACACTTATATACAATAGCTTACAATACAGCAAAATTATAGATGACAACTGACGGAGACAGAAAATCAAGAGAGAGAGTTAAAACTCGATAATAGTGCGGAATACTCGATTAGTGATCTCTTTGTCTTACAATGAACTTACAAGACAGATGGAGTTGATTTTCGAATTACAAAATTTTCCACTTCTTAGATAATAATAAAAACTGTTAAAACTGGAATAAAATATGTTACAAACGATTTGGTTCAAATACTAGTTACTAACCAACACTCACGTTGTGTCAGAGATCACGAGTGCATGAGAGATGCTTTCAAAGCTTTCATTGTTTGTTCATTCCATGATAAAAAAGATCATCCGCTGTGAATAAACATTGAATCCGCCGCTTTGATCACGATGAACATGATGAATTGCATGTAATTTCAATTCAGTGAGTGAGTTGAGCTGTTACTGGGAACAAAGAAAAAGTGAGTGTATGAACTCACTGTGAATTCAGCGTAGGATTAGAGCAGCCCAAAGAGAATCAGCTATATTATAATCCAAGGCATTCCTTGTGAAATGGAATGGGTTGATTCCAATGAAGTAAGTAAATAATGAGGGATGGGATTTGAAGCACATGCGGCTACATCAAAGAGCGAGATGATCTTCCCAATCAGCGCCAAGATTTGAACGCACTTCCCGGTATGTTTGCACAAGTGGATATTAATTAAACTCGGTTCATCTGTGCGAATATGATCATAAATTAACAGTTATGCCGCCAACAAAAGCTGGACACGTTGCTAATTGCACCTGATTAATGATTTGATTGTAAAACAGAGCTGTTTGGTATTAACGAGTTCATCCGTACGTGATGAGAATTAGTGTACACGTGCGAGATTTGTAAATTTTGAGAGATTAGGTGGTGTTCCGGAAGGTTTGGGTAATGATTTATTGATTGAAATCGTTGCTTTTTGAACTTGGTACGGGATTTGTGATTGTCATCCAAGAGAAGATTGTAAAAACGATTTAGTTTTCATAACAATCTATATAATAAGAGAGAGTAGGGTTGTGTTTGTTCGTGTGATTGTGTGTTCGTTTGTTTGTTCGCATCAAAACATGTCAACTTGTGGTTGCATACCGGAAAAACGGGAATGATTAAGATCTCCAAATATTGCACATAGATTCTAAAAATATCAATCTTGTGTACCTGGAAGTCCAAATTTCAATTTTCCTTCTAGATTTTTCAGAATTAATGTTTAAATTTCATTAATGGTACATTCGATTTCATTAAAAAATCACCAAATCATATGGTCGAAATTAAAAAAGGTACATCTGTTTCTATACTGCTTTCTACCTGAAAAACATAGTTTTGGAACTTCGTTTTCCTGATGCAATGTTTAGGCCTACACGTGGCATGGATTATTAATTATTCAGCTAGAACAATTTTTGAGACAAATGCTAAATAAACGTCTACAGTTTCATCAATGCTGTATCGGCAATATGAAAACGCATGCAGTTAATATGTCTTTCAATGAAGGTGTTGTTATTTACATAAGGGAATTATATTATTCCATTTTTATTTAATTAAAATTTCAAAATTATTCAACTCCTGATAGAATGACTGACTCACTGTACATAGGCCTATTTTGAATTCTTCTAGATTTCATTACGTCAAGTTTTAAGAAATACCCTTGCGAAGCACGGGTTATCTGCCAGTACTAAATAAGAAAAGCTTTTCTCATTGCTACAAAAAATGTTATATTCTAGTCGATTTGAAATTCTTTTTGTACAGAAATAGTCTTAGGATCCATGAATTAAGGCTCAAATATCCACTTTCAGGAGATCCATGAATCTTGTGGATCAAATTTAGTTATATACATTCTGATGAAGATTCACGCTCATTGAGGTATTGATTGAGTCCTCTCTGATTGATGATGATATTGATTGATTATTATATAATATGTGTTGATTGATGATATGCATGGTAATTAATATTATATCATCATGTGTTGACATTTGAGATTGGATAGCAGTTCCAGGAATCTCAAGTCCAGTATAAGTAAAGGGCCATAACTGAGGTATATTGAGCCTCTTACATTGTTATAAAACAGATTCGTTGCTTATCAAATTGATACTAAACGATAATCCATCCTGCTATTTTGCCTATATTAAGGTGCGTACAGATGTATTTCACTTTTCACAATTCACTTTTAATCAGCAGACTATATCTGTATTTTTACAGAAACGTTAAGATACAGACATGAAATGCTTGGCGTCAGCTGATTAGAAGTGAATTGCTCATGTTCGCGGCGCGTATATCTGTACGCACAATTACAGTATGCTCTTACAGAATGAATCAAATTAACACAATCTCGTGGAAAAATTGATCTTACAATACTTACTTACGTAAGTAGCGCTACAGCCCTGCGTGGACCTTGGCCTCCTGAACAATTCGCCTCCATTCATCTCTCTGATTAGCCAGTCTCCTCCAGTTCCTCACTCCTAGTCACGTTAGATCTTTTTCCACAACCTGCAGCCAACGTGTTCTCGGGCGACCTCTTTTCCTCGCTCCTTCCATTCTTCCAACAAGCAATCTTACAATGAGATTACAATATGATTTTCCAAGATAATTATCAAACGAAATCCAATTTAGATGCCGTCAACTACTCTGAAGACTTCTGCTACTACAAGATTTTGACAGCAGGGTGAACAGCTAGAATGAAATTGGATGAGAGCAACTATATAAATTAATTCGAATTTTCGTTTGGTAGGATCATAATACTATTCAGTAGAATTCTAATAAAAGCAGTCTCTCATCCATTTCATTCTAAAAATTTCAGCATTCGAATGTTTAAAGATCAATAGAACTTGATAGGATTAATTAGAATGAGCATGAAAACATCCAGTACTTCTTGAACTGTCTTAAAGCGTGACAATCATGATATTGTAATCCACGTGGATAGAAGAAAAGATGGATGGATGAATAAATGCTTTCAATTTCACACTATAAAACATTATTATTGTTTTGGACAAAATTAAGGCAATAAGAGTCCCCTGTTCCCACAAATTATACAGATGATATTCTGGCTCTAAATTTTGTATAATTACTCAAAAATTTTCCAATTAATAGTGATTTGAGTGTGATATTTCTGTTTTTTATTCGGTTTTCAACCGTCAAAATTTAAAATCTTAGTTTTCGTTGTTTTTGAGTGAAAATGGACTAAATTTTAGTAAAGTGAAATCATAACCCTATTTTGGACTTTTAAAGTGTTATCTAAATTTGGGAAAGAAATAGTACAAGGAGTATCCTTAGTTTTTCTCTCCCAATCAGTGTATCTCTGTAAAAAATATGAATAAAAATGAAAATGAGAGAAAGTAAGAAGGCTCAATCAATTTGAACTTCAATCAAACTCAGGTTGTGCAAGTCACCTCTAGCAATTTAGAGCGAGAAACTCTTATATGATTGAAGTAATTCGCGCATCAACAGAGGATCTCTCTTTGTCAGTATGGTGAACTAAAATGATTGACGGATCATATTCAGATAATCAGATCCGTCTGTTGGGAGCCGATCAATCTTATAACTGTCATCTGCACTCCCCTGTGCATGCATCAATGATGCGCGCGTAAGGTTACCATGCTCAACCTGTACACAGATCAAAGGTACATCTATGTGAGTGAAATTCATGTTTCCCGCTGATTTTTGTGTTTGACAGTGGATGATTTCTGAATTTTATTGATTGATGGTTCAAAGACCTCATACGCTGTTCAGTTTATAGATCTCTCTTATGAACTATTCATTATTTACTACAGTCTCCCTAATTCACAGTTACTGAAGTTTGTTTCTCTATGTTCTTGAGGAAATTTACATTCAGTTTCTCTCTTTTCCTACTAATAGATATAACTTTTATTTCTCATTTTGTAGATTGAAAAGTATTCATATCGTATAGAAAATGGAGAAAATTTGAATGATTTTTCCTTGCTATACATCCTAATCCAAAAGTCAATCTACAAGTAATAACTTATAGATACGATGATTCCTATGTGATCACAAAGAAATAAAATAAGTTCAATTAAGTAAGGATCATCAGTTTATTGTTCAATAGAAAAGTTTTGTAAACATCTCAGTATTCCGTTTCTTGATCTTGTATTCCTTTGCATTATACAGTTCTAAGTGACAATTCCTCACAATAATTCAACAAATTCATAATAGGTTACAACATCACTACAATTCCATGATATCCCATACGGTTAATGTATAATTTGTATAAATGATGAGATCTCCTCTAGCCAAAGGCTTTTTCGAACCGTGAGAGCTTCTCCAAGTGCATTCAGTTCAGTGATTCACTTCAAAATGACAATTCCAGGCAATAATTCAACAAATCGATAATACAACATCGATAATACGATAATACAATCGATAACAATTCCATACTATTCCATACATTTAATAATTATTCGGTATAAAAATGATGAGAACTCTTCTAGCCAAATGCTTCTTCGAAACGTTAGAAATTCTCAAAGTTCAATAAATGCTTGATAGAAATTATTTGAGTAAATCATGAATAGATCCTGAAGAAATCCAAGTGCATTCAATTCAGTGATCCAGTTCAAAATGACAATTTCAGGCAAAAATTCAACATATCAATAATACAACATTACAACAATTCCATACTATTCCATACAATTAATGAATAATCGATATAAAAATGATGAGGACTCTTCTAGCCAAAGGCTTCTTCGAAACGTTAGAACTTCTCAAAGTTCAGTTAATGCTTGATAGAAATTATTTATGTAAATCATGAATAGTTCAATAGTGAGTCATCAATGATCAATGTCTTATACTTTTGATCAATTGAGCCTATGATGAATCATTGAAAGGTTTTTACGTTAATCGGTTAAATCATATAATCTTACTTCATCCTCTGAAAGTCACATTCCAAGAAATCTCATGTTACATTTATTCAATAAAAGATACACTTGTATTACTAATCAGTGTAATTTCTGTTGATGAGTCTCAAGCTCATTTCGAATTTTGAGAAAATCCCATTCTTCTTGTTCTCTAACGGCAGAGAGAGTTGATTAAATAAAAAATATTTTTTCTAACTGAGCTTGAAACATGACAACATATCGAGATTGGTTTCAGAATCTGTACTGTAACTGCGATGAAGAAAGAGAGGAAATTGACAGATCTGTCATTTACAGAGCGTTTTTCCACTCTCGTCGAACGAATCTCCAACATCCCATTCAACTTGAACAGAATTCTCGGTTTTCACTGATTATAACTGTGTATTACATCGATGTTGTTCAAGCTAATTCCATGAAACTCATTTCAGTGAAACTTGGTGTTACCAGGTGGAAGAGGATTGAGAAGTTGGATGTGGAGAAGGATTAAGGACGATTTAAATGGATGGAAAGTATCGTGATTACTTCGATCTCCTTACCAATATTTTTTCTATTTGCAGAATGGGTTTCCTTCTCTAGGAAAACATCATTATCACAATATTCAACGCACTTAGTCACTCTTCATTAGCGTACTCTTTAATATCAGAAAAAAAACATGATAATATGAAAAACCACCCACTTAAAAAACGATAATTGATTCGGTAGATTGAACTCAGCTCTTCTACCATAAGTTGAGCTTCGAATCACTGATCCAATCAAGATCAAAAGGAAAAATATTACCTTGGCTTCTGAAGCTCAATTTGAAAGTCCATTGTAACTGGATCACTCGATGAAATTATTTTCACAAAATTGAATGCAGGATTAGTGACTTTTACTGTGCAGTAGACAGGATACAAAAGGGGAATGAAGGAGAGGGAGTGAGAGAGAGGCGTTTCATTTTGTGCTTATCCCACCTGTTCACCCACGCACGAGCTTTTCATATTATGAACATCCGTTGATATAAATATGAAGAAAATAAAAACCTCAGTACCCTTTTTTTAAATATTTTATCACAATACTTTTCGGTCATTTATGCCATTTTCAAGTGATATGAATTAAATCACATCACTTGAAAATGGAATAAATGACCGAAACATGTTGTGATAAAATATTAAAAAAAAGGGTACTGAGATTTCTATTTTCTTTATATTTATATTACAAGTAGCCCTATACAGGAGAGAGATATGCATCCGTTGATGTACACAAACATTTTGTTACGAAAATAAACCCTATTGTGGGAGTCGGTTTGAAAAGTATATGCTGTATAGTGACATTGTACCAAATATTGTAACTGGAATAAACTAAGTGTATATTTTTACATGAGTATAAATTGTAGATTCAAGTAGAATTTCCAGTATTTTTGCGATTGTGGAGGAAGATTTTTCTTTGGACTTGTATTTTGGAATTTATCAATCTGATAAATTCAAAATTGTAGTAGATATATTCTTCTGGACTCAAAATAGTGTGCGAATTAAGTTATCATTTTTAAATAACCTCGAGACTGTGTATTCCAAATTAAGGTTTAGAACAGTTTTGGGCGAATTAAATAAATCGTTGTTTTTACCTGGATTGTATTTGTATAGATGAATAAATAAATAAACAAGTATGTTTATTTATGGAAAATCATTTATGGAAATGTGCGATGTTTCTCATTTCAATAAATTATTGTGTATCATTGAATCAATACATGAATTATGAATATTATCAGCCCAGTGTTTACTTGCTACTGGAACACTGTGTATGAATCACACAAAAAAGGATGAAGCTGAATCAATAAAATAATATAATGATCATACTAAATATACACTGTCACAAGTAGTGTGATTTTGCAATGAAATTCTCTCATGACCATGTTCTTTCATTGCATTTTTTCACATGAAACTCTGCGAGTTTTATCATAATTTGGAATATTCTTGAATAAAGTTTGATCCATGCTAGCTGCTTCAAAAAACTCACTCAACTCTTCCAGAGTGCACTCAAGAATTTCATTTCAAACTTTCCTCTACTTCTGCAAGTGGATTTCCATCGTGAATAACCTTGTTTTTCAGATTTTGCCAGTATGTAGTTTAGGTTCCTTGAAACTAAGATTCTCAAATGCATGGATGAAAATATGTTATTTCACGAAAAATATTATGGAAATCTTGCTGCAAATTGCAACATATTGTAATTGCAGTAAATGAGAGTAATTTTTTGCAGGTTTGGGGTTGGAAAGAATATGTTTTCTATTGTCACAGCATAGCTTGTTCACTTCAACGTTTTCCACTACTTATCAAAAAAATAATTCACTGACCTTGACCATAGAGCCATTACTTTGTTATTGGTAGACATGTGTAATACAATATATTCTAGGTACATTAGGTAGACTATAGGTAGGTCATATGGGACCAAAAATATCTGTGTTTGAAAGAGTTGATGAAACGTAACCTTTCGTGAACTAGCTGTCGATGAAAATTCAGGAATGAATGAATGAATAACATTATGAATTAGGAATCAATTCACTGTAGGTTGTTCTGTAAACACAGACTAGATTGATCCAATCTATAAACTGAAAAACTGATCTCCTCCTCTGTCATTTTACATTTCATAGCTACGCAAGATCAAAATATCGAGCTCAAAAATCAAAATTACATTGAGAACTTCTCCATTCATCAATTCCGCTCGTTTTTCCACAATTGATTCTCACAAATACCCTCAGCCGAATCGCTCGTCTCTCAGACTTGAATAATTTATATTTTATTGTAATTTTCCGGAATATTGATGAGCGCTTTCTCATTCGAAATGTCGCACGGCCATTCCTCCCTAATAGATATGTACTAGAATTCATATAAAGATTTTAAACTCGCTATCGGAAATCTGAAGTGTGCGCCGTCGCATACAATTACTTTATTTTTGTTCTGTATGTTAATCTCCAGGACTCAGTGATCTACGTGATTCAGTTCGACGTGGAATTAATTCGTCATCATGAATTATTTATCCGGAAAATATTTATTATTCATTACTCGCAGTTGACGTCACGCTATCGTTGTAAGCAACGTTATCCAGAAATAATTTCTATAGGAATATGATATAATTAATTTTTTTTCAATTATTGATCATGGATTTAATGTTGCCTAATAGGATGAAAGTGAATTCATTCAGTGGATCATCGCAATATTGGAGCATGGATTGACCATATACTGTAGTTACTGTGTGATTGAAATTGATTGAACAAAGGTTCAAAGACATCTTCAATAAAGTCAGAGGCACTTTCTAAAAAGATTCGAAAGACAAAATGTCTGATTCTTGTAAGTATCTCTGTTTGGTTCTACCTACTATACAAAATTGCTGCTTCTTTCTCTTGTTTGAGCGAAAGTATAGAATCAAGTTAACGCTCAACTCTGCCGGCAGATAGCAGCAATTGCTGATTGATATTCTCCCACTAAAGTCAGATACACTTTCTTAAAAAAACTTCGAAAAAAAATGTTTGATTCTTGTAAGTATCTCTGTTTGGGTCTACCTACTATCTCTTTTTTGAGCGACAGTATAGAATAAAGTTAACGCTCAATTCTGCCGGCAGATAGCAGCAATTGCTGAGTGATATTCTTCCACTAAAGTCAGAGACACTTTCTAAAAAAAACTTCGAAAGACAAAATGTCTGATCCTTTTAAGTATCTCTGTTTGGTTCTACCTACTATCTCTTGTTCGAGCGACAGTATAGAATCAAGATAACGCTCAATTCTGCCGGCAGATAGCAGCAATTGCTGAGTGATATTCTTCCACTTGACTCCGCCCACTCTCTCTCCTGATTGGCTGACAGTTGACAATGCAATCAACTCCAAGTTCCACCCGTAGATGACAACAATATTTAGGATATATATTTCCACTTGACTTCGCCCACTCTTTTTACAATATATATCGTATAAATCATGCCTGCGCCTAGACATTGTCTGACCAGAAATCTATCATAAAAACTTGGAGACAAATGACAAGACTGATGTCTATGCCGCAAGCTGCTCTTCAACTACCTTGATGTCTTCAACTACCTGCATCCGTAATTCAGACTCCTCATCCCATCTAACAAGATTTGGTCACGAAAAGTCGTGATAAGATGTTTGTTCTACAGTAGCCTATAGCTCTCATACAACTCTATGAAGTACGATTTTGTGTTTTGTTTCCATAAGGTAAGTCTTACCAGTCTCAGAGTAGTGTATCAACAGAGACAAAATATAAAGAGTTATATAATATCATATAGTTTATATAATATATGAAAGAGGACTTCCAAGTCCGCTCTACCACTCAACCTCGAAAACTATCAATCTCTCAATAATGATTTATTTATATCCACGAAACAATAAGAGAACAAAATAAACAAACAGCTTGCACAGCTTGTGCAAGTGTAAGAAAATGAGTGGTGTATCAACAGAGACAAAATATGAAGAGTTATATAATATAATATAGTTTATATAATATATGAAAGAGAACTTCCAAGTCTGCTCTACCACTCAACCTCGAAATCTATCAATCACTCAATAATAATTTATTTATTTCCACAAAACAAGTGAAGAACAAAATAAACAAAAAGCTTGTGCAAGTGTAAGAAAATGATAATGATAATAAAGTATAATACATAGAAAAAAATTTATCACTTGAATATAAAAAGAGGAATATTAATACTGATAAATCTCCTTTATTCACCTACACTAGAGCTATGAATAAAAAATGTGAAAATAGTCAACCATGCAAGTGATAAAAATCACGTCTGCGTGATGGAGTACAGTTAGAGAGGAATGCAGTTAGACAATGAATAAAACAGAGACAGAGAAAGCTGGCTGATACAAATTCAACAAAGAAAATATATGGCAAATCGATCTAATATTAAAAATCACAACAGTCTATTATTCATCATGCAGGACAAAAGAAGAACAAAAATATACTACTAACAAAAATGATATCGAATAAGAATAATGAGCCAGTCAATATGAAACAATGAATTCAACTCAAACACTTTTTCAGACATTATTCTACAAACACTCAAACATCATTTGAACAGAATTTCGAAATATGTAATAGAATATGAATGAAAAAGAAAAAAACATCAGTTTCAGCAATAATAAACCATTTATCATTCGAAAATTAAATCATAGGGTTGTACATGGTTTCAAGATCCTCTCGGGTAAGGCTTAGAAGCCATTTTTCGATAATAGATTTAAGTGACTGTATTCTATCACGAGACCTGAAAACTATTTTATAAAATTGGGTAGTGAATTGAAAAATTCAGGTGTAAGAAAAATAAATGACTTTCTAAAACGAGTGCAGTTTGGCCTGACTTCTCTTAGGTTGTGATTTACCACTGCTCTTGTTAAATGGGGACCCTCGACTAAATCGAAATAGTCCACTTTTACACCGTCATTTCCACTTATCAGGTAAAACATGGACAATACCTTGTGGACATACATAATTAATTATGTATGTCCACAAGGTATTGTCCATGTTTTACCTGATAAGTGGAAATGACGGTGTAAAAGTGGACTATTTCGATTTAGTCGAGGGTCCCCATTTAACAAGAGCAGTGGTAAATCACAACCTAAGAGAAGTCAGGCCAAACTGCACTCGTTTTAGAAAGTCATTTATTTTTCTTACACCTGAATTTTTCAATTCACTACCCAATTTTATAAAAATAGTTTTCAGGTCTCGTGATAGAATACAGTCACTTAAATCTATTATCGAAAAATGGCTTCTAAGCCTTACCCGAGAGGATCTTGAAACCATGTACAACCCTATGATTTAATTTTCGAATGATAAATGGTTTATTATTGCTGAAACTGATGTTTTTTTCTTTTTCATTCATATTCTATTACATATTTCGAAATTCTGTTCAAATGATGTTTGAGTGTTTGTAGAATAATGTCTGAAAAAGTGTTTGAGTTGAATTCATTGTTTCATATTGACTGGCTCATTATTCTTATTCGATATCATTTTTGTTAGTAGTATATTTTTGTTCTTCTTTTGTCCTGCATGATGAATAATAGACTGTTGGGATTATTAATATTAGATCGATTTGCCATATATTTTCTTTGTTGAATTTGTATCAGCCAGCTTTCTCTGTCTCTGTTTTATTCATTGTCTAACTGCATTCCTCTCTAACTGTACTCCATCACGCAGACGTGATTTTTATCACTTGCATGGTTGACTATTTTCACATTTTTTATTCATAGCTCTAGTGTAGGTGAATAAAGGAGATTTATCAGTATTAATATTCCTCTTTTTATATTCAAGTGATAAATTTTTTTCTATGTATTATACTTTATTATCATTATCATTTTCTTACACTTGCACAAGCTTTTTGTTTATTTTGTTCTTCACTTGTTTTGTGGAAATAAATAAATTATTATTGAGTGATTGATAGATTTCGAGGTTGAGTGGTAGAGCAGACTTGGAAGTCCTCTTTCATATATTATATAAACTATATTATATTATATAACTCTTCATATTTTGTCTCTGTTGATACACCACTCATTTTCTTACACTTGCACAAGCTGTGCAAGCTGTTTGTTTATTTTGTTCTCTTATTGTTTCGTGGATATAAATAAATCATTATTGAGAGATTGATAGTTTTCGAGGTTGAGTGGTAGAGCGGACTTGGAAGTCCTCTTTCATATATTATATAAACTATATGATATTATATAACTCTTTATATTTTGTCTCTGTTGATACACTACTCTGAGACTGGTAAGACGTACCTTATGGAAACAAAACACAAAATCGTACTTCATAGAGTTGTATGAGAGCTATAGGCTACTGTAGAACAAACATCTTATCACGACTTTTCGTGACCAAATCTTGTTAGATGGGATGAGGAGTCTGAATTACGGATGCAGGTAGTTGAAGACATCAAGGTAGTTGAAGAGCAGCTTGCGGCATAGACATCAGTCTTGTCATTTGTCTCCAAGTTTTTATGATAGATTTCTGGTCAGACAATGTCTAGGCGCAGGCATGATTTATACGATATATATTGTATAATATATGTACGTGTAATATGTATATCGCCGCTTATGTATTCCCATCTCTGGCGTGCGATAATGCACGCGAGCTCCTTAATATTCTCGACCAAGCTAGCAGCAGCCGATCGCTGAACACCGATCTCATGTTCTTCCGCGTCACGTACCTCCTCTGGGGTGGGAGGAACCACGGGGGGTCAAAGGGGGGCCACGTGCCCCGAACCTCCCAACCCCCCACAGTGGATGCCTGAATAACGAATAAATTATTTACCGTTTAAAAGCCGAACAACCCCTACGTTTTCTGGCAATGTAGGACTCATATCTCTCCGAAAAGATACACTGCTCCTTTTTTGAAATACCTTCATCCACATGCCTTTCTCCCCCACACCTATATCACCTACAGCCGCAATAAATTGCACAGCATGACAGTTGCGTTACCCCTGAAAATAGTGGGGTCTGAAAACTTAGTTTGTAACTTTCTTGGGAAGGATAGATGTTTTTTGTAAAATCAGGGCTGCTTAATGGTCATGATATTTTAAAAAGTGAAAAATATGAACGGTAATAGTTTTTGAGGCTCTTTTGGAAAATACTATTTGATAATAGGGCTAGTGAAAAAAGTGGTATAAGTGAAGGATTGAGGGATTTTATAATCTAAAACACAAGGGGTCGCTTTCACGTTAAACTTGGATTATATACAGTTCAATAGCTGATTCAATTGAAACACATTACAATAAATGCGGATATACATTGATTAAACGGCCCTCAGTAGTAGAATTACTTGACATTAAAAAAAAACAAATTCTTCTCATTGATAACAAGTATGTTTAGTAAACTAGTCCTTGACAGATATTTTTTTTCTCTTAATTCTATACAGACACTTCATTAGTAACTAAAACAGTATTATAAACTGATCTCTCCATATTTTAATAATATATGTTTGACTATGTGTGACTAGAATTAATGGGATGGAAGAGAGCGGCGTTAGATAGAGATAGATGGAGGCGTATTTTGGTTGAGGCCAGAGCCCGATTTGGGCTTTAGCGCCATTGGAGAGATTGATTGATTGATTGATTGATTGAGTACTTTATTTATGTAGATTACAATATATACTGTCTTATACACTTATATACAATAGCTTACAATACAGCAAAATTATAGATGAATTTACATGATATAGACTAAGAAAATAATTGTTTAACTGTATATGATATGAAATAGTTATTTGTGCAACTAGTGCGCAAAGTGACAGTTTGCTGCACCGAAAGAAACGTTTACGCCCGAGCCGTAGGCGAGGGCGGAATGGTTTCTTGAGTGCAGCAGAGGAACTTTGCGCACGTATTTCACATTAAGTTTTTCCTACAGTTACCATTGAATATGAAAAGTGGGTAATTATGGGTAAAATTGCCTGAAATCCATCAAATGTTTTTCTGTGTGATTTTATTATTGATAAAACCTTAATCCTAAAATCCTAAAGTTCTCGTTGTCCTTGGTTATAATATATAATTAATAATTAGCGCGTTGTGCTTCGTTGCACGTCTGCTCACTATAGCAGCCCAGTCACTGTTACCAACTTCATTTTGATTTTGCTGCACTGTTGCTCCATATAACCTACTAAGTATTTTGCGTTGCCATGTTGCAAATCTGGAGTGCAGAAAAATTTTTCCCGCACTAGAGCGGAAAAGTGATTCTTTGCGTTCTGTAATCAGTGCAGCAATGGCCACTTTTCAACGTAACTGTAGGAAAAAGCAATTTGTAATATAATAACTATAGATAATAATTATATTGTTATGCATCTACATAAATTGGCGGAGGTTTGGACATATCAATGTCCATTCTTCGGAAAGAATATTAAAAATATCCTCCCCACTAACTCTCTACCAAAACGTTAATTTCATTTTGAGAGAGAGAGAGAGAGAGAGAGAGAGAGAGAGAGAGCGATGTGTGACTAGATTTTATTTATAATGAGGAAAGCGTTCTGTTATTTTCAAAAAAGCGAGCATTTTATCATTTACTTGTAATGTCAAGTTCAACCACCGTAATAAACGTCATATATAACACACTGAATGCATTTCTCAATCTAAAATAAATATTTGTCATTTGTAACATATCACTTTGCGATCCAAGAACGATATCATCTGCGAATCTTTGAATACAAATTGTTAATAAACCTTGAGGCAATAACCTTGAGGCAGTTTGTGTTTCAAAGTGATTTTATAGAATAGCAAATATCACCTAACATTACAAATCGTTACAATAATCATGAATATCTAGATTCTCGGTGGTATTTATTCACAGTTGATCTGCTAATTCATCCAATGTGACAATATCCGAGTGGAGCTGGTAATCCAATAAATCATGTTGAGGACAGAGTTGATCATCCCGAACGTTGAATTCATGACCCATAGTGAAGATACGCACATATACTAGACTCGTGTGTAATTCAACCCTTTATGCAACGACCCACTATTTGCCTTTGACTAGCGGCTATGTTTGTGTGTATGTTTAGCAGCAACTGGGATGAACCTCAGTTCTCACTAAACCAGAAGAGGCCAGTCATCCTGCATGTGTGTGTGTTTGTGAGCTTGTATAACTTGCCAAAGCAAACTGCGCCTACTGTTGATATCAAAGTTATAGCAGCCACTTTTGTCATAATATCATGCAGCGAATGCACCTAGCAAACCCTCACGATGAGAGGGAGAACGCTACTAGTCTCTACAAGAGAGAGAAATCAATAGTTGGATGAACTTGAGATGAGAATCTTTGACTGGAATGATAATTATGTAGCTGCTATTTGTAATTCAATGCAGATTCCCTACAACAATAATATTATTCGAAACAGTTTTGAGGTGTGTACAGACTTGAGCGCCACGAACACGCGCATTTCACTTTCCATCAGCTGTTACTAGGATTATCTACATCTTACAGTTTCTGTACAAATACAGATACAATCAGCTGATGAAAAGCGAAATTCGCTTGTTTGTGTCGCAGTCTGTACGCAGCTTGACATATCAGTATCAAAGTCAGTTAATGATACAGTGGAAATGAAGCTCTAAAGGTGCGTACAGATTTACGCGCTGCGAACATGAGCAATTCACTTTTAATCAGCTGATGCCAAGCTTTTTATATCTATATCTTACCATTTCTGTAAAACTATCAGTGAATTGCTCATGTTCGCGGCGCGTATGTCTGTACGCACCTTAATATGACTTATCCACAGTCAGCCTGGCCAAACGGTTATGAATAGTCCCCTTATAGAACTTATGAGAGTAATATTCTTACTGTACTAGACAGGTTCACTGATACTGATATTATTTGGGGAACCAGCTATATGCAGTCATTTTTCACATTGAGCTCAGGAGTTCTGAGGAAAATTATACATCAACTATAGTGTCTACTGGTTTGGACTCTTCAAGAGATAGTTAAACAAAACATTTTGTTAATTCTGTTTCCTTGAAACCATCCAATAATCTATAAAAAGAAAGTTTATAAAACTCACTTCTTGTTTATCGACTTGAATTACTTCTATGAAGTTGTAGAATGAGAGTTTAGAGTGGATGAGTTACAAATTGTAACTCTATAGAGATGAAAATTTGATTTATAGTTATTATCTTATTGACCGAGCGAAGTGAGGTCTAAGATTCAAGTCGACGGTTTGGCATTTCACTTAATGTTTGAATGTTTGAATGTTTGAATGTTTGAATGTTTGAATGTTTGAATGTTTGAATGTTTGAATGTTTGAATGTTTGAATGTTTGAATGTTTGAATGTTTGAATGTTTGAATATTTGAATGTTTGAATGTTTGAATGTTTGAATGTTTGAATGTTTGAATGTTTGAATGTTTGAAAGTTTGAATGTTTGAATGTTTGAATGTTTGAATGTTTGAATGTTTTAATATTTGAATGTTTGAATGTTTGAATGTTTGAATGTTTGAATGTTTGAATGTTTGAATGTTTGAAAGTTTGAATGTTTGAATGTTTAAATGTTTGTATGTTTGAATGTTTGAATGTTTGAATGTTTGAATGTTTGAATGTTTGAATGTTTGAATGTTTGAATGTTTGAATGTTTGAATGTTTGAATGTTTGAATGTTTGAATGTTTGAATGTTTGAATGTTTAAATGTTTAAATGTTTGAATGTTTATATGTTGAGCATTTACGCCGAAACGCGGTAATAGATTTTCATGAAATTTGACAGGTATGTTCCTTTTTTAATTGCGCGTCGACGTTTATACAAGGTTTTTGGAAATTTTGCATTTCAAGGATAATATAAAAGGATAAAGGAGCCTCCTTCATACGCCAATATTAGAGTATAAAAATCAGACTATAGAATCATTCATAATAAATCAGCTGACAAGTGATTACACAGATGTGTGGAAAAGCCAGTCTATTCCTGTATTTCCATAAGGTCTATAGTTTCATTCAGGTACTTGTGGATGAGAATACTGCGTGAGGTCTACTGTTCACAGAACTACCAGTTATGGTTTATAGAGATGAGATATGCCGGCAATAAAAAAAATCAATACCCACCGAAATCCCTACAGTCAACATTTTCGTTGGTGCAACTTACGTAGTTAGCAGAGAGTATAATAGACTGTAAAAGTATAGATTGTGAAATATTGAATGTAACACACTGGATAATCTAAATTCTCCATTCTCTGTTACTTGTAGATAGACAACAATAGACGACAATAGCTCCAATCTTCCAGAACTCGTACCCAACCAATAAACTATTAATGAATTTTACAATACTTCAATAGTTTTCTCGTATGTAGGGGCACTATAACACCTCATAACTAGTCACATAGTCACGGAAGGTAGCCCTTTAATAAAATTTTCTCAACGTAACTTATTAGCTTTTTGTGTAGTTGAGAAGTTGATATTGTGGTAATTATTCATATTGAATGGAAAAGACAGAGAAATTGTCAAAAAAAACACAGATTCATTGATACTTATAAATACCGGTTTCGGTAATTACACCATTGTCAATCCCTGATAAACATTTATTTTTGTTCATCGGAGATTGACAATGGTGTCATAACCGAAACCGATAAACATTGATACTTAGAAAGACCGGTTTCGGTTATTACACCATTGTCAATCCCTGATAAACATTTATTTTTGTTCATCGGAGATTGACAATGGTGTCATAACCGAAACCGGTCTCTCTAAGTATCAATGAATCTGTGGTTTTTTGGCAATTTCTCTGTCTTTTAATTCAACAGTAACTTATTATCCCAACATTACTTGTAGCGTTTCATAGCACAGAGGAGAAAAAATAGAATGGAATGAATGAAGAATTGAAACAATGGCATTTCAGTGCTCAGTGGGCTCACAGTTAACATTGTTGTGCAGGTTGCCTAACCTGTTCCTTGGTGATATTCTGGTCGTGTTGGATAACAAGACCAAATGACGCCAATTTTCTCAATCATAATTTCGAATCTACCACCATTACTCCTTACTTCACAAGGTTGGAGTACATTGTAATTGGTTAAAGGTGCTACATGCTACATGGAGTAATTCCTTTTTAATGGATTTAGGAATAATGACACCTCAAAAGTGTTTTTTCAATCTATTTGATTCCTGCTAACGCTACAATGACTTCTTTGCATGTAGCGTTGTTTCAGTTACCTTCTTGATTGAATCTCAGTATTAAATAATTTGTGATGATGCATAGCTTGGATTGATCCATTTAGTAATACTAGTGAGTAACGCTTCAATACCAACCAAACGTGGAGAAGTAGAGAAACACATCAATCATAATGATGAATAGCAAATAGTGAGTAGGTTTTTGATTTTGTATTGAGATTTTTTAAATAAGTGCAATATTTCTAAAGTTTTTAATTTATTGTGATACATTCTGTGATTCATTTAGAGTATAAAATCGACCTTAAAAATTCAAAATTTTAAATCATCATTCCTGGACCGAAAATCAAGTAACGAAGCAGTGTGTGATTACATAACCTTATCTTTTTGACAACATCAACATTTTATCAACATTTTTGGAGAGGAATAGTACAGGCTCAGCCTAGTTTTTCCTCAAATGTCATAATTCTATTATGATTATAGTATTTTATACAATAAATAAATAAATAAATGATTAGTCATTGACTAATATTATTCTATTTCAATTTGTCACATCTCACGTATTAGGCCTTGGAATAATTCATAATATATCATTCATGATAATAGAGGGAATATGACTCGTAAGCACACTGAAATTAATATTCCGGATGTAATAATACAGAACATGCTAGAAATAACTAGAAATATACGTAAGTGATTGGAAATAACTTCACTTTTACTGTCTACTTCACTATCAATCAGTACAATTGATGCACTTAATTCATTGTAACATGATTTTGATAATAATGAGGAATGAGTCAAGGGGGAAGGAAGTAAAAAATGAAGATTTGAAAGAAAAGGATTATAATTATAATGAGAATGATAGAAATATGAATGATAACACAGTTGAATGAGATGAATGAATCACTGAAAAAAGGAAGATAGACAAGAAGAGAGAGCATGTATTATATTGTACAATACAATACTCTTCTTAATGATAAGAAGAGAGATCATGATGAAGTGAAGATGAAAAGGTAACATCGAGAAACAATGTAAGCACAGTAATTTCTCTAGAACATGTTACGCCATAGTGGAGTAGGTCAATTTCCACACAGAAAAACACTAAACATGTAGAAGACTCATTATAAGAAATTTTTTGCAACTAACTATTGTATGTAATTGTAATTTATCTAATATTTTCTGTAATTGATGTAGTAGTTTCAGTTTTTTTGGAAAATAAACATTTATCCATTCATATATCTCAAATACTCAAAATACCTTAGAATTGTAAACTTTAATCAGAGAAAGCTTTTAAACTTCCATAGATTATTTTATTCTATGCAATGACATACTAGTATATACTAGAAGCTGCTCAATCAAAACTGATCTGGGAACAACTTTGGAGTATTGTTCCTTTCGACTGTATTTCTTCTCGCATTCATAGAACTTGTGAGAAAGTTTTAGAGGGTGAATACTCAAGAAATCAATGTTGAGAAATCTATTCTTTTCTATGCTATTCAAAATAGCTGACGTTAACTGTGATTCACGTTGGATAGAGTTCTGGAAATCAATAATTGGCAACGTTTATGGAGAGGAAGACGGTATCGTGCTCCAATCGATCATTGGAGTCGATTGAGGTTCTTCAAATAGGATGTGAGAGAGTGATGTTCCTCACTGGCTGATTACCCGCATGGTTTCATTTTTCTCTCTCTCTCTCGCAATCTCTCATTCCTCTTTCACTCAATCTCTCTCTCACTCTCTCGTTCTCAGTTGACCTTGTTTCTCTTCTACACTCACTTGCATTCTCTTTTCTTTCATTTTCTTCTTTCCTCCCAATGCCTTATTATTCTCTTATTTCTCGCACTCTCTCTTACTGTCTTCACTTTCTTTCTCACTGTCTCTCTCTTCCCCATTCTCTCGTTCTTGAGTTCAACCTTGTTTCTCTTCTACTCCCACTTACATTCTTTTCTTTCTTCCTCTCAATGCCTTATTCTTCTCTCATTTCTCGCACTCTCTTCCACTTTCTCTCTTACTGTCTCTCTCTCTTCAACTCTCTCGTTCTTGAGTTCGACCTCGATCCCCTTCTACTCCCACTAACATTTTCTCCTATCTTCTATTTCCTTCCTTTCTCCGAATGCCTTATTCTTCTCTCATTTAACCTCATCACCCATGATGGAGGAAATTATAGGAGCAGAACTATGTTACTCGCCCTATTCATTGTTGGATTCCAATGTTCCTTTGCCAATAAGATCGAAAAATTGTAAATCCATTGCGTTTTCCATATTATAATGTTATGAATAAGAGGAATTCTGGATGTAAATGAATACAACAATGATACCTAGGGGATTTGAAAGGCGTATTCACATTAAATAATTGAAATAACAATTTCAAGTGAATTCAGAATAATTCTTTGTGTGATCTTGTATGAAAATACTCTCATCACGTATAATTCTATACTTATGAGATTACTCACAAAATTTAGATTCCTCTCAAATCTGATGTAAAAAAGGAAATACTTCAGGAAACTTGGACGATACCTACGAAAAAGAGAAGAAGGAATAATTCAGGATGAAAAAGAAAGATAAGGAAACATCTTCCTCAATCACATTATTGTTATCAATACTAGAGAAAACTGTTTACAACTAGCTAAACTTTGAATTAATAATTATTGAGAAAATCTTGCAAACTGAACCATTCAAGATTATGATAACTGCTCTATTGAATGATTAAACTCTCGATAACACTTTTGACGTAAAAGTATTTTCATCTGATGAATTCTTATCTAAGGTTAATCATTTTCCTTTATGGATTACTTTGGCTTGGGAATTCCTTAGAGAGATCCAAATTCACAAATTAATTGGTGAAAATTTCAAAAGATTGGAAAATTTGATGAATTCCTCCCATTTTGTTAGCTTCTACAGCTTCTTCCAATCCTATCGATAATAATGGTATTCTATGGATAATCACCACCATCAAATGCAAAAAGATTCAGTATCTGAGACATGTAATGAGAAACGACGCAAGATATTCTCTATTACAGGTGATTCTCCAAGGAAAGATTTTTGGAAAGAGGGGCCCAGGTAGAAGAAGAATTTCTTGGCTAAACAACTTCCGATCCTGGTGTGGAAAAAGCTCCATAGGAATATTTCGTATTGCCGTGGATAAAGTGAAAGTCGCCCACGTTCGTAGCGGACAGGCACAATAAAAGAAAAATATATATGAAGACTCTCTGAGTCTACACATACTAAGCTATTAGCATGTTTGAAACAATTTGTTAGTTTTGGAAAAGTGATCATTTCCTTACACTCTGTGATCGAATTCAGTTATAGTTTGTTAAGAATAATAATATTCCTAGCCACACAAAAGGAACTAAGGAATGTTTTTCGAGAGTTGCAAATGCATAACCCATTCACAAGAATTTTCTTGTTATGCCCTAATATAGCTACCATGAAGCCTAATAAAGCTGAGTCAACCGTTGATAAATCATAACTTGATGAAACGCACGAAAATAAAATGAGATCTGACTTTTTACATTTATGGAAGTGTGACCTTATACTCAAACGTGCCTCACAGTCGAAAATGTATGAAACCTCAATTTCCTGCGACCAATGTTCGAGCTCGACTCAGAATGAGAAAAGCACTTTGTTGTATACATTTTTTTTGCAGCGGAAATAAGTCGCCATTTTTGTCGTAAATTCTATTTAGAAGGAGCGAAGCTTGCTGTTTCTGTGTATAACGAGAAAAGCACAATCTTCTTATATAGATTGCCAAAGAAATTTGCGCGCACAAAATGGCCTATTACGTAACAGTTCAAACTTTTAAAAGAAACAGTGCGGCGTGAACTCTGTCATTATTTGGGAATGCTTGCAAACAACTCTTTTCCACACAGAATACGCCAACTTTTCTCTTCTCAACCAAGGTTGTTCCCGCGTAAATTAATTTATTGCTTGTTTAACACCCAACTAGAATTTAACTCGAGTTTATAAGATGCTTTATTATGATTTATCAAGGAATGCTGCTCAAATAATCATTAATGGGTGTTGAACGCTGTATGTTATTATTAGTATTCGAATATTACTCGTTCAAAAAATGTAATTTTGACCTATTTTTCCTGATGCATTGAACATAGAACTGAATAACACTATGAGACATTCATAAATAGTATTGGAATATATAGTATTTTATTAATGGAACTGAATTATACAATGGGTTAGAGAATGATAACTCCATTGATGTGAAATTACAATAAATGAATAAGTTAGAATGATGCTTATTTGTTGACAATAATCATGATATCATGATACTAGTAATGCAATGAAAAATAGTAAAACTTGAAAATAGTGATGATTCACATGAAGCGGTGAAGTTAGGACAAGTCCTGTCTTACACTCAACCTGATGTGTCATATTATTACTTTCTGAGACATTCATAAAAAACATTTGTTTTGCAATATTTGTGTAGTAAAATGAAGTTGTTTGTCATTGGGTCATGAATGATGAAGCAAACATTATCTATGAGGAATCTCAACAGCAAATAATAATTTGTGTGTCAATACAAAGAAAAGTAGGAGGTAGGGAATCTGGAGAATAAGGGAAAAAGAAAAAGGAGATGAGGAGGAAGAAGAAGGAGGAGGAGAAGGAGAAGAAGAAGGAGAAGGAGAAGGAGAAGGAGGAGGAGAAGGAGAAGGAGAAGGAGAAGGAGGAGGAGAAGGAGAAGGAGAAGGAGAAGGAGAAGAAGAAGAAGAAGAAGAAGAAGAAGAAGAAGAAGAAGAAGAAGAAGAAGAGAAGAAAAAGAAAAAGAAAAAGAAGAAGAAGAATAGGAGGAAGAAGAAGAATATTAATATTTGATAATTTTTTAAAGGAGTCGAAGTAAGAATTTGATGGACACATTTCATTCCAACAAGAATAGAACTTGTCATCCACCAACAGCTGCTAACTACTGGCTAGAAAAAGAGTTGAATAGTACTTCAATCTTCCAAACCCAATCAGGATTGAGTTGGCGGATCCATGTAGAAATAGTTTATATTTTACCCAACAAGTGATGCCACCTACTGGCAGGATTTACAGTCAACAACATTCTGTACTGAAAGCCAATCAGGGTCGAGTAGGCGGAGTCAAGTGTGACCCAGCGTTTGCTGCCACCTATCGATAGAATTTGGAATCAGGCACATTGTCAACTGTCAGCCAATCAGGTAAGAGTAGACGATGTCTAGAGCTGTATTGGTTAGCTTTTCAACTCGATATCACTTTCTTGTGATTGGTACTACCATGATTCTGTTCAGAATTTCTCCCGTGATCCGTGACTCATGAACAGAGAATGAACAATCATTTTATAAATTGTGTATCTCATGTGTGTTTTTGTTTTTCAATTGAATTCGCAATTTGATACTGATGGAGAGTTCAAAATTATGTAAAGTTTAGTTTTAAAAATAACACTTCACTTACATGGGCTACTTTTGAACAAATTAATAGAAACAATATAAAAATTTTGTAGTACCCTATATTTTTATGATGACCATATAATTTATGACCTAAGTTAGGGTCGAAACTAGTCGTTGAACTATTTTTAGTTTTTTTTTTAAATAAAGGGTACTACATGATTTTTATATTGTTTTTATTAATTTAGTCTTCAACTTCATCAGAAACAGTCATTTTAGATCAGTGATGCTCATACAATATCGATTATCCATGATCATTTACGAGAATGAACCCTTTTTCTTGGCAATTATTCCTTTCAAAGTTAAACATTTTGGTAAAATTCCATCAAATTATAACACCTTAGATCATTGAAACTTTTTCAATATTGATTTTTATTCTCCAAGACAATCAAAATGGAACATGATTAGGCCATGTTCTTCACTTCTACTTCGTGAAGGGGTACTTGATTACTTGATAAACACTCAAAATCTTAATAGAATCCATAAAACATCTGACAAGCAGACAGGTGATGAGCCACAACAAGATTGAATCACTAATTATCCGTTTGAAGGTTTAGTTGAAGTTCAGAGCAAAATAAGTATAAATTGTTGACCGAGCGAAGTGAGGTCTGAGATTCAAGTCGACGGTTTGGCATTTCTCTTAATGTTTAAATGTTTATATGTTGCGCATTTACGGCGAAACGCGGTAATAGATTTTTATGAAATTTACTTTTACTTTTACTTTTAGGTATTTTACTTTTTAAATTGCGCGTCGACGTATATACAAGGTTTTTGGAAATTTGCATCTCAAGAATGATATAAAAGGAAAAAGGAGCCTCCTTCATACGCCAATATTAGAGTGAAAATCAGACTATAGAATTATTCATCATAGATCAGCTGACAAGTGATTACACAGATTGTGTGGAGAAGCCAGTCTATTACTGTATTTGTATGAGGTCAATCGAAGACCTTGAAAAGGTATGCATCTTTAAGCTGGTTTTACACCAAAGTTATTAACATAATTTCAATAACCTAATCCTTATAGATTCTATTAGATTGAACGGAAGTTGACAAACACACATCTTCATCATGTGTATGATAAGTTATGTTCAATCTAATATAATCTATAAGAATTGAGTTATTAACACTTTGTTAATAACTTTGTTCTAATCGCAGCTTTGAGATCTTTGGTTCCAATATTTTGTTTTGCAGTCATGGTATTATTATGCGTGACCATTAGTATCAATATTCTCACTTTCCAAAAAACCAATTTAATAGATGATTGAAAATTAACAAATGAACTAAATAATGCTGAGGAAACTATAACATTTTCGATTGTAAAAAAATAATTTTCATGAGATAGAAAGATTATCACGGAGCTGGATGAATTATATCTTATGGAATACAAATTCAAACGTGAACTGAGTTAGTTAACATTTAAAACAAGTGACATCAGGTACTTGTGGATGAGAATACTGCGTGAGGTCTACTGTTCACAGAACTACTAGTACAAATGAAGGTCAATTCACATTAATACATTGAAATTGAGAAAAGTAAAAAGGCAATTACTAGCTAGAAAGAAAAATAATGGATATCACTTGAAAATGGCATCAATGTCCGAAACATGTGATTAAATATTTTAAAAAGGGTACTAAGATTTTTATTTTTCTTTCTATTTCTATAAAAGTAGCCCTATACAGAAAAGAGATAAATTACTAGCTAATATGATGGCTTGGGAATCATAATGAAAAAAGTGAATAATTTAAAATCAGCGATCAGGCTATGTTCTTAATTTTCTATTCCTGAAGATTTATCTCCATAATTTTCACTGAGTTTGCGCTGCACTTTAACCTCTATTATAATTTAAAGTGTGTCAGGAGCCTAGTTTTTCGCGTGAACATAACTCTTGCGAGTTTTTCACGTTTTCTGCCATGAGGAACGTAACGTTGATGCAGTATGGCGTCCTAGCCTGCCGCTTTTTTATAGTTGTTGTCATCTCACCGGAAAGGGACGTAATTCAAGTCGTAAAACTGTTTACTGCGACTGAAGGAAAGCGGCCAGCCAACTGCCACAGCGTTTCTCCGCTGCTGGAACAAAGACGAAATTAAATTCTTGTTTGTGTACATGGAATAAATCATGCATGATCATCTACGTCTCTGCTTTTGACGCGAAACTTTATTTCCATAGTTGTGCAAAGTGGGTCTCGTAATGTCACGGATCAAATTTATTAAAGTGATAATGTATTGTTGCTGTCGCAGGTCGTAATCGCATGTTTAGGTATTCTGGACTTTTCCTTGTCAGTTCATTACAATCAAGCCAGAATGATTTAGCTAGCAATGCCTTATCCCAATATGCGGTCATGCTCGGAAGAGCATTACTTCTTTATATGATGTTGTATGTTGTATGTTATATATGATGTTGTAGTGGTATATAAAGGTGCGTACAGATATACGCGCCGCAACATGAGCAATTCACTTTTAATCAGCTGACTATATCTGTATTTTTACAGAGACGGTATAAGATATAGATATAGAAAGCTTGGCATCAGCTGATTAAAAGTGAATTGCTCATGTTCGCGGCGCGTATATCTGTACGCACCTTAATGTTTTTATAATGTTGGTTATCTATTCAATTAACTTTTATCACTGTTCCACCGTCCTCTGTTATGTTCCAAGGTGTTTTTCTCACATTATTCATTTATTTCACAATATTACAAGAAGTAGCATCACTCATATGCAAGCTCTTCCAAGCATGACCGCATATTGAGATATAGTGAGGTCCACGTTATAATGGCAGTGGATAGAGAACAGCGTTGCCCCTTCTCTGCCTCAATTAATTACATTTCTACACTGTCAAAAACAGATTTGGCATCGTTGCGGAGCTAGAAAAGGATAGTACTACTTGCTTTGTCGAATGATAGACAAGGATAGTAGTATCAAAGTTAATCAAATACTGTCATTATAACGTGGACCTCACTATAGTTGAACTGTATATTGAAGTATTGGACGATTGGTATTTGTGGATAAGGTATTCCTGGCACGTTCTGTATTAAATCTAATCATTCAGTATCATATACAGATCTTAGATAACTATAGCTGTTCATTTAATAAAAATTTATGGATATAAATAGCTATGTTCATCCATTCTTCTTCTGAATACGTTAATTTTTCAATTTGTTCTCATTATAATAATTAGTGTTAGTATGTAATGAGTCTTGAAAGACCTGGCAATACATTGCCATTTGTGATAAAGAATCAATAAAAAGAATCAATGAAGATAACTGTTCGATGCAATAGTAGAAATATCATACTCATGGCAGATTTTATACTTATTATGAAATCATCAATCATCATGTAACAACATCGAGAGAAATCCATCAATAATGATACAATAGTATTCAATATAGTAGGCTACTGTTATCAAGTTGTCCGTAGTGATCCCTGCGTTCCGTAACGATCCGTGATACACGATTTGATGTATTTTCCACCTATTTTAAATTTGGGAAAAATCTATGATATTGTTTGAGTAACCAATGTTCTATGGCTATCAAGATCATGTGAGAAATATGATAATAGGGACAATCCTATATCTTCAATTATAAAAAGTTGTTCAATAGCAGTAGAGTAATTGACAATATATCTGATTTTATAAAAAAAGTATGTTCACTGATAGCAAAAAGAGCAATACTCACTTATGAATAACACATCAGAGATAAAATATAATAATAATTATTGTATCTCTTCACTAACCATAGCTGACCGAGCGAAGTGAGGTCTAAGATTCAAGTCGACGGTTTGGTATTTCTCTTGATGTTAAAATGTTCAAATGTTTGAATGTTTGAATGTTCAAATGTTTAAATGTTTATTTATTGCGCATTTACGCGAAACTCGGTAATAGATTTTCATGAAATTTGACAGGTATGTTCCTTTTTTAATTGCGCGTCTACGTATATACAAGGTTTTTGGAAATTTTGCATTTCAAGGATAATATGAAAGGAAAAAGGAGCCTCCTTCATACGCTAATATTAGAGTAAAAATCCGACTACAGAATTATTCATCATAAATCAGCTGACAAGTGATTACACAGATGTGTGGAGAAGCAAGTCTATTACTGTATTTCCATAAGGTCTATAGTTTCAATCAGGCACGGTATTTAGATGAAAACGGTAGGGGTCATGAAATGAGTGCGCAGTGGTCAGCCAGCTAGATTGCGTCATCGCCACCAACCGAGGTTTTCAACACCTATTGGCAATTTATGAAACTTATTTGTTGAAAACAGATGATTGGATATAAAATGACGTCAGCTACACCGGAAATTTAGCACAACATGCGTGTGTCATCTACCGTCTTCTTCTATTTACCGTGCAATCAGGTACTTGTGGATGAGAATACTACGTGAGGTCTACTGTTCACAGAACTACTAGTCATTAATGTAACCCGAGGAGCTATCTGATTCATATCTTCTCAATGCTTTCATAATTTCAACTCCAAGAAACTTTCTAGGAGCTTCATGGATGGAGATGAACTAATTGTTTTCCGAGAAATTACCACAAACTCTACCTCACAAATAGAAAATCCATGTAGCCAATTTTAATGGGTGGCTTGAGGTTTGATGGCTAATTACGCCCTCAATATTCCAACTGCAGTTGCCTCTCAACTCAAACTGCTGGCTCTCAAATTCGAGTGAACTATTAAAATGGAGGAGTAAGGTAGCACTGACGGCTCTGAATTTCCTGAAAGTTCGCCGTTATTGATGAGATTCAATGAATAGTCAACTTATAGCTAATTTCGGCGGGTTGCTGCTGAAGGAGTGAGAAAAACAGAGCGTGAGTGAACGTGAGAGAAAGAGAGAGAGGTAGTAAAAGAGATTACTTCCGGACTGATTATGGCGCTGTAAATTCAGCCGAGACGCTGGCTTTTCCATTTCCTCTTGACCGTGCTACTTTGAATTCCTCTGCAGTCACGATTCAGCTCAATAATCGTCACCCAATACATTTCAACATCGATGCTCAACTTCATGTTCACTGACTCCCACGTTCAAATCAATTGAGAGCATCGGTTCTCCTACACAATAATTTCAAAATTGGCTCAACTGTGTTACTCCTACGGTCCGATATGCTCCAATATTGGAATTATAAGCGAGCAGTTTCGAATTTCGATTTCGTAACTCGAATCTGGGGTTACCGTATTAAAATCGACTTGTGGGATAGTTTCTCTGAGTGTTTATCACTGATTTGTTATTGATATAACTCCACCAAAAACAAATAAAGTCGACTTGTAAGTTGTAAGTGTTACTTGTAAGTGTAACTTGTAAGTTGTATAAAGTCGACTTGTAAGATAGTTTTTGTGAGTGTTTAAAACTGAACTGTTATTGATATAACAGATCAACTCCACCAAGAAAGTTGTATAAAGTTGGATAATGGATCAACATCATCTTCCAGTTCTAGACTATCCTGATTACAATGTTTCAAATAATTGAACATGGAAGTTTTAAACTAGTTCTAGTAGAAACTTAAAAGTGGAGTTCTTCAAATTTTCACTTACTGAAACTATCAACCCACTTATAAGAAGATAGAAATAGAAGGTTAACCTACTGAGACAGGGAGCTTAATGTTCCACCTTCATATTAATTATAATAAGCATACAATACGTCTCCAGTGTGAGATATAGGATAAGGGCCAACCGCTCAAAACGTTTTGTCAGGAATTATCAGTCGTGTCAGCAGGGCAGAAAGCTCTCCGATTGGCTGATTGTCAGCTGATTCCCGAATGCCAAATAAATCAGCCTATTGGAGAGCATCCTGCCCTGACAACTTTTCTAAAAACGCTTGGAAAAACACTCGTAAGAGCTCACTCTTATTCATCTTGAAGAACCAATACGAAAGCGGAATATTACAGGAATGAATGTGGGAATCATAATAACGTTATTCTCTCAAACTCATTAATGATCAATTTTATCCCATTATTACTATCATTGATTGTCGAAATTGATAAATAAATGAATTTACGAAAATTGAGTGACGAAGCAGTGTAGGATTAAATAGCCTTAACTTTTGGACAACATTAACATTTTATCAAAATTTATGGAGAGAAATAGTAGAGGCTAAGCCTCGTTATTCCTCCAATGTCATAACTGTATTATGATTATATTGGTTTTTACAATAAATGAATGAAATGAATTATAACATTTCTCACTATTCTATTTTAGAGCCCAACATCACAAGTAGGCCGATAAGCAGCAAATGAACACACTTTGTTATTCTGTCATCACTATATATTCATTGTCAACATCAATAAATTGATGTGAAAATTACAAAAACTTGATTCTCTTAAGCTCATTGATAATCAATCATTATTATCACATTATCAGTATCATTGATTGTCAACAGTGATAGACTAATTAACAATAAATGTTTGACATCTAACAGTATCAGCAACTGCCATCCTATTTCCCAGCCCAACAACATAACAAGCAGGCCCACAAACAGCATGCAATGAATAGCACTCAGACCACTTCTTGCCGCAATTCTAATGATTCAGCAATTCAGGTGGCGGTCGCCGGCACAATAGTTGATGATATTCGCGCGGTGTGTTCTGGTGGGGATTATCGCAAGCACCTAATAACAAAAAGCGGCCAACTTTATTGATGAGGCCGAGCCCTTGTAGACCCAAGCCGCAGGCCCCCGCAGAAGTCATCTGGGAGTCACGGCTATTAGCGTTGTTTACGACTCGGGTCGCCGTTCATTGTTGGCGAGTCGCTTATCTCGAATGGCAACGAGTCTTGCGGGACTTGACTGTTTGTTCGTCTCACCTATTGTGCCAGTCCGCCTAGCTCCCATTCAGCGGAGGCGTTCCACTATTTCTCTAAACTCGGGACATTCGGATCTGCATTGTGCGAGTTAGTTGTGGAATTATTGATTCAAGTGCACCAAAACATGAAGTAAGAGCACAAATGGGAAAGAGTACAAAATATAAGAATGTAGAACAGAGTTAGTTCATCTGGAGTAAGAATGTGAAAAAGTGAAGTACAAGTGAATTAGGAAGAGTTCAATATTTAAGTGAATCAAGAGAAATCATTGAAATCTTATCTCGAAAAATATCGGATTTATCGAAAACCTCTACCAAACAAAACTTGTAGAAAATTTATTAAGCTTCATTTTTTGTAGTTGATTATGTCAATAGAATACATTGTTCCCAAGATATGAGCATGTAAGTAATAAGTGGAAATGCAACTTTCAAACCACCCTCATCCCTTCAGCACATGTTGGGATTTTGGGGTTGGGATTTTTTATATGCTCACCTCCAAACTAGTCTCAACAAAGTTGCAAAGTCGAAAATTGTGTTTCAAACATTCCCTCCAAATTCCATTGTCAAATGATCTATTGTTGTTGAATAGAAAATTTCACTCTCAACACTAGAACTGCTGCAACAGTCGTAGGGAAATGCGTAAAATAGTGAAATCATACATTAAATTAAAGATAATTTGATGCTCTATCAGCTCATAATAAGCACAGATTTTTTCCATCAACTGTTCAAAAATTAAAAGGCCGAAAAAATGAAAAAATTGGAGGCAGAAGTGTTTATCAAAAAAACGTCTCATCTCCAAGAGCGGAGTGTTCTGGCCAGAGAATTCGAATTGTGGCGCCAGAATGCCAGACTGCAGTTCTGCCAATAGCAGGCTTGTGTTTGCGCCGGCGCAGACCGTCCTGCTGCTTTGGCCTTGTCGATGTTTTTGTTAGTGTCTGTCTTGTCTCGTCAGCCTGTTCTTTTGCAAGAACAAAATTGTGTTTGTCTGTCATGTAATTTTCGATCGGAAATTTCTTGTAAATTGTTTGAGTGTAGTGTGTGTGAATTATGAATATAACAGCGTAAATAGTATTTGATTGAATTAATTTGAATCGGATTTGAATTCATAAAGAATCCAGTTTGAGCTTTGTTCAAAACACAGTTCATAGCCTGCAAGTTGAACGCGAAAAGGCAGCCAGGAAGCAAGAACCTGTCTCTTCCCTGATTTCGTCCCACCCTGAACCTGACCAAAACACCTAATAAAGGCTTCGAAGGGCAAGTAGTCAAGATTGGAATAAATTTGGTGAGTTTTTGCTCTTTTTTTATTGTTCATTAATGCAGAGTTTAACTGTACAAATAACCTGGCTCAAATTGAAGATTTAATTTTGCCCCTTGTTTGTATTTGATTATTTAAATAGTAAATTACAGTCCTCTGGTAGCTCTAGCCTGAGCTTTGTTCAGAACACTCAGAAACTATGAGAGATACGGAAAATATTTAGAGGACAAAACTTGTTGGTAATTTTGTTAGCTACAATTTTTTACAGAATATAAATTCTCATAAGACGCATAGTTTCCTAGATATATGCGAAAAATGAAAAAATGGTACTTTCAAACCACCCCCACCCCTTTAGCACAAGTCGTAGGGATGAGGACTTTTGATATATTAATCCTCCTCCTATCCTTAAAGAGCTGTGGAGTTGAAAATTGTGTTCCAAACATTTCCCTCTATACCTTTATTCGAGCATTCGTTGCCTGGACTAGAAATGAAGTACGAGTGGATTTAGAAGAGCTTGGATTAGGGTTGATAAGGAGAAATCATCGCTATTTGAATATGCATTGTGCGAGTTACTTGTTAGAAAATTGGTTCAAGTGAACCAATTCCGTACAAGACTAGAATGAAAATGTAGAAAATGTGGAGTACAAGTGGATTATGAAGAGTTTAGATAAGAATGAATCAGGATGAATGATCAGTGAATTAGTTAATCAACCACTGAATCATTTCACCTTCAATATAAACTCAGGGCATTTAAATCTGCATTGTGGGAGTTGGTTGTAGAAATATTCATTCAAGTGAATCAAGAAATGGATTACAAGTGCCGTGAGATGATTGGACAATTGGGGTACAAGTGGATTGGGAAGAGTAAAACAATAACGAGAAATCACCGAGTAAATTTTGCTATCACTATAGATTGATGCATTAGCATCTGCATGATATAAATGAAACATAAATCTCAGTACCCTTTTAAATTATTTTATTACAACATGTTTCGGACATTATTTCCATTTTAATGCAAAACGAAATGGCATTAATGTCCGGAACATGTTGTGATAAAATCATCTAAAAGGGAACTAAGAATTAAATTTCATTCATATTAAAAGTAGCTTTAAAGAAAAAAGACGCATCTGCGTGATGTATTAGAGAGTTGATTATGAAATAATTGTTTTGAGTAAATTACATTTGAGGTACTATATTGAACTATATACAAGGAGGGCGTTGAAATTGATCACTGAGTCATTCCAATATTACTCTAAATTTAGGACCTTTGAATCTGCTTGAAGTATTGTGAGAGCTGATTGTCGTGGAAATCAGTAAAAGTGAACAATAGAGTAAACATCACTCCTTTAATATCGTATTGTGCCTTAATGCTGATTCATATAAGACAGTTCTCAGACAAGGGCTGTTTATATAAAAAACACATACGTTCAGGTGATGCTTGTCAATCTTAAGAGATCCACCATTGTATTGGAGAAGTCTTATTAACATAAATTCAAAGAACATGAAACATCTTCCATGGTTCATTATGTTGAATCATAATAACACTTCAACATAATCAACGATCAACTTCAGAACAAAACAACACAGTAACACAACATCTTTGTTTGGAGCACTTGGGAAGTAACGTATGAATGGACTCATAAAAGCGGTTCTGAAGCTGTATCAAAATTTCGCGCTAGTAAACAGAGAAGGAACTTATCACTGAGAGAGCGACTCCAGTGAGCATTTTGACCTCATACTCGCTGGCTTTCAACCAAAACTCTCCCAATTAGTACGAGGATTAGAACGAGGGAGAAGAGAGTAAGAGCGAGATTGTAAGCTACCACAATTAAGAAACTGAACAGTCTCTGCTTAGGATTCATAGCGATCTGTCAATTCATTTCCGACTGAGAACGGAGGAACAATAATTATAGCACGAGTATCTTCAGGATGAGAGATGAAAAGAGAGAGTGAGGATTAAGATTCGAGTTTGACGTGGTGCATTTGTTGTTGCTCAGATAACCCATATTCATTAGGAATCGGCACTGTAAGCGGATCACCGACAGTAACCCCCTTGAAAACGTCCGGGGCCCGGAGCTTACAACCTCCCAGTCTCATCACAGAGATTCGTGACAATAATAATTTGCAGCCACATCATTGGATGAAATCGGGCGCCGGCATCAAGATTGCTCTCTATGATGAAGGGGCGGCCAACCGAGAAATTATTCCATCCCATTATTAAGAGCACTCATGCGAGCGACTATATATTTCGGATGAATGTAATTGGAATAACGACGCCAACACAATGAGTTTACGCCAATATTAATCCGGCTAATGATCTTGCTACAGTCTTCATCTTCACAAATGTCATTGATGGCATTTAATATCAACTCAAAATCACTCAACAAATTTAGTACTTGAAACACTTCCCAAAATGTTAATCGATCTTCTATTGAGATATAACAGGATATCAAGTCATTTTATCAACATCATCATCTTCTTACAAGGATTAGGCTCTATTGGCCTGTACCGGCATCCATTTCTTCCTTGGTCTTCCTATGCCTCGCTTTCCTTCGGGTTTGTACTCCCATGCCAATATTGGGAGCCTATTGGATGGCATTCTGAATAAATGAGTAGACCAATTTTCCCGATATAATATAACTTATCTTCAGAATATCCAATAGCGGTTCTACATTCAATTCAGCTCTTATGTTGTCATTCCTTATTTTATCTAGTCTACTACAACCTTTGACCGCTCGTAAAAATCTCATTTCAGCAACTTGTATACGAGATTCAGTTTGTCCGTTTAAAACCCATGCATCGCTACCGTATGTTATTAACGGTATCGCCATTGTTCTGTAAAGGTGCATACGGACTTTCGCTCTGCTCCGCAACCGAACGTCACTCCAGCAGAGCGATTGATGATCGACCGGGGAACGCGAGAAAATCTAACATCTTCCGTAACGTTCATGATGGGTGCGGGGGCGGAGCGACTGTGGTTCGATGGAGGAACGAGGGCGGTACGAGGGCGGAGCGTGCTCGATGCGGGTTGGAAGCGCGTATATTTGTAAGCAGCTTAAAACTTCAGCTGGGTATCTTGTCTCGTTCGCCTCCCTTTAGCTCGTCTTATAGTGTCACAGACCGCACTGAATCTAGCCACATTTCACCAACATCTTCATCCTTATCGAATGAAATGCGGCATCCCAAGTAGCTGAAGTCTCTCACTTGATCTAATGCTTGATTGTCTATCACGATTTTTGATCTGACTGGCCACTTTCCCCTGAATGCCATTATCTTGGATTTTTGAGGTGAGATTTTCATGCCAAAGTCCAACCCAATTTCGTTTAACTTGAAAAGAGCATATTGTAGTTTATCTTCCGTGTTGAAAATGATCACAGTGTCAGCATATAGTAGAGAATTCATAAAAACATTATTGCAGAGCTCTATCCCTGCGTCAACATATCGATTCCAAATTTCCAGAATCTCGTCAGTGTATATATTGAAGAGAGTAGGCGACATTGGGCATCCTTGTCTTACACCTTTATTTATTATAAGTTTCTTTAACGATTCCCTAATGTTAATATCCTAACCAGAGATTACAGAAACAATCCAGAGTCAAACAATGGAACACCATGTCAAGAAGCATTTGGTCCGGTATCTAAGACACTTATTTATTCTGGACTATCAAATCTATGGATTAAATGGTTGATTACATTTGAAAAATGTCCTAAAAGCTGGGTCTTAATCTGAAATAATTTGAATCTTCTCAAAGTATTGGAGGTGAGCCTATGGAGACACTCCTTCTTGAAATCAGAGAAAATTCAGCTGCTCCCCCCCCCCTTCAATTGAAAACCGAAGAAATGTCGTCAGTGGTCATTCTAAAACTGCTGACTTTTTTTTTGTTTTGGGACCCCCGCGATTCAATTTTGAGCCTCAAACCCCTCCCCCCCTCAAAATCTCAAGGACGTAGTCTGCGTCTAAGCCTGAGTCTGTATATCTTTGACACTGGTTGAGTGAAATGGGAATAAATATTGTAATTGATTGAAATAATGGATAATGGAGTGGAGAATGTAAACTTAGAGATTGCGAGACCCTGTGAAAACCCCTGATTATCGATTAATACAACGCAGTTCTAAAATCTATTGTTTTTATTCGTTGTACTGGTTATATTGTTCGATGTAGTGGGAACCTATGACCCTTTTTTCCATGATTCTGTATTTTTTAAAAAATATTTATTCACTTAGATTAGGCTACTCCTACAAGCGTTTAATTATAACATGTCAAATCAAATGAGTGGTTCATAAATCCAAAGATTCTAGGCTATATTGTACTTTGTACTGAGTTTGGAAATCTTTGACACTGGTTTAGTGAAATGCGGATAAATCTTTTATCTATGAATTGAAATTAAATAAATTAATGGATGCTGGAGTAGAGAATGTAATCCTAGAGATGGTGAGACTAATAGTAAAACTCTTCTGAAAAATTCAATGATATTGTACTAAATCATTACATTTTCAGAAGAGTTTTTTCTTCGGGTGCTGCTGATCAATAACTGATCAATAGTTGGTAGTTGATCCAGTCACCTCCAATCAAGTAATCAATTTTAAAAATATAACACGATAAAATTTTAGCATACTTCAAAGCTCGATGCCCACAATGTTGGAAGCATCCTTGACTCATACCAGTGATTAAATGAACTTCGTGAATTCTCAATAATTCCTGTATCATCGAATTAATCTATCAAAATGTAAGCGATGATGTCAGAGTGTGATTAAAAACTTCTGTCATTGAATAGAGTCCGGTGATAATATTGACAATTTGAAAACAGAAAATGGTACAGTTAGCTTATTCTCATCAAAGGAAAAAAGCTGAATAGAGAATTGTTGAGTGAACATGATCCAATTTATTTCGTTTGCATAGAGGAATGGATCAAAGCCAACAGAATATTAATTGGTGACTCCTGATTGGCGTTGGGCACTTTATAATTAATAGAGGACTTGATATAAATTTTTATGAAAACAGTGCAGTGGCTTAAAAATAATACTACTACTAATATTCCCTGACAACACTATTATGACGGGATTTTTCACTTCTGGACCACATGAATTCTTGATTAATGTATAAAAATATCGCTATTATCTAGCGTACAGACAGCTGCAATATTTATGTGCAAATATTCTGACAATTTTGTCAGTGAGATATAGCTTTTATCACACTTCCCACATTTTCATTCTCTAGATAGTCCATGAATTGTAATTAACTGTAATGGAAGTGTGACTCTGAGAATGTAATATTAATAAAGGTCAGTTCATGTGTGTGAGATTGTTGCACACAACTTATTCATCTCTTTCTATCACACACTATTATTCTCTTTGTAACCTCAAGTCTGATATCATGGTAATGGGAATAACTATCTGAGAACATAAACAATAGCTTTCTGTCCATACATGACAGATCATTACGCACATCTTCATTATTATCTTCTCTTTGTACATTACCATGCGTTCTATATCATCCTCTTTATTGACCTCAAGCAATTCTGTAGCATACAAAACTCAGTTGTGGGAATATATATAGTATCAGAAAACATTTTTGTCAATAGCTTCAAGTCCTTACACACAACTTTGTTATTTCTATTTCAAAACTCTCATGTATTCTTCATTATTTTCTTTGTAAACTCAAATTGCTTCGGGTATAAGCAAATTAGATTGTTCTTATGTAGCAAAGAAAACTCAGTTAAGGATTCATAAAATATCAGAAGACATTTTGTACAATAGCTCCTAGTCTATACACACAACTGTAGCCTATTATTTATATTTTGAAACCATCATGTGTTCTTCATTCTTCTCTTTGCAGACTCAAATTTCTTAGCGATAGAAACGCATACAAGCAAATTAGAATGCTATTGGAGTGATCCGTGGTCTAGTGGATAGAGCGCCTGCGTAGCAGCATAGAGATCCCAGGTTCAAACCCTCTTAATACCAAAAGTTTTTTAACCAGATCACTCCCGTGTTATCGGATGTGCACGTTAAACCTTCGGTCCCGGCTGAAGTATGACAGTCGTAAGGCCCATTGACGGCTTAAATTATATATTCAGGCGGTGGGACATTCCCGCAAGGGACTCCCCACCAACAAAAGCCATACGAATTTACTTTCTAGACTGCTATTTTCAGAATAGGAAACTCAGGATATACACATATAATATCAGAAACATTCCATCAATAGCTCCTAGTACTTATACACAACTGTATTCATTTCTATTCTGAGACTCTCATCTATTTCCCATTATTCTGTTTGTAAACTCAAATTGCTACGCGATAGAAACGCAAATGAGACCGCTGTTATGAAGATCAAATCTGCTCTTATTATGGAGAAACATGCTCCTCGTAATTATTCAACTGGCTATTCCTGGTGGCGAACTAATGTGTTCCTACCATTTTGGCAATCCTATTTCGATGTAATGACGTCATAACTGTCTCAACTATCGTAGCTATCTCGCGTGCACACAATTGCAGCCGCTGCGAAAATCATCGGTTTCCAATCACATTCTTCTAAATATTGACAGGAAACTGTGACATGTTTGTGAAGATTCATTTCGGATTGATGAAAGTGGATGATTGCACTGTGATGAACAAATTCCGAATGCAAGGCAGTCGCTGTTCGTATTTTGTATGCATAATGAACGAGTTCCATACCCTGATTACAACTTGCAGTGGAATTATAGATCAGCTGCATCTCTAAACAATGTGTAGGTATACAGTGATAGTTTCATCTCACCATCCTATAATACGATCATAACACTCCACTATAACGTATCAAATACGTAGATGGAATACATCATCAGTTAAATGCTTAGTTTTCCTCTTCAAATAAATCATCACTCTAAAGCTCGGTTTGGAATAATCCAAGCTCCTCTTGAAATAATCCACAAACTACGAGGTGCCATTCAGAAATATCAGTGCATGTCAATCTCAATGATGGAAATAGTGTGTCATTCATATATTGTTCGTTTTAAAACATCAATTTAGCACGAGTGGTCAAAAGCACTAGATATGCACTTAGCGGATAATGATGATATTCAAGAATATTTCTGGATGTATTTATGGATGCTTAGGAATTATGAACTCAGGAGATGAGCTCAATGCATTAAATGAATTAAGAGACTCGATGCCCGTAATACTAATACAAATGCCAATACCATTCAAAACAGACCATAAATGCTGTTTAATTTCTTCTCATTGAATGGTCTGTTGATGGTCTTAGTTTATTTCAATCTCAATTGAAATAAATCATTGTAATAGAAAATTACTAGTAGTCCGTAAGTAGTACATTTTTTATATAATTGTCATGTATAACACAACCAGTTTTGAGAACATATGCCATTTTCAAGTGTCAAATGTTGGATGTATGCATGATGTATTATGAGTTACATAACCTGATTACTATTTGTACTAGAATTGAAGATCAGTTTTTTTCGATTACAAATAGATTATGACACTTGATAATGACATAATTGCTTGGAACTAGTTGTGTTTATATAGAGAATATGAAAAAGGGTACTAGTAATCTCTATACTCATCGAACATTCAAGTAGTCTGTACTTGAACCTATCCAATAATGAACCTATAATAATTCAAGTCAAGTTATTATACAAGTGATAATGTGTTTCTGAAGAGTTTGCACAGTTTAGACGACTTATATATTTGGTGAAAGTTTACAAAATGTTTGACCTCAACATTTGAAAGGGTTTCAAATCAAATCGACTTATAGTAATTATAATATTGAATTTATTATAATATATCTATTCATTTCATGTATATGACAAATAAGTATCATGATTCAAGGTATGATCTACACTCCCACTTTGAATTTCAATTTGATGCACAATCACCTTTAATAATATTTATAATGTAATTTGGATCATGGAAACAAGGAAACCTATTTTGAAGAAATAGTCCAGTCAATATAGGCATAAAAAGGGGGTGTGCTTGCAATATATATTGTAGTTCTGATTTTTTAATATATTATTTCGATACATGAGAGAAGTCTAAAACAATTTCTTCATGCGAAATTTCCTTGTGCTGGATACAGGCTGGCCAAAAAACCTCGTATTTTCGGTCCATTTTCCAGTTTTCAGCTATTTCCGCTAAATCCAGTGATCGGATAGAAAAATTTGCTGCTGCCTTTTTCAAGATTATAAAATTCTGAATAAAATAAGATAATTTAGAACTCTCTTTCTCCAATTGGTACTGAGTTATGATTTTCAAAAATGAGTAAAATTTTAATCTGTATCTAGGAAATTTAATTTCCATCACAAGGAAATTTTACATGAATAAATTGGTTCTGGACTTCTCTCATGTATCAAAATAATATATTGAAGAATCAGAACTACAATATATATTGTAATCATCAATATATATAGTGACTGAACTAAAAGTGATAGGACAAGAGACAACTCCGGTACATGTTGCAATCTGTTCTCGTGTTGCGTGAAGAATCTCGTGTTTTTCTCCTCGTAGGTTGGAAGAGTTAAGGCGGCTTTATTGATAAGAAAAGTTGCTTGGTGGTAGGCCACGTGTATCGGTTAATTCCGTGTGAGCCGAGTATAGAAATTAAATTTTATTTATGGTAGCTTTCCAATTTGTGCCGGTAGAACATTGGCTTGGGTAAATTGGATTAGGGCTGTCGACACTCCACCAGCGAAGGCCTATTACCCTTCCAGCTTCCAGCTTCCAGCTCCAGCTCTCCAGTTGTGCCATAAATTGCACACGCTTTGTGTGTAACTTGAATAATCCTCGCGTGAATTCGAATATGCTATTCACCACCACCACCCACTATAATTCTGGCTCAACAGCACTTCCATAAATTTCTATATAATTTGCGAATATTCATAAAAAGCTATGACTGCTCAACCCAGCGTTCCAAAACGTCATGAATTATAATCATCTCGCTGTATGATATAACATGACCTGTGCTTCAATAATGAGCCAAATGCCGGTTATTATTGACATCTATTTTCCGGGCAATGAGTGAGAGCCAGCCAGGTATACTATTGTTCTCTCACTGAAATTCATCCCCCATGTATAGATGTAGATTCATTGATTTATACTTCATTCATCGATATTTATTGCGAATCGTTGCCAATATTGGAGTGGGATCATTATTGTTGGTGTCGAATATAGTTCTTTCATCACAATAATCTCAGGCTTCATTTATGTTTAATATTATGTACCCTTTTTAAATTATTTAATCATGACATAATATAGTGAATAACAAATAGTGAGTAGGTTTTTGATTTTGTATTCAAATTTTTTAAATAAGTGCAATATTTCTAAAGTTTTTAATTTATTGTGATACATTCTGTAATTTATTTAGAGTATAAAATCAACCTTCAAAATTCAAAATTTTAAATCATCATTCTTGGACCGAAAATCAAGTGACGAAGCAGTGTGTGATTACATAACCTTATCTTTTGGACAACATTAACAATTTATAAAAATTTTGAAGAGAAATAGTACAGGCTCAGCCTAGTTTTTCCTCCAATGTCATAATTGTATTATGATTATAGTATTTTATACAATAAATGAATAAAAAAAATGACATGTTTCGGCTACATAATTCCATTATTAAGTGATTGGGAAGAAATTAAAAAAGGGAACTTAGATTTATATGTTTATTTATATTCAAAAGTAGCCTTGAAGAGGAAAAGAGACAATGAATAATATTATTCAGAGTGTTTGTATCTGTGGCATTGAAAACACTTCTGAATTTCCTGATTATAACATTATTTTATGGAAAAATTGTACCTTTTGACTCATTGTCATAGAATCATCACAAGATTAACATCTTAAGACAGTCTATGACTGACATGTTTCTTAACACTTTTTCATGTCTCCCTTGACTCATAACCATTCAAATTTTTCTTAGGTTTTGATTTTAGTTATATGTGCCTTCTTTGAAGAAAAGGGTGGATAGAAGCTTGAATTTTGAATGCGGACTCTGCTATAGATATGTTTGTTCCTCATACTTTGTACAAAATATATACTAGAACAGGGAATACTAGCTTCACTCTGTATACATAATCAATGCATGCAAATGCTTCTCAAAAAGAGAATATATATCCTCCAAAATGATTACATAGTGATGATTAGGATGAAATGTGACGATGATTACATTGTGACGATGAATTAAATTATTACAGATCACTAGTCTATGACTGGGTTTGGTTTTAGTTGTATGTGCCTCCTTTGAAGGAAAGGATGAATAGAAGCTTGTATTTTGAATGCGGATTCTGCTATACGTATGTTTGTTCCACATACTTTCCTATACTGATCTTCCTATACTGATATATGAAACTAAGGAACCTACATAGAAAATAGCCCACTTTAAATTTTTTCCAACTGATAGAATTTAATTATCAGAAACATTTTACTGGAGAATGTACAGTTTGAAGTTTGAGAACACTGAGGAGTTCATGAAGAGGAAGATTTAAGCCCTGTAAAGAACATGAATGCAGTCAAGCCTCTCTCCAATAAAAGATGAAATCACAAGGAAAATCATAGTTTATCACCTAGTATTTCAGTTCTCCTGTTGAAACCTAGGCCTACTGTTTGTATTTCGATTAAATCACAAAGAAAAATCATAGTTTATCACCTAGTATTTCAGATTTCCTGTTGAAACCTAGGCCTACCGTTTGTATTTCGATTAAATCACAAGGAAAAATCATAGTTTATCACCTAGTATTTCAGTTTTCCTGTTGAAACCTAGGCCTACCATTTGTAGACTATTTTGGAAGATGCTTAGGCAGCAGATAACAAAAAGGCTGTTAAAGGAAAACATTATAGGAGACCATTATAGGAAGTTTCTGGAAACTGGCAGAATGAAGATTGACCATATGGGCGTTCACTGTCAAACTGTCTTCCACTGCTTAGAGAAGACATCTCATACAGATTGCAGAGTCGAGTTATAGCAACTATAACGATCCAATGCTTGGGGAACTTGTCCTCTGGGAATAATTCCTCCTCGCCAGCTAGTGACCGAAATGCAATTCTGTGAGAGCTGTTTTTGCAGTTTTATACTGGACTAAAGGATAACAAGATTATTCTGTACGCTGCTTTGAGATGTGGCACGTAAAAGTGAACGTCTCTCACTCACACTCACCCTCTCTCACACTCAATTTCTCACACTCACCCTTCATGTCTTCATATTGAAGACTCAGAAGAACCAACTCTGGTCCCAATGGATTTGGGCTTCGAAGTTCATGTATTGTGTATCGAGTAGTCCGTTTATATCTTTGATCAGTATCTTAGAGATATAAGTATGAACGTACAATAAAAACGTAATATCAATACTTCAATAGTCTTTGATCAAAACTACTTCCAATTATATGTTGATTTCCCTTGTGCTATTGTAAATCCGTATTGTGTAGAATGTTGTGCACTGTGTACCGAGTGTCAAGTGTATGTCTTTGATCAGTATATCAAAGCTACTCTGATTGAAATTTGGATCAATTTGTGAACTGTGTGAATTATTGGTGCAATGTGCATTGAGTGTCCCACTAGAGACATGTTCCCACTAGAGAGTATGTTTTTCAATTTTGTTAGTGATCTGAGATGAAACTGTTCCTTTGAAAAATGAATCGATTTAACACTGTTTCCAAAGATGTGAAGGAGATAAAAAATGAGGTCATTTAAGAATTCATTAAGATATTCAACTATTCAACAACCGTACTTACATATAAATAACAAAATCATAACTATATTAGAGCTTGTTCACATGACAGCGGCTTACGCTCGTTTGTCGCGCGGCTCGATTTGCCAGTCTCGTACACATGACAGCGATTCATGAGCGATTTGTCCTCGGTTAAGTCTGAGATTACAAACGCCGCGATTCGCCGGCGACTACTAAAACCGAGCGATCGCGCGACAACCGAGCGTAAATCGCTGTCATGTGAACAGGCTCTTAGGATTTGTTATTGCAATAATGGATGAAGATGAATGAATGAAGAGGAAAATTATTCCGAATATTTTTAAAGACTTCTAGATTCAATGTCTCTTACCCTTCTCTTTTCATCCAAAATTACAAACAATGTAATAGTATATTTCGCACCTAGGGCCGAAAATGAGACTTTTCTGGCTCGAAATCGGTTTCAAGTCCGAGGCCGTAGGCCGAGGACTAGAAAAGATTGAGAGCCAGAAACACATTTTTGCCCATGGTGAGATCGTTATTTTTCGCCACACAGAAAAATGAACAATATAAATATGAGAATAATTTATTGTTTATTAGGCACTTCCGAAAGCAAAGGAAGGTCATAGCTCTAGCAAATCTGAGGTAATCTGAATATCAGGAAATTGTCCAAGTATTTTTATTTTTTATTCTGATTTGTCTAAATAACCTAAAAGATCATGTTCAATTATGTAAGAGGTTGAGTTTAAACTTTTTATTCTTCCAATTCACAATAAGATGATTTTATTATAAATGTTTGATTCTTGAATAATAAACACAAATAATGAAAAATTTTTTGATCAGCTGTTTTAGCACTGAAATTTGGCGAATCTGAATGTCAACGTCAACAATGCTTGTTGTCGTTGACTTCGGAAGTTTAGGTTAGAAGTTCTATCCTACTCTGAAAATCGAATTTGAATAATTTATAATATATAAATCTATTCATCCAAATAAAATGATATTATCCTATTGCTGAATACTTATTCAACTCTAGAAGCATAAACTGATTCCGTTTCATAAACCATTTTGAAAACACGTTCACATCAAATCAGAATCAGCTGACTTCAAGGTTATTTTACAGCCCTAGGGCCGTAAAACTTTTACCGGCCTGGTCAGAAAACACTCATTTTCGGCCTCCATATGACGCACGAAACCAGCTCATTACATCCAAGTGGGGCGAAAAATCAATTACAAACACTCTTATGATAGGCATAGCTCATAACCAAAAAAAAAACACTGGAGTGTTCAACTTTTTAAGTCAAACAAGTTATTAGAAGTTGTTAACATAAATATTATAAATTCATTGGAAATTATGATGGAAAAGTGGAGAAAATACCAATGAAATTTTGGAAGTAAATATTCGAGTCAAACATTAAGTGAAGTGTACTAAAAAGTGACAAAGCGGTCAAGTTATAAATAAATTAATGAAGAAAAACAAATATTTGGACCTTGATTTAAACTCAAAACAACAAGTGATTAACAGTTCCTAACAAGGAACTTTGCAGCCCTCGAGAAATATTTTTAAATTCATGTAATATTCATGCAGTTCCAGTTTGGGATAACAAAGCGATCAAGGAAAGAATAAATATTTAGGCGCAGTAACTCAATTCGGCACCCAGCTGCGAGCCATAAATTCAGTCACTAATGAGGTTTTTCCGGCGTTTCGAAAGAGATCACTCTTGAAATATCGAGCAATTTTCCCGGTTCACCACAATGCCTTTTCAATGTGTTTTTTCTCTCTTTGCAGCGATCAAGGCACCACCGAGAGAGCACACCCGCGGGCGATGATGATGGGGTTGGCGACACTGACTCCATCAGGACCACCTCGGTCCCCCCGGGTACCCCTTCGACCCCCCAACCACCGCCACTGGCCCCCCAGCTAGACAGCGATTATCCAGAGGACTTGTCGGCGCTCACAGAACAAAGTCAGTAAACCTTAATTGCCTCTTGCAAACTAATTTCCTTCCTATGCAATTAGTGCATGTGCGACTTGTTTTGTGGAGACAAGTTTTGGTTTGGAGAGTTTTTTCTGTAGAAACTCACAATCCCTGCAAAGATAATAGTTGATGTTCAAAGTAGCTTTCATTGTGTTTTTTGATGTGGAACTCTCACCTTACAAGATTAAAATTCTTGTTTTAATTCTCCTAAATTGAAAATTCCCAACTCATATAGGCCTATTATATTTTTGGAGCAAAATTTAACTTGAACTTTTTACAGTAGAAACTAAACCTATTTTTTCGGACATGTTATTGATTATAAAAATTTTTAGAATGGATAGAGTAGTAATAATAAGAAAATCCTATTATATTAAGCGAGCAATTCCTGTATTTATATATCTGGTTATTTTTATATCTGGTTATTTTCATATCTGGCTATTTTTATGTCTGGTTATTTATGTTTAACGGATCTCGAACACGGCTCCAACGATTTTCACGAAATTTTAAACAGTAGATTTATGATATAAAGATTCGATTGCTCTAGGTCTTATCCTTGGGAAAACTCGCTGAATGACATTAAAAGGATAATTCATCCTTGGCTGAAACAGCTGTGGATAGTAAAAGAGTGAGAATGTGAAAAATCAAAATATCGCATCCCCGAAATTCATAAGATGACGTATAGCCAGCTGTGAAATATAAACACGTTCATTTTAGAGAAATGTGTCCTGTTTATCAATAAATAACAATAACGAGGGAAGCTCGGTGCCCCGATATTAAGTGATAAATAGTAAGAGAATAATAATGGCCATGCTTGTTGTAATGTTGTTCCTTCCCAATAATATTTATATGATTTTTTATTGTATCCTCAAATAAATGAATGAATAAAATTGAGGTTTGAAATCAAGAACAAATCACCGCAGTGATAGAATTAATTCACGTTATCCTTGGGGACCAGCTATATTATTATCCATAAATGCTCTCAGCATATATGCTACAGCTATCCAGCTATATTATATTCCAATGTATTTATTCTCAAACTTCTTGATAATGTCAAGTAAAAAGTAAATTCGTATGGCTTTTGTTGGTGGGGAGTCCCTTGCGGGAAGGTCCCACCGCCTGAATATATACGACTGTCATACTTCAGCCGGGGCTGACAGTTTAACGTGCCCATCCGATAACATGAGAGTGATCTGGTTAAGAAACTTTTGGTTATGAGAGGGTGTGAACCCGGGATCTCTATGCTACTACGCGAGCACTCTATCCACTAGACCACGTATCACTCCTTGATAATGTCAATAAAGCCTTGACATTTATATGAAGATAAGTGGAAGGGTTGATCCATTGAAAACAGTGATAATGGACACCACTTGGTAATGGGATAAATACCTGGAACCAGTAGTATTATCGGGGAAAAAAGAGATGTACTAGTATTTCCATTTAATGAGAATATCGAGTAGCCCTGAAGAAGTAAATGGAAAGATATTTTCATTTATTTTAAAGCAGTGAGAGACAGTTCTCCAGCTACTAAGACACCATAACCTCCTTTCAAGCACCCTTGTTTCCAGTAGTACATCCATTTATTCTTCAATAGCTGACAATAAAGAGCATTCAATGACTTTTACAGAGTTTTCAAATTCCTGCAGTTCTGGGAAAACGTTTCAGGGAAACAAGAAAAGTTGACGTTTTGCAGAACTTTTGTATAATTTCCCTGTGTTAAAATAAGGACAGGAGAGCTGTGCTTGACACAGCAACTATTGCTGAAAATATCTCTTCTGAGTATTTTCCATTGAATTTTCTGTCCCTTAATCCTTATCTGAACAGGAAAATGGAAATGAATGTTTGGTTAGCGGTTAGCATAGAGCTGGCTTGGATAGAACAAATGCGGTCAAACAGTTTTGATGATTGGCCGCATTATTCTAGAATAGTTGGTTGTTGTCAGATCCCAAACAAGGTTGCTTTGTACATGTCAATGCTTTCGTTTGAATTTTAATCAGTCGCAAATCCTTTTGTGAGATTTCTCTATTATTTCTCTCTTCCTCCTCTCTTTCAATCTATCTCACTTTCTCTCTCTCCAACCCATTCCTATTAATTCTCTCTTCGTCTGTATCTCTGTCTCTTTCCCATTCCAATTATTCAACTATAAATCAGTGAACTTTTATTGTGCTGAATATTCTATTTATGCCCAGCGATTGAATTTGAGTGATTTAAAGAAGAAGTTGTCCACAACTTTTCAAACTCGAGAACGATTTCAGCCTGCAGAAAGTTGGGCCGGACCTTTGTTATTCTCAGAGACCCGAAACTTTTGCTGGTCCTGCTTTTCAGAAAGTTGAGGCGCACAAAAGTGTTGGGTGTTGGGAGGCCTCAGCTCGCTGAAAACTCGAATCATTCCGAACAGAAAGACTTTCTCGAGTCACTTCTTATTTTAATTCCAATAATTTGTTCAGAGTTGAATATTTAAAGTCGGACACGTTTAAGAATCGCTGGAAATGAGGAAACGAAAAGGATGCAAATAATTCAATCTTGTTTTTTCTCAAAAAAGGGCTTCAATCTCTACTGAAAGTAAAGTTCTTTCCAATAACCAGATAGCGTCACATTTTCCCAATGAATTGGTCTGGAATGAGGCGAATCAAACCAGAATCAAGTATGAAGATCCTATATGATGAAGATGATAGTTGATGATAATATATCCAGGTATGGATGATGTAAAAAATCTTTAAAATATGGTTAATATCGAGAGGAATTAGTCACAGAGTTTAATTCCTAAGAACAACTTGAGGGTTATATTATCATAGGTTATTCATATTTATAGTGCCGTAGGCGATGCTTATAATGCAGGTAACGTATATTAAAGCAGAGATGAACAGAATCATACATCAGGTTCTATATGGATTTCTCTATAGATTTTGTTCCTCTATGATTGAAATAATCATAAATCGTATATTAAAGTTTCGTATTACCTCGCTTCATTCACTTTAGATTGCACTGTGATTGCTCAAAAATAATTGATTTTATATCTTTGCATATATTTTTTCCTACTTGATCTGTGAACACCGTCTCTCATTTATTCAAAAATGTGTTAGCATGATCACAGAGGAAAGAAGCACTACCTGGTATGCTTATTCCGTGGCATGATGTAGGCCTTTTATCAATCGTGGATATTTTTAGGCCGTTATTCTGCAGTTGTATATTTTTTCATTCATTTTAGTACTTTTTTACCCTTTGATGGTCATTATTTGAGACTTTACATTTCCGTTGCAGAATACACTAGATAAAGATTCTAATGATCTTATGAGAAAATCTATCAAAAGCAACATTGGCAGACAAATTTCTTCCATATTATATAATATAAGACCAGTCACAATTTATTATACAATTATTGAATCGTAGTTAACTATAGTCAGTATAGTAAGTAGTACTAAGTCAGTAATAAACACTTTATAGTACTAATAATTACTAGTAGTTCTGTGAACAGTAGACCTCACGCAGTATTCTCATCCACAAGTACCTGATTGAAAGACCATAGACCTTTTCCATAAACATTATGGAAATACAGCAATAGACTGGCTTCTCCACACATCTGTGTAATCCCTTGTCAGCTGATTTATGATGAATAATTCTATAGTCTATATTCTATATTCTAATATTGGCGTATGAAGAAGGCTCCTTTTTCCTTCTATATTATCCTTGAAATGCAAAATTTCCAAAAACCTTGTATATACGTCGACGCGCAATTAAAAAAGGAACATACCTGTCAGATTTCATGAAAATCTATTACCGCTTTTCGCCGTAAATGCGCAGCATATAAAATTTAAACATTTAAACATTAAGAGAAATGCCAAACCGTCGACTTGAATCTTAGACCTCACTTCGCTCGGTCAATAATATCGATGAAGTGGGAAGTCGATTTCCTGGTTCATGCTTTCAAATCTTGTGATCTTTGTCTGTTTGAATTTAGATGAGGGTAGAATTTATTATTGTTGTAGATTTCAGTTCTCATTCTATTCGTCACTCCATAAAAATCCATCACTGCATAAAACTCCATCTCTAGAATTTCTAAGATGACTTATCAAAACTCCACTCTCACTCCAACTTGTCATTCTACCCATCTCGTTCACTATTCTATCAAAAGTCTGTCCATAAGGAAGATTGAATAAGCCTTTAAGAAGATCTTGGGACGTAATCATCGAAGATTGTAGAGCTGGATTACCGCTCAAAGAAATGGCCTCTTGAAGTAATTATCATTTCACTGCCTCTAAGAGGCCGGAAAAGCCTCTGATAGAAAAAAAGTTGTAAGCCTTCAGCTAAATTGATCCGAGCTGAAATAATCCAACAAAAAATGCACTTTCCTGTTCCTATCGAATTGCTTATTACTCTTATTACTTGTAACTTATTGAGAATCAAGATTAAGTGAGCAGTTTCGTTCCAAAATGTAATTTGAGGAAAAATGTACAATTTGAAATTGAAATTTATTCATAACACTGACAATTTACAAACAAAAATGGATGAACTTAACAAATCAGTACAATAATTTTGAAAAAATACATAATAAAATAAAATCTTCTGATTCTATTTATATAAATGAAAATAATTACAAACTAAAAAAAACATTATGTAACGTCAGAGTTATGATTAAGGTACTTCATAAGCTATTAGCTGAGTTGAAGTTACCTACTCTGAGAATTGAACTATTTAAACTTTACAAGAGACAGAAGCCTAAAAAAAATTAGCAGAAAATCTTTGTCTATTCACAGAAAACGAATTGGAAGGAGTGAACATTAAGAAGTTACAGATGGAATTAGATAGACAATGCATTTACTCGAATGCTAATTAATATATAATTATTATTCAACGAAAATCCTAAATAAATGCTGTGAATCACCCCGAAGATTTCTGCTACTGCAGACATTGACAACAGGGTTAACAGCTCGATTCCCGGGCTGGCAAATATTTTTGGATAGTAGTTCTCATCGAATTTCCATCTAGCTGTTAACCCTGTTGTCAATGTCTGCAGTAGCAGAAGTCTTCGGGTAATTCACAGCATTTATTTAGGATTTTCGTTAATTATAATTATTAAGAAATTATTTATAGAAACCAAAATTTCTGAGTAAAATACATAAAATAAGTGAGAGAAACTTCTCTGTTTAATGCAGTGACTATTATAATGTAATTGAACTCTATAGGCTACTATCTGTTTCTATGTTGATATTAAACAATTCATTTTCCACATCATCATTAGCATTATTGGAAGTTTTTTCGAATAATTTCTAAGTTTGAACTTGTTGAGATTTTCGGAATAGGAGATATGAGTTGGAAAGTAATAAAAACTATAATCAAAACAGCATATAATAATAATGTCATCTGAATAGATGAAAATTCTCACCCAATTTAATTTTTCTCAATTTTTTGTTTGAATCGGATGTCAATTTTCTCTTTATAAATAATGTTCGTTCATTTTATGCTTCACTCTTCTGTTGCTTGTTTGAAAATCAAGTTTTGAATGATGTAGCTCAAAATCATCATTTTATTCTTCAAGATTACATTATAATTCAACATGTTTCTTCATGATTCTCTTTCCGCTCGACTATGACCTATACTTTCATTTCACACTTTATTTATGTATTTGAACAAGACATGCAGTCAATTTATTAAGTAAATAATTAAAAAATTCTACTTACTGACTGAAGTACTTTCGACCCTCTAGCGATCATTTTCAACAGTGCAGACCGGAAATGTTTTGACGGTTAGGAAGATTTGTGGTGTTTATTATGTGATCAAAAAGTTTGTTACTTTCCTTGCCCTATTACCATAGGTAAGAAAAGTATTGCTTTCCGAAAAAAATTAAGGTACCCCAATTTCTGAATTTCTATACGTTTCAAGGTCCTCTGAGTCCAAAAAACTGGTTTTTGGGTATTGGTCTGTATGTGTGTGTGTGTGTGTGTGTGTGTGTGTGTGGTGTGTGTGTGTGTGTTGTGTGTGTGTGTGTGTGTGTGTGTTGTGTGTGTGTGTGTGTGTATGAGTGTATGTGCGTCTGTATACACGATATCTCATCTCCCAATCAATGGAATGACTTGAAATTTGGAACTGAAGGTCCTTTCACTATAAGGATCCGACACGAACAATTTCGATCAAATGCAATTCAAGATGGCGGCTAAAATGGCGAAAATGTTGTCAAAAACAGGGTTTTTCGTGATTTTCTCGGAAACGGCTCCAACGATTTTGATCAAATTCATACTACTTAAAATAGTCATCGATAAGCTCTATCAACTTCCACAAGTCCCATATCTGTAAAAATTTCAGGAGCTCCGCCCCATCAATGCAAATAGATTCCCAATTATCAGGCTTCAGATACAATTGAAACAAAAAAAATCAAGTGGAGTAGATTGAGCATGAAAATCTCTACAATTAATGTTCAGTAACATTTTCACCTAAAATTGAAAATATGCTTTAAATTCGAGAAAATGTGATTATTCAATTGCAAATTATTGTTGATTCTATTAAATCATTCACTATGAAGAGATAGCAGACCTCATGTGTGTCACCAGCTGGCTCAAATCTTTAAATAGTAGACTTGAAATGCGCGGGAACACTAGCGTCAGGTGATCAATTTTCATAACGGCAAGGAAAGTTGTGTGAGTGCGCCACACCAGATTTTTGGATTTGAAATTCAGCTGTTCATTTAGTATGTTGTTTCTGTCTAGGATGGTGGCTTCATAAATTTCAAACTGTTCTGCTGTATTTAATTCATGTCCATTTCTTTTTACTCTCAGTATTGTGAGGTTGGTATTTTTTTTTAATTATTTACTTAATAAATTGACTGCATGTCTTGTTCAAATACATAATTAAAGTGTGTTAATACAAAGCAGCTCGGAATGGATCAAGAAACCATCAACTTTCATTTCAATTCTATTTTGATGAGTAGGTTCCCCATGATTTCTACAGGGCCACCCCGAGATTAATAGACGCCCGGGGCGAGATGTTGATATGCGCCCCCTTGTATGATATGGCTAAAAACTGTGAGGCTGAAGACTGTGGGGTCTTTGAATTCATGAGGAGTTCATTGATTCAGTTAATATTATCGTGCGTTGGGAATCACTGTATCACTATTCTCTTTTTACTTATTTATGTCTGCCTGCTACCACATAACCAAATAATAAGTCTTTGAAACATTTCATTACTTCGAAATAGTAGTATACATATATTAGTCTATTTATAACAGTCCTGAAAAGGGATAAAAAGTGGAGCTTTATGAGAAGCAGTGTTGAATCTCATGGAAGTAATTGCGATAATAATGCTTCTCATGTATGTAAGGAATAGATTTTCGTGTAGACTCAGCGATTCCAAGCGGAAGGGAAGTTTGAGCACACATTTGAGCTCTCACACACTCCAGAGAATAAACATGAGAATTCAGTAGGAGGATATGCATGTAGAATGAGTGGTGGAATTGCGGTGTAGTTATGGGAAAGACAAAATCAAACTTTTCCAGCTGAAAACGATACCTTCAAATACACCGCCTACGTTATCCCAAGGGATATCATCCAGTCGAAGGTTTTTCCTCCTGTATTCCCAGCCCTCAACTCTTTTCCCGTTCGTCTATAGCTTCAAGTGCATTTCGCTGTCTTTATAATACTCATCACCACTAAATCTGTATTTTATTTGCTCAACTTGCCATGAAAGAGCTTTCAGGGGATGGAAGTTTAGTATCCTATCAGCTCCACAAATCCCAGCACTCATGCTCACGATTCGCTCCCCTTTCGAATTCCAAGTGACAACTTTCATGCTTTTTATCGGTAAGTCGTTATGCGCAACGCATCGGCTCACAAGAAGTTATTGTCTCTTTCCCTCACATGCAGAAGTGGCTCCTGTTTTTCATACATCTTCCATGAAGTAATCGTTGCTGGAATCGTTATTTAGAAAATGTAGGCTTTATATTACGAGTAGTAAAATATTTGTTATCAAGAATTTTTAATGCCTAATAGATAGGCATTCACACAATTCACTAATGATTGGTAACGTTTAATCAAGAACCATTAATGATTCTCCCTTTCATCGGTCTCAATTCTCAAAGTATCTCCTTTTCTGAACACTTTTTCCACTTATACATTGCAACTATATTGATGAAGCAGTTATATTTTTTCAAAGTAACTGCTGCCTAAAAAGCAGTCGTTAGGTCATGTCAGAGGCCCTGAAATTGATCAGTTGCGACCTGAAAACTCTGACACCAGACCTGAGCCAGCCAGGTCACTCGATATTATTATTATTATAAAGTAGAGAAGTATGCTTTCATCTTTTAATTTATCCTTCTTCGTAATTTTTATGGAAAAGCTGTTTTAAACTATTCTCTGTCAGGTTGAGAATAGGGTACAGTAGGCCTACGGATGAACAATTTCTTGTGATTGCTCGATTGTTGTTGTGCTTTTCTTCTACAAAGATTTTAGTTCTATTGAAAGATTGCAAAAAAATGCTTTATCCTATATGAATCTTCATGAATGCGAAAAAATTGTCAGATTGAAAAATTGATACATATATCAAGCTCGTTTACGACTTGTAATTCTTGTAATACTTAATCCTTAAAAAATGTAATTCTTAAAAAATACTTAATCCTATATGAATCTTCATGAATGCGAAAAAATTGTCAGATTGAAAAATTTATACATATATCGAGCTCGTTTACGACTTGTAATTCTTGTAGACTTGTAAATTGTAATACTGAATATTAATTAATCCTGGAAAACATCAATCATCCTGTAATTGCCTGCGGTTCGATTTCCTGTAGCTTGTATTGCAAAAAAATGATGAAATAACGGTTCTTTCAATCAGATTACTACAGTTCAGTAGTAACTGCGCTCCTATAAATTAATTGACATTTTTTTCATCTTATTTCAATCTGAACTCTTGTCAGTGGTTCACAATCCACTGTGTAATGGAAAAGTGGATATCAAAAGAGTTTCATTCGTACGAATTTTTATATTTTGAAAAAGTGCATTAGTAACTGATGATATCACCATATCAAACGTGCCCTGTTTTTGCAAAATCCCTTGAGGCTATAAAAGAATTGTCATCTGACAGAGAGGAGAAACATTAATGTATTCATTCCAGTTCAGTTGTAAGCGTCAGTGTAAAAAATTGCTCTTTAACAGAATAACATTCAAATATTACACACAGTACCACGCTAATAAAGCTATATTACTCCCAACTCAGCCCTTTAAACGCCGTCGAGCTGACACTTTTATTTTATTTATTTATTGTTTTTTTTCTATCTTTAGTTTTAAAATTTATTATTAAAATAAACTCTCTTATTATTCTTCCAAATTTATTTATTATTCATAGTTTGTAATTTATTTTATTATTGCTAGTGTTTGCCCTTTGTCTGATAATTTGCGACTCCTCCCTGCACACGGACAAATCATCCAGGCAGGGAGAATTTATTCATGTAATTTATAACACTTTTATATTTTGTGAATATGTAATATTTTATGAATAAAACAATTTGAATTTGAATTTGAATTTCTTTTATCTACAAATTGGAAAATTGAGTTGCACGCTCATCAATCATTGAAACGTTCATGAATGGGAAAACAACTGGATTTTCATTCCAGTAATTTCACAGTTTCTACTGTGTTGTTTATGGCGTGGGAAGGAACGAACAAAATAGAATTATATGGTAATATTTTAGTCCTCTTACTGTTACCAGCTTTCAAATTCATCCATATTGAAAAATCTGAAACATAAAATTTGAAAAGCGAAAAAATGAATTCATCGTATTTCAGTCAATAGAAATTTTGATGAAAATGTATCTTTGTTTAAAATAGTTTTATTCCGAAACATACTAAATTTTCTCATCAAGCGTATATTCCTTGTGATCATATATGCTTCAGCTTGATCATTTATTTTAGCAGAAGACCTTCTGCAATAAACAATAGCAAAAAATGGTAATAATCACTATTATTTTTCAAAAATTTAATTTTCAAGAACAATCTATGAATATGGGCAAAGTGATCTATCAGTGTCTAAAGTAATATCAGTTCATGGAATTCCAGTTTATCAGTTTTTCATAGTTATTTATAGCTTATCTATTAGTGTCTAAGGTGATATCAGTTCATCAAATTTCCAGTTAATCAGTTTTTCATAACTAATCTATTATTGTCCAAGGTGATATCAGTTCATCAAATTTCCAGTTTATCAGTTTTTCATGGTTATTTATAGCTAATCTATTAGTGTCTAAAGTGATATCAGTTCATCAAATTTCCAGTTTAGGAGTTTATTGACCGAGCGAAGTGAGGTCTAAGATTCAAGTGAACGGTTTGGCATTTCTCTTAATGTTTAAATATTTGAATGTTTAAATGTTTGAATGTTTTAATGTTTAAATGTTTGAATGTTTGAAAGTTTGAATGTTTGAATGTTTGAATGTTGAATGTTTAAATGCTGAATGCTTGAATGTTTGAATGTTTGAATGTTTGAATGTTGAATGTTTGAATGTTTGAATGTTTGAATGTTAGAATGTTTGAATGTTTGAATGCTTGAATGTTTGAATGTTTGAATGTTTGAATGTTTGAATGTCTGAATGATTGAATGTTGAATGTTTGAATGCTTGAATGTTTGAATGTTTAAATTTTAAATGTTTGATTGTTTGAATGTTTGAATGTTTGAATGTTTGAATGTTTGAATGTTTGAATGTTTGAATGTTTGAATGTTTGAATGTTTGAATGTTTGAATGTTGAATGTTTGAATGTTTGATGTTTGAATGTTTGAATGTTTGAATGTTTGAATGTTGAATGTTTGAATGTTTGAATGTTTGAATGTTGAATGTTTGAATGTTTGAATGTTTGAATGTTTGAATGTTTGAATGTTTGAATGTTGAATGTTTGAATGTTTGAATGTTTGAATGTTTGAATGTTTAATGCTTGAATGCTTGAATGCTTGAATGTTTGAATGTTTGAATGTTTGAATGTTTGAATGTCTGAATGATTGAATGTTTGAATGTTTGAATGCTTGAATGTTTGAATGTTTAAATTTTAAATGTTTGATTGTTTGAATGTTTGAATGTTGAATGTTTGAATGTTTGAATGTTTGAATGTTTGAATGTTTGAATGTTGAATGTTTGAATGTTTGAATGTTTGAATGTTTGAATGTTTGAATGTTTGAATGTTTGAATGTTGAATGTTTGAATGTTTGAATGTTTGAATGTTGAATGTTGAATGTTTGAATGTTTGAATGTTTGAATGTTTGAATGTTTGAATGTTTGAATGTTTGAATGTTTGAATGTTGAATGTTTGAATGTTTGAATGTTTGAATGTTTGAATGTTGAATGTTGAATGTTGAATGTTTGAATGTTAGAATGTTTGAATGTTTGAATGTTTAAATGTTTATATGTTGCGCATTTACGGCGAAACGCGGTAATAGATTTTCATGAAATTTGACAGGTATGTTCCTTTTTTAATTGCGCGTCGACGTATATACAAGGTTTTTAGAAATTTTGCATTTCAAGGATAATATAAAAGGAAAAAGGAGCCTCCTTCATACGCCAATATTATAGTGAAAATCAGACTATAGAATTATCCATCATAAATCAGCTGACAAGTGATTACACAGATGTGTGGAGAAGCCAGTCAGTCTATTGCTGTATTTCCGTAAGGTCTATAGTTTCAATCAGGTACTTTTGGATTCAGGAATACTGCGTGAGGTCTACTGTTTACAGAACTACTAGTTATTGTGATTAATAGTTCATCAGTGTCCATCAAATAATATACAGTTTCGTAGAAATTTAATTTACGTCAAGAGAGCTTATTATGTGAAATGCGAGTTGTTGTTTATGAAGTCCACTTCACTGTCATAACATTCATGGAATGTGATGCAGAGTGAAGTGTGAAGTTTGAGTAGGATTAATCCGAATCTCCTCCCACATGACACTCGCTTTCGCAATGGAGATGCAAATTTATACTTCAAAATGCCAGCTCCGGTAGATCAAGCATTCGCTTGTCCTGGTTGAATGAGGAATCTCATAACTCATTCAGTTTTCCCATCAGGTGACATTCTTTGCAGGTGACATTCACAACTAAAATAATTATGGTGCCTCCTAAATACTAAACATTGATACTAATAATTATTGCATTCTCAGAAATACCGAATCCATATTTGGAAGAAAAAATATTGTATTATTTATTTATCTGATCTGAACTTTACTAGTAATACTTTATCTGTTGTAAAACTATAAAGCAATTGTACTTGTTACCTCAAACCAAACTTTCCCGTTTCCAAGCTATATAAATTCTATTGCTCAATAAACTCATTGTAAAAAACTGGGATCTACGCATGAACTGCAATAATTATTGTATGGAAAATCTCCATAAAGATCTCTCACATTCGGTTGATGTATAATTGTATGCCATACTTCCAGTGGACTGAACTTTTCCAGGCTACTTGAGAATATAAACTTCTCATTTGGAATTTGATATAGACTACACTGATGCCATTTCTTCGCTATATATGATATTATAAGAGTAGAATAAACCTTTTATACCTACTCAGAGTTACAGCTACTTCACATTTGTCACTATACGAACTCTAGCCATTAACATAGAAAAACGATAGCATAAGTAGATATCCCATGGTATAGGGCGTTTATGTCGCAACTTTTACTGTTATCCCAAGCCGATAGTTCACGTACTTTCCCATGCAGCTGTGTGACGCTGGTAGTCTCTCAAATTGTGCCGTTCATACACTCTCACCCCAACAAAACAGTAATAATTTACAATAATCGACAGTAATCGGCTTGAGATAACAGTGAAAGTTGCGACATAAATTCCCTATACCATGGGATATCCACTTACGCTATTGTTTCTCTATGCCATTAATCAGTAAACTTCCCAAAAAATAGGACAGCATTATTTGAAAAATCTGAACTGTTCAAATGTTTGAATGTTTAAATGTTTAATGTTTAAATGTTTGAATGTTTAAATGTTTGAATGTTTGAATGTTTAAATGTTTAAATGTTTAAATGTTTAAATGTTTGAATGTTTAAATGTTTAATGTTTAAATGTTTAAATGTTTAAATGTTAAATGTTTAAATGTTTAAATGTTTAAATGTTTAAATGTTTAAATGTTTAAATGTTTAATGTTTAAATGTTTAAATGTTTAAATGTTTAAATGTTTAAATGTTTAAATGTTTAAATGTTTAAATGTTTAAATGTTTAAATGTTTAAATGTTTAAAGTTTAAATGTTTAAATGTTTAATGTTTAAATGTTTAAATGTTTGAATGTTTAAATGTTTAAATGTTTGAATGTTTGAATGTTTATATGTTTATATCTTGCGCATTTACGGCGAAACGCGGTAATAGATTTTCATGAAATTTGACAGGTATGTTCCTTCTTTAATTGCGCGTCGACGTATATACAAGGTTTTTAGTAATTTTGCATTTCAAGGATAATATAATAGGAAAAAGGAGTCTCCTTCATACGCCAATATTAGAGTAAAAATCAGACTATAGAATTATCCATCATAAATCAGCTGACAAGTGATTACACAGATGTGTGGAGAAGCCAGTCTATTGCTGTATTTCCGTAAGATCTTTAGTTTCAATCAGGTACTTTTGGATTCAGGAATACTGCGTGAGGTCTACTGTTCACAGAACTATTAGTTATAGTGTTTAATAGTTCATCAGTGTCCATCAAATAATATACAGTTTCGTAGAAATTTAATTTTCGTCAAGAGAGCTAATTACGTGAAATGCGAGTTGTTGTTCATGAAGTCCACTTCACTGTCATAACATTCATGGAATGTGATGCAGAGTGAAGTGTGAAGTTTGAGTAGGATTAATCCGAATCTCCTCCCACATGACACTCGCTTTCGCAATGGAGATGCAAATTTATACTTCAAAATGTCAGCTCCGGTAGATCTAGCATTCGCTTGTCCTGGTTGAATGAGGAATTTCATAACTCATTCAGTTTCCCCATCAGGTGACATTCTTTGCAGGTGACATTTACAACTAAAATAACTATGGAGCCTCCTAAATACTGAACATTGATACTAATAATTATTGCCTTCTCAGAAATACCGAATCCATATTTGGAAGAAAAAATATTGTATTATTTATTTATCTGATCTGAACTTTACTAGTAATACTTTATCTCTTGTGAAACTATAAAACAATTGTACTTGTTACCTCAAACCAAACTTTCCCGTTTTCAAGCTATATAAATTCTATTGCTCAATAAACTCATTGTAAAAAACTGGGATCTACGCATGAACTGCAATAATTATTGTGTGGAAAATCTCCATAAAGATCTCTCACATTCGGTTGATGTATAATTGTATGCCATACTTCCAGTGGACTGAACTTTTCAAGGCTACTTCAGAATATATACTTCTCATTTGGAATTTTATAAACTTTCGGCTCTAAATTTATAGTCTAAATTTAATATTTTGTAAATATGGCTTAGTGTTTTTGGGTTTTGTTTTGGTTTTGTATATGTTTCGACTTTTTAACATCAAAATGAACTTGATTCCGAAGTGAAAAGTGTACATTTAAAGTATTGTGCTCACTATAACCTTAGTGTCCGGTTTTCCATTACGGAACTTTGGACTATATACGGCGAGGTGGAACTACCCTTGGGTCTCCCCACCATTAAAAGCCATACGCTAATAATAATAATAGCCTAATAATAATTTGGAATTTGATATAGACTACACTGATGCCATTTCTCCGCTATATATGATATTATAAGAGTAGAATTAACCTTCTAAACCTACTCAGAGTTACAGCTACTTGACATTTGCCACTATCCGTACTCAAGCCCTTAATCAGTAAACTTCCCAAAAAGTAGAACAGCTTTATTTGAAAAATCTGAACTGTTCAGATATGTTCGTCATATTTTGAGTATAATATAGACCTTTTTAGCATACTCTAGGAAAATATACACCTGACGTTTGTCACTTTATTGCAACGTAATATTCCAGCCCTTCAAAGTTAGGAAGCTATATGATGAAAGCTATTATGAAAGCTATATGAGCTCTAATAATGTGGACATCCACAACTCAGACAATGGGTGGCTGTGAAACATCAAGTTTTGTGTGATTCGAGCCTAATTCAGAATAAAAGACATTTTAAATGTGTCACTTCATTGAATATTATATTTCAGCCCTTCATCAGTGAATTCGCACAAAGTTTGGAAGCTACATTATAATATAAGCTTTATCAATATCTATATCATCAACTGAACTCCAATGAGTGGCTGTAGAACATCAAAGCTTGAGTGATTTAAACTCTATCTAGAATAATAGCATTTGACATGTGTCACTTTATCGTAGCGTTATATTTCAGCCCTTCATCATGAAGTAATCATTACAAGAATAAATTCTCATGAAGATGGGTAGCTAAATTTGAAATTCTGAAAGATGATTCCAGGTGACAATAAATGAATGAAGCTAGTTTGTACAAGAATAGACAAAATAGATGCTTTCAAATTTTGCAGACAGCTGATAAATCGGCCGTCCAGTACAGTCCACGTTCCATCAAATGGAACGTTGACAGATTGGCCTTTCATTGTATGACGTGCAGAGGGAAAAAGCGGTTCCACGTGCATATCATCCTTGTAGCGCACTCTATCTTGTCATTTTACTCACTCTTTCTCTCCCTCAAACCTTCTCTGTCTCTCTTTGAAACTCTCTCACAGCCTCTCTGTCTCAGTCTAGAACTCTTCCACACACTCTCTCTCTGTTCCTCTCTATCTTCCTCATATACCCCTCTCAACTACCCTGCTCTTATCTCTCTCTTGCGCACACTATCACTCATCCTTTCAAATCATTCAAATGTCCTGCCCTCTGGGACTGGTGTCATTGTCCCTATTTGACTGCATTGATTTTGTTTCTCACTATCTCTAATGAATAATTGAATCATAATGATAATGAAAACCGGCCCTTGTATTTCGAGATGATGTTCTGTTGTTAGCAGGGACGGTGAATTGATTGGAGTTTCAAATCCACATCCACACAATACTCTAATTGGAAAAGTTTAGATGGGAATTTCATATGAGTAGTACTGTAGCATGGCTTAAGAATACAGGATAAGGTCATTCTATTCGTGAAGAATAATGAAGTATTAGTTGTTGAATCATAATAGAGATAGCTAGTACTTTTTCTAACTTTCTTACATAAACACTTTTCAGTACTCATTCCATTTTCAAGTGTTCTTTTTCTTTGTATAGAATAATTGAGAAATCGCATCTGAGTTGTAGCATAGCATGATAGGATGAGCATACAGTACAGAATTCTTCTATTTCATATACAATCCTAAGCTTTCTCTATGAAAGAAGACATAATACAAACTATAAACATAGAGAAAAGACAGCATAAGAAGGTATACCATGGTATTGAACGTTTATGCTCCTAACTTCACTGTTAACTCTAGCCGATAGTCCCAGTAGTTCTTTTTCGTAAAACTATGTGGTATGTAACGCTGGTAGTCTCTCATACTTAGCCGTTCTTAAACTTTCACCTGGCCAAAACAGTAATAATAGACAGTAGTCGACAGTAGTCGGCTTGGGTTAACAAATAATAGGCTAGTAATTTGAAATATGAACGTCCATAAATCTTCTTATGCTATTTTTTCCTATATGAAAATGAAGCACAAGGGGATAATAATATACACAATATCACGATAAAGAACTGATGCAATTGCTTTACACGAACATGGAAAAGCTAGTTACAGTGTGAATAGGATAAGTTGAGAATTGAGCTTTCAATCCACCAAATATCAGCTTGATCAGATTGTGTGACTAGAATTGCAACTTATTATGGAAGTCGATAAGACCGAATGATCTAATATTATTTTGGATGTACAAAAATTACAAGCTGTTACCAATGTGATAAAACTTCCATTTGTAGGTGATGTCTGATTCAAGACATGTTGAAGACGTTACTCTGAAAGTTATGTTTGGAAGCTGCTGACTTCCAGGTGGAGAGTTGGAAAGTGATCAGCTTTTGTTTGTGCAATTCACGATCGAGAAGGGTGTCAGCCGTAGTAAGGTGTTGGGGCTGAATTTGCAATTTCAACAAAAGACTTTGAGCGCTTGTGGACTTGAGTATCAGCTTTGACTGGAGAGCCCTTCATTAGTAGCAAGCACAAGGTGTTCTTGCGAAAGTCAACATGAGTGTCTCTCCAAATTGAATCGATAAAACAGACTTTTCTAATTCGGTCAAGCGTGAAAGTGAAAAACAGTAAGATGAGAGCTTCAGGAACACAATCATTGAAGAAAATCCTAGTGATTGGAATTATTTTCTCGAGAAAAATATTTCGAAAAGTTTGTGTCGAACATCTAGAAGTACACAATTCAATTTAGAGTCATATTTATGATCGGACTACAAATTCATCTATTCATTTATTTATCCGTGGATACAGTCACAAATCTTATAATATTAAAGCTGCAAAGACAAAAAATTCACAGTCAATACCGCTGATTGTCACGGAGAACCAACCTCAAAATCAGTTAGGGAACTGTCAATCAGTCAACTATTTATACTGCTGAATACATTCTCTAAATTAAGATTAAGTTTCAATGCAATTGAGTTGCAACAGACGAAATATATCTACCTCAAAAACAAGTTCTATAATGATACATGAATTCTTGAATATTCACTTCTTAATGAATTTGTTGAATAAAGCTCAAGTTTCAATGCAAATAGAACTGAAGCGTGTGAACAGGTGATGATAAATATAGAGTTCAATTTTCAGGCAGTAGAATAATAGCTTTAATTCTCATTTGAAAGAGTTCACACATTGCCAGTATGGAAATGTAAAACTCCAATAAGAATCAACGCTATTCTTCTACTGATCAGTTAAGCAAAACTTCTTTAGGCTTGAAGTAACAGTCAAATCTGGAATGGCGTGACCCATCTCATTACAAATCAATGAGTAGCATGAGTACGTATTGGTACGTATTTTCTCTCCTTATGAAAATTATATTTCAAGGAGTTTATGATCCTGAGGATGAGTTAGTACTGATGAATTTCTATTCCCATGAGCATCAGATGCATGAAACTCTTAACAAGTAAAAAGCATTTCACATTTCTGAAAAAAAAAGTAAGTTTATCGAATATTCTCTTTGAAAAAGAGTGCCTCAACTTCAACATAGATTATCAAGTGCTACTTCATGTAAAACAACATCAATACTTTGTTTTTTTACTACTTAAATATTTATCTTTACCGAAATTGGTTAGAATGGATTGTTATTTGATAAATTCATTCTGCAAATCTGTAATTGAAACTGTATTCAAATATTACATTTTAAATAAACTCTGTGGTAGTTGGCTTGCCTCGAGGTTGACATGATGATGAAGTCTTGACTCCACATGGCAAATCGACTTATCTTACTGGACATGGATTGCGCAAATCTCTATGAAAGTCACTTTCTCTGTAACTGTCTGTTACCCTCTCCCACAAACAGGTTTTGCCTTTGTGGAGAGTTTTCATGGAGTTTATTAAAAAATAATGTTGTATTTTCTGTAACTACGATATATTGCAGTTATATTTAGTTATTACGATTAATTATTTCATTTTCAACTGCTAGTTTTATTTATGATTCTCTGTTTGCAGAAGTTGTAACGTTGTTTTTGATATTGAATGAAAAAGACTGAGAAATTGTCAAAAAACCACAGATTTATTGATACTTAGAAAGACCGGTTTCGGTTATTACACCATTGTCAATCTCTGATAAACTCAGATCAGAGATTGACAATGGTGTAATAACCGAAACCGGTCTTTCTAAAGATCAATAAATCTGTGGTTTTTGACAACTTCTTAGTCTTTTCCATTCAATATGAATAATTACCACAATATCAACTTCTCAACTACACAAAAAGTTGTTTTTTTTCAAAAAGAATTTTCGTACCCTGTTATCATGGATAATAGAAACCAATTCGATCTTATCTGATTTGATTTCGTTGGCCATATTCCTTAATACTTCATTTCGAAATCTCTATAAATCGTTTCTCTTTTACAGACATCCCATAGCTGGATCCTATACATCCTAATTAGTTTTAAGATTCAGTTGTAAAGAATGATTTAGGATGATAGGATATAGGATGATGGAATGATGATACATCATTGGATATTCTCAAGTGTTTCTGTGTGTTTTTTGCAGATCCATGCCTAGTGCACTACTGCGGCAAGGGTCGCGAGTGCCGCGTGGTCGAGGGTGCGGCACAGTGCGTGTGCCAGCGACGATGTCGCAAGCACCAGAAGGTCGTGTGCGGCTCCGACGGGCGCCTCTACGACAACCACTGCGAACTGCATCGCACCGCCTGCCTCGCCAACAAACTCATACTTGTCGACCACACATTCGCCTGTCTGTCTAAAGGTAAGAAACTCGAAAATCGAAATGGAAATTATCATACTTTGGTCCATATGCTCAAGTCTGGGACCCATAAAATTATGCATCATCTCGGTTTGAAGTAAGGTTTGAAATAATTTGAATCAAGTTATTGGTTTTTAAACCTGGAATGATAACCTCATGTTTCATCCGACTTCATGTACGGTAATCTTAGTATAATCTAAGCTAAACGTAGTTAGTGCATATGGCCCTAACTGAAGTGAATTCCATAATCCAACTAAGAGGCGCTTCAGAGCACTATCTCCGTAAACAAAGCCGTAGTGCATTCGTGTTACGTCAGCAGAGGTAGGGCTCCTACACCAATAAAAATTCGTTGATTTCAGCTGATCTATATCAGCTTGTGTTTTTATTGGTGTAGGAGCCCTACCTATGCTGACGTCATACGAATGCTTTATGGCGTTGCTTAGGGAGGTAGTGTTCAGAGTGACTCTGTATAATAAGAGTATAATATGTAGCATTCATTATAATGTGACTGTAGCGAGTTGAGGACTGCTGCTATTAAGCTCACCGTATCTTAGGTGAAAAATGTTTGTTTGGGCGAAGCAACGTAATTTTTTCCGTTATCGGGAAGTTTTGTGATTTAAGATTATACACTCTTGTTGGATGGTATCCTTCGGTGGTTGTTTTCACGAAAATTCAATTGATTCCTACATTTAAAACCACCATAGTATGACGTCATCCCATTGTTGTCAGATTCACTCATGGGTTTACCAGGAATTGGTTCCGATGTAATTTGACTGCGGTTGAATTCAAATCAAAAATCAAATCAAATCAATTTATTTTCCACATTGCATTACGAAAAATGAAAAATTACATGAATTCAATTACGAATGAAATACATCAACTTAAATAGAAAATGATAAATTATTACATTAATGTCAGTATACAGATGGATTCGACTGAGTTTCTATGAAACTGATTATATGAGGAGAGTTAGGTCTCCTGATTATTGCAGGAGTTAGGAAGAATCTCCCATCTATGTAGGAAACTCTCAAACGAAATGGTTTCAAGTTTTTGTTAAACTACTTTATTGGTGTGAATTTGACGTGAATTCTTGTAGTAAATTAGGTCATTAATGAATCGATTAATCCTATCATATTAAGCGAGCAATTTCTATATGTATTTATTTAATAAATAATGTGGTTATCTGGTTATGTGATTATATGGGTATATATTTATGTTCAACGGATCTCGAAAACGGCTCTAAAGATTTTCACTAAATTTGGAACAAAGTAGGTTCATGATATGAAGATTCAATTCCACTAGGTCTCAACCCTTGAATAACTCGCTGAAGGACATTAAAAGGATAAATACGTCCTTGGAAAAACAGCTGGAAATTTTGTCGTCTGTCGATACCGTGAACTATACTAATGGAAGAGAGTGAACGAGTGCATGTGTGTGGGATCATCCAGCTGATCTCACAACTATCTAGAAATTTTAATCAATTAAATCAAAATATCTGATTTGTTGACATGACATGATATATCATTCAAAATGAAAGTAGGCTATATCAGAATTTTCAAAGTTAATCATTATTTTACAGTTTTAAGTGATAAAAAAAGTAAATTCGTATGGCTTTTGTTAGTGGGGAGTCCCTTGCGGGAAGGTCCCGACGCCTAACTATATAATTTAAGCCGTCAATGGGCCTTACGACTGTCATACCTCAGCCGGGACCGACAATTAACGTGCCCATCCAATAACACGGGAGTGATCTGTTTAAAAAACTTTTGGTATTGAGAGGGTTTGAACCCGGGATCTCTATGCTGCTGCGCAAGCACTCTATCCACTAGACCACGGATCACTCCATGTCTAAGTGATTAGTGAGTGTTATTTTGTTACTCAATTTGGTTTGTAGACAATCTAAATTAAAACATTTCTGTTTTCAAATGTTTTGACTAAAAACTTGACCTGAATTCAAGTGTATGGAACATACCTAACCTACATTTTGGACCATTTATAGTGTATAAATCAAAATTCGGGGAAGAAACCGTTTTGGGCTGTGCCTGTTAGTACTTCCCCAATCATTTTAAAGAACTATGTTCTGTTTATCAATAAATAAATAACGAGCGGAGCTCGGTGCCCCGATATTCGATAATTAAATTAATGATTCTATTTGTGATTTGGAAATTCTCTCACAGGCAGCTTCTTATCGAGTTTCTGCCTAATTAATTCATCATTCATCAATTTGTGTCTATTTTTCTTAGATGGAAAAGAAATTGTGGCCAAGCAGAATAATTCAAGCGACGATTCACCTTCAACAATGTCGCCTCGCCTCTCCCAGTCGGAACAAGTAGATAGCAACTACAGCACGGATCAGACGCCCTATGAGAATCCGGAGGAGAATGAAGCCGACTCAGACTTATATTATGACAGAGAGGATTGCACTCTACAGGAGTATGAGATAATGAAGGTTTGTAACTTGAACAATAGTATTGGTTACGATTTCATTGGTGATATTTCATGATATTGTGATTCATATTCGAATAATATATTCTAATATATTAAACCTCTCCATCATATTATGCAAGGATCAGGCTAGTGCCTGTTCCGACTCAGAAACAGTTATAGTTTTGTCAGTTCAAGTACCGGGTGTCCCAGGAAGAGGTTTACACGTTTGATTTTATATTACGTGCCCATTCATGCACCGAACGTTTTTAAATTTTACTCAGTTTACAAAGTAGGTTCTAAAAATATACTATGAAAATTTCAACTCCCTAGCCTTCGTAGAATGAAAATGGCAGCATATTGAAAAAAGATACTTTAAAAACATTAAAAAGGTGTTTTTGGTTTTATAAAATATTTGTATTGTTGCACATTAGGGCAATATAACTTCTGAATAAAACAACTAGAACAAGGCCTAATAAGTGACTCAAAAGTCCAAAGTTATTGAAATTGAAATCCATCCACAGCAACACACTGATAACAGCGCTTAATTATTCGTAAGCTCTTACAAAGAAACTCCGCGGTATCCGGAGAAGTTCCTCTTCTATTGATCGTTTTAGTTCCACATCATTATTGAATTTATGGGTATAAACGTTCTCTTTTAAGTATCCCCGTAAAAAGAAGTCACAAACAGTTAAATCTGGTGATCGGGGTGGCCAATCTAAAAAAATCACTTCCACGACCAATCCAACGGCCATGAAGTTCCAACATGAGTTCAGTAATTTCTTAATTGCATTCAGTAATTGCTTAACATGATTTGCGAAATGAGGTGGAGCACCATCTTGTTGGAAGATTGCTTGATCAATTTCTGGTACCATCAAATGAGTCAATACTACTGCAACGTAGTAAACAAATAAGATAATAACTCATGAAAGTAGTAAGCTAATTGGTAAAATTTCCAATATGCCTCCATTTTTTGTTTCTAGGAAAGTTAGGGAGCTGAAATTTTCCCAGAATATTTTCAGAATCTACTTTGTAAACTGTGTGAAATTAAAAAAAAATCGGTGCAAGAATGTAATATAAAATTTGATAAAATTATAAATTACGGCACTTAATATAAAATTAGACAAGTAAAATAAAACCGCTTCGTCGGACACCCAGTATATAAACTTGCATTGTAATACTACAATTTAGAAGTATAGACAAGTGAGATGCTACAAAAGGTTATCATAAAGTATGTCAGTAAGTTAGATTCAATCATTCAAATGCAAATAAACGTTTTGCAGGACAAACCTTCTGCTTTTACATCATGCCAAACTCATGGAGGAGAGTAAAAAGAGCCCCGGGAAAACATTCCTGGTTGGAAACATTTTCCGGTATTATGACATCAACAAAGACGGTTTCCTCGAGAGAGAAGAACTTGACAAGGTAAGGCCTAACATTTCAATTCTGTTTATACAAAGAAACTTCCTTCTTGGATCATATTGAGGGATAAGTTTCAATTTCTCAGGTGTGAATAGCTCACCCACAACAGTAAGAAGACAGATAATTTGACAGCTGACAATGTATTGTCATATCAAATTGATTGGAATGGGCTCAGGTGAATAGGACATGATGTGGAATATTGTTGATAGAGACTTTGTTGAAAGTAATGGTTTAACATATCGATTCACAAGGCTTCCATTCATAGAATAAGGGAAAGTTTTTAATATATGATTTGTGTTTCAACGCACATAAACAACATGAATAGCATATTTTCATTCAGTATCTTCTCACTTTGCACCAGGTAAATTGAATATTATGTGAATTTAGCTTAATATGTCTTATGATAAATGCCACTTTTACGTGGGAAAATTTATTTCCATTTTAAAGAAGTATTCTGATCGTTCTCAAACGACAAAACGTTTTTAAATCAGTTTCATCCATTACTATCCCATTCCATCAGATCATACTGTGATAGAACAATCTTATGATATTCATAACTCTTGATTTGCAGGATAACTTGTATGCTTCAATTCCATCCGTGATAGCTTCAATGTCCATTTTATGTAATGATGCCAGTTGAGATTATTGAACTGTGAATATTGTTTGTTTAGGGTGATAATATGGTGGAGCAGTGAAGGTATAGTAAGGTGGGCAAAACATACCGCTCCAATACGTGTGCCACCATATTTAAATACATGCATTACATTCAACACTCTAGAGCTTATAGCTACCTTCGTCGCTCCACCATGTTTCCAACCTTTTGACATCATACTTGGAGTATACGAATGAAATCCCTTTCCCTAGTCACATAAACCGATTATAATCAGTTTCTAGTCTTCTATTATTTTACTCAAATTCAAGTTCTTTCCACATTTTTCATGAGAAGAGATTACGAAGCTACTGAGCAACATGACTATATCATAGAACCTGGTAAATGGATTGTACCTGGCGACTGACGTCTAGTAATTGCTATAGCAATAGATCAGCGATAAGCCACTGAGCTCATTATCTAGAGCTTATCATGCTCCATGCTGCTATGCTGCAGTAGCGTATATGCATTATCCTAATTATTGTATAGGTGGGTGGTTAGCTACGTACTATTTGGTGGAGCATTTTAGTCATAGAGATTGAACTAAGGATTAATGAATCAACACAAGTTTTCCAAGTTGAAATCTATTCAATGTCTGTGTGAAGTATTCAAAAATGAATTATTCCTGAAACTTGATTATTTCAAGAATAATATATTCTTCTTCTTTTGGTTCCTTCTCCTATCGGAGGTTGGAAATCATCACGGCAATTTTCACTTTATTGATTGCAGCCTTGAATAGTTCCCCTTGAGTTGCAGCCATACCATTCTCTTAAATTACGCAGCCAGGATATCCTTTTTCTTCCCACACTCCTCTTTCCCATGATCCTTCCTTGCAATATAAGTCTCAACAGCTCATACTTTTCACCCCTCATTACATGACCCAAATATTGCAATTTTCTTCTCTTTATAGTCGCAACAACTTCACATTCCTTTGCCATCATTAACATTACATCCCTATTAATAATATATTAAAAAACATAAATAACCTTCTTTTTAAAAACAAAATAAACTTTTGTTGGTTGCCATGGAAAAATTTGTAATGTGGAATTTTCAGTTTTAATATAATCATCAAAATTTTATATTTGTTTGTTTTTTGAATGTGAATTGTGTTTAAAAATTTCAAACTTCATATAATAGAAACTCAGGAAGTGAAAGTGCAAATTTTTAGTGAGAAAACATGAACCCAATATATAACCTATAAACTTGAGTGTTAATAGGAAATGACATTGGATATCACCATAGAGAAACAATAGCGTAAGTAGATATCCCATGGTATAGGGAATTTATGTCGCAGCTTTTACTGTTATCTCAAGCCGATTACTGTCGATTATTGTCAATTTTCACTTTTTTGTTAGAGTGATAGTGTAGGAACGGCACAATTTGAGAGATTGCCAGCGTCACACAGCTGCATAGGAAAGAACTATGTGAACTATCGGCTTTGGATAACAGTATAAGTTGCGACATAAACGCCCTATATCACGGGATATCTACTTTTGCTATCGTTTCTCTATGGGTATCACGGCGAGGCAGAACATCCAAAAGGATCTCTTTGCCGAAAAAAAAATATGAATAAATAAATAAAAATAAAATAACCTTCTTCCTAGATTATTATATATTTACATGTATCGGAATTCGAGGGAGAAACAGTTTTAGGCTTTGCGTGTTGGTCTTCCCCCGATTCTTTCAATGAATAATTGTGTATCTTGTATCAATAAATGAATATACATTTTGAATATAAATGAATCACTGACGAGTTTTCTTGATTACTGCATTGGAGAAAAGTATAGAGAAGCATGGTAAATTGAAGCATATGGCAACACTTCCATGTAAAAAGTGTGAATTTATTTTAATTTTTTTTTGTAGAAATCACAGCAAGAAAAGTCCGAGCCATTATCGAAAGGTTGCCTCCTACAGGACATGGTCAGCTTTGAGGACGCTGATAAGGATGGCCGGCTTGTTATCAATGAGTTCTACACTGCCTTCAGTAAACTTTACAGTAAGTAGGCCTATATTTTAACACTCTATTTAGTGTGTCTCATGATACAGAACTCGTAAAATTTGAACTCAAATTTAGATTCTACATAATATTTGACGTTTCACGTTATTCACTATTCTTCGGACTATGTTCCACCTTATTCTATGCTACCAGTTCAACCTTCTAGCAGTCGCGCTGTTGTAAAAAGTACAACAGTGTCAGTTTTTTTGCTGCACTAAACTATTGAATGGGGTGGTGTCAGTGAATGAGTCACCTATGCATTCAAAAACTTCCCCCCATCACTCCACTGAGTTGCAGTATCAACCGAGCAATGGTTCAGTCTTTAGGTGCCATTCAGTCGCGACAGTGCATAAGTAGTGCATAATATGATAGGGAAAGACACCGCCAACGAACCAATAACACAGAATTGTTGGCTTTGCTTGGTGTTTCTTATTGGGCTAAGAAAAAGTTATCATGCAAATGTTCATAGGCGTAAAATAATCCAATGAGATGGAAATATTAATTATACAATGAATAAATATGTTTTGACAGTAAACACATAAAAAATAGGATGTTGTAAAAATTACAACACGCGACTGCTTGTGTGATTGAGTAGGGCGCGACTTCCGGAAGGTTAAAGAGAGGTCTGGTAGAAATGGTTCAAAAATATAATTTATTACAATGATAGATCTCTAATGTAGCTTATATTTATTACAGTTAATTTCAAGGATTTTGAACTTTTCATGAATATCAATCATATATTGATTATGACTATATCATGATGATATAGGTCCTCCCATAAAGGAATGCAGAATGCATTTGCGCACAGATATAAGCTTATCATGCTAACCCCACCTTATGTGAGAGACTCTGGTCCTTTGTTGAGAGCCCAGTCATGTAGGAGGCGTTCGACATTATTGTATGTCCTCGGCATAGCCACACTCTCAACACTGGATGCATACCCACTAAACTGTCTATAATATTTTCCCCAAGTGAGACTGTCTTACTTATAGTGTATGACAGTCTTTCTTCTTTTTACAGTGTTCTGTAAGAAGAGAGAAGAGTAAGAAGACTCAAAGCCGGTTGCATAAAAGCTGGTCGAATTTTAATTGTGACTAATTTCACGTGAACCAATCAGTGAAGCCTTCTTTTTTGGAACAGCCTTCTTTGGATTAAACTGTTTTGTAACCAGGCCAAAGATTGAGATATAAGTGAAAGAGTAAGACTGTCATCCTCACAGAGAGTTTGGCTTCAGTTTATTCATGGAAAACACAATCTGGAGTACAGATTGTTGGAGTGGGCTAGTTTTGGGCGAATGCCTGTTGAACCGTTCAGCATTGTAAGCAATAATTGAAGAGCTCTATCTCAAAGGGGCCCAAGTCACAAAAGTGTTTTCCTCAGGAAATAGATTTTTTGATAGTCATCACTTGAATGTTGGAAAATGGTTATAATCCAATGTATGAGGTGTGTATTTTGAATTCCATACAATAATTTTGCATATTATTTTGAAGTAATTTCTGTGTAATAGGTTAATTTCCTTGATTTTTTCCCAAAATGTCAACAAGTCCATGGACTTGGTGACATTTTGGAAAGAAACTTGGACTTGGACCTTCTTCATGTCACTAATATGATCAGTTTCTTCAAGTGCTGTATTTGCTGAGTTGAATATATTTTGCCAATTTTATGAATAAATTTTCTTAATCACTTGATGTTCTTCATAATCCGCAGTTTATGTATTCTTGACTTTCACTGTTCTCTTCCCTTGAAAACGCGCTGATCTCGAAGTAAAAAACGTAGTTAGGCTTCAATCTGTGGAAAGGCCGACAGAAAAAGATGCTCTGCGCATGCGCAAAGGACTAAGGACAATACTCACGGAAAAACGTGATATTGTGATTATTATTACTTTCCTTGCCCTATTACCATAGGTAAGGAAAGTATTGCTTTCCGAAAAAAACTAAGGTACCCAATTTCTAAATTTCTATACGTTTCAAGGTCCCCTGAGTCCAAAAAACTGGTTTTTGGGTATTGGTCTGTATGTGTGAGTGTGTGTGTGTGTGTGTGTGTGTGTGTGTGTGTGTGTGTGTGTGTGTGTGTGTGTGTGTGTGTGTGTGTGTGTGTGTGTGTGTGTGTGTGTGTGTGTGTGTGTGTGTGTGTGTGTGTGTATGAGTGTATGTGCGTCTGTGTACACGATATCTCATCTCCCAATCAACGGAATGACTTGACATTTGGAACTTAAGATCCTTTCACTATAAGGATCCGACACGAACAATTTCGATCAAATGCAATTCAAGATGGCGGCTAAAATGGCGAAAATGTTGTCAAAAACAGGATTTTTCGTGATTTTCTCGGAAACGGCTTCAACGATTTTGATCAAATTCATACCTAAAATAGTCATCGATGAGCTCTATCAACTGCCACAAGTCCCATATCTGTAAAAATTTCAGGAGCTCCGCCCCAGCAATGCAGATAGATTCCCAATTATCGGGCTTCAGATACAATTTAAACAAAAAAAATCAAGTGGGGTAGATTAAGCATGAAAATCTCTACAATTAATGTTCAGTAACATTTTCACCTAAAATTGAAAATAAGCTTTAAATTCGAGAAAATGTGATTATTAAATTGCAAATTATTGTTGATTCTATTAAATCATTCACTATGAAGAGATAGCAGACCTCATGTGTGTCTCCAGCGTTATTGCCCTGTCACCAGCTGGCTTAAATCTTTGAATACGGTAGTAGACTTGTGATGCGCGGGAACACTAGCGTCAGGTGATCAATTTTCATAACGGCAAGGAAAGTTGTGTGAGTGCGCCACACCAGATTTTTTTGTAGTGACTAAGGGTAGTTTAGAGTAGATAGTGTACTAGGAATGAAGGTGTATGTATAAGGCTCAATAATCAGCTGATATCTCGATTTCAACAAAAATGGACTTAGGCCCGTTTGGAATCGAGCTATTCAATTACAAAAAATGAAGTAGTAACTTTCCAGCCGTGATATACGCGTATTGTAATCAAGGACGCCTCCACCAATTATGTAAACAAGATCTGGACGGCAGGATAAACCTCCACCAAATATGTAAGCAATATGTGCCTACACCGAGTATGTAAAGGTGGGGAAATGAAAACAAGAAATGATCGTACTGGTTTTGATAATTAAAACAAAACAATAAATTATTTGTACAAAAAAAATTAGAATTATAATTATAAATTATGAAATAACAATAAAAATATGAATATTTCAAGGGCTACTCGCTTGGCTGCTAGTGAAGATTAAATTTGTTGTGGTTATGGAAAATTTAAAACAATGACTCAGTAGTCACCTACCTTTATGATAATGGCCCCCAATTTGGCATCCACTGGTTAATCGCGACGTTAATTATTAATGAAAAAATAAAAAAACTGATCTAATGAAGTGGGTTCAGATCCCTTCTTATTCAATAATACAATTCTCTTTAAACTGCCCGAACTGTGACAGGAAAACTGTATTATAAAACAAGAACAAAATCTATCCCCTTCACCAGAACAGCCGGACTTTTACTCTCAGTCCTAACGAACGAGCTCACACACCACTAGTAAAATTTTGGGTATTAATATATAACTCAGTCAATGCCAAACATGAAGCCATTTCAAATACATATTTTTATCAGTCGCACAAGCCGACCACGTTTGTTATGAAAAACAAAAGAGAAACTACAATAATTTTGATAACAAGTGAAATAAACAATCTTTCTGTCGATGACAAACCTGTTCAAAGGCAGAAACACCGTTCATTAAACTTTTCGTAAAATAAAACTCTAAAATCCTGATCAATATGAGATAAATATATGAATCATATATATGTCCCATATGACCAGGTGACACATCACCCATCCCGCTGAAAGACTCGTCCCTGAGTCTGTAGTCAAGAGGGGAACAAAAAAAAAAAAAAAAAAAAAAAAAAAAAAAAAAAAAAAAAAAATAATGATTAAACAAAATAATATACTCGGGAAACAAACGTGTGCCTGATTGACTTGATAATGCTACTATACATTGAAATCAAACTTTTACATAGAAAGGTAGGTTACTCAAACTAAATTACAAACATTCAAATCAAATTCAAAATGAAACTATGCTGCACAATAACATTGATTATATATGAAACTAACTTTCAATATTATACACATTAATATACATGAATATTCAACTTATTATGAAAAGAAAATCTCAATTGACAATAATTTATTTGTGAATCAACATTGAACTACTTCAAAAACTGCAATAAAAATCGAAGAAGAGAAAAAAAAAAACTTTATAAGTACATTATGACTCATAACTATATAGGCAAGAAAAAAAAACAATAAAACAGTTAATCCATCAAAAAGTAACTATATAACTCCTAACTATCGATTATATGTATCTTGGGTTGTGCTACCGCTACAGCAGATAATTTACACACATACAACTTGATGCCTAAATATGCACAGCATAAAGTTAAAAACCCTAACCAGCCAAATAATATATAAAAAACAAAACTAGAGGAATTTACAACATCTCCCCAAGAATTTGGAAGATCTACTTTGTGAAATATATCTGACGATATTACGTCTTGAACTGTAAATTCCGGAACCTTTATATCTATATCAGTTTTTAAAATTTCGCTAAAATTAACAAAATTAGGATTGAAATGCGGTTGCAAAACATCAATTTTCAACGAATTAAACTTAACCCAATGCAAAGGTAAGTAATGGAGAACCTGAGGTTGTTTATCAACATTTGCGTCACACGGAAAAGTCTTTCTCACCATTATTCTCCCGCCGACCGAAATCTCGCAATGACAGGGTAAAACCACATACATTGCTCCCGGAATAGGTTGAAGATGATAAAACGAACCTCCCTCGCAAGTGACTGTAGTGTTGGCCTGTATATTCGCGACGATATACTCCGAAGGCGAAAATTCGACGATCTCCAACTCCTGCTTAGCTGACGACAGCTTAAACTGCAATATTGTTGGATGTCCTTCAGCTCTGTCACCGCAAACAAGTGATGCATACATCTTGATGACATATGTCCTCCATGCACCAGCCGCGGAAGATAGCATAAGAAATCGTCCTGTGCCCGACAAGAAGAGAGATGATCTCCCGAGATGACCTGAATCTCACCGTCCTCCTGTCTCCGCGCCAAAACGAAATCCTGCTGCTGAAGCTGACAAATCTGGCCGTCGAAATACATAGGTGTCCTCACATACTTGTGCAATTGAAACTGTCCGCCGATGCTGACCAACGGTACTTTTAAGCTAAACACCATGGAGTTCTCCTTCACCACGCAAGTCGTAAGTGGAAGATCAAAATATCGCTGCAAATCCGATAGAGGTATAGCTAACTGGTGTCCTTTCGACTTCCGTTTGTAGAATTATACAAAACTTCTACCGCATCCGCTAAACTGCAATCCTCTTGTTGACAGTTAGGCCAGAACACCCTTTCCGCCTGCAAGTTGTCGAGCTGAGCTGCCGGGAAATCTACCTCGTATGTTAGTGGAACCGATGATTCATACGCTACAGCGTGACGTAGCTCCTTGTAGAAAACTCCCGCGAAGACCCTGACTGCCTCCAGTTGCGCCGTGAAAGTCGTGAGAATGAGAAATGACGCAAAATGTACCATAATTGACATGTTTATGCGTAACAGAACCTCTTACAAACAAAAAAAACTCTACTTTGAAGCAACCGCAAATGAATCGTAATAAAAAAAAATCAAGAGAAACGTTTACAATAATATTAATAAACTCGACGTGAATATTACAATTAACAACTGGACTGGCTGGTTAGCATATATTATTAATCAGAAACCTAGATATGATACAATTTATTAGAAGTGCATAGGCCAATATATATATATATATACTGGAACAATTCTGAAATCAGAACAATATATGAGTCATATGAAAACAAAATCACAATCATACAATAAATCATCAGAATATAAGAAACTTATACTCTAGTTATATTTTTATTGAGAAAGAAATTCAAGTCAAAATAAAAGTGAATAAAATATTCATCCATCAAAAATATAATTGTCTTATAACAGCTTCATTATTAATTTCTATTAGTGAACGTTTAAAAGTATCAATAACAACGTTTGTCACTCAATGAACGACCTTGCCCTGGATATGAATAACAAGATTGACAACTAAACAAAAATACGTGACAATTGCACTTTCTTAACGTAGGTCACATCAGTACAAACGCAAAAATAAAATAACAAAACAATGAATTACATTACTGTACTTTTTCGTGGCACCATATATTAAAACGTACCATGATTTATCGAGAGAAAAAAAAAAGAAAGTTATATCAGTGATAATGTTATATTACAAAAATGTAACATGCAATCAGAATATGTAATTATGTGAATGAAACATGACCATTTGGTTATCATAAAATGGTAAACTATCCATCAACCATATTTCCTGTTCATTTTCCTGGAATAACCATAATTTGAAATAACTGAGATATAATTATAATGACTATGAAATATAACATGGTTAATCATAACTGTAAAATCAATACAAAATCAATAATGCAACTGGTGAAATTAAATGTAAAACCCAGCCAAATATCAATTTTCCTAGGTAACTGTACCCTAAAATTATAAATATGTAACCATGGAATAATAAACCCTCTTCTATAATAACTGATTCTATATCGTAAAACATGGTTCTACAATGATTACCAAAAATCACTTCTGAAAATAAAAACTCAACCATAATAATAAGCCCTAAACTCAACCTATTGTGCCAAAAGAAAAATTTTCCTACTCAAAACCATTAATATTAGAACCATGACACAATGAAACTCAAATATTATCATGAAATATAATCAAGAATATAGTAATCATTAGTTTATACTGAGAAAAAATTATAAAACGAAATTCAATTCAAAGATATAAACGTATAAAACTGAAACTCTGCTATCCATAGCTAAAAAATTCCCCTATAACCGTTTATTATAACCCATGGACAATAAGTTTGGTCTATATTACCATTGAAAAATATGGACTTCACCTCCAGCAACAATAATCAGTAATAATACTTTAATAAAATTTTACGAGGACTTATAATTATAGGCTTGAATCATAAGACCCCATCGAAAACAGATCAAATAATAAAATATAATCCTATTATTCAACCACTGGATGATAAATCCATAAATATTATAATCAATTCTGATAAACAATGATGAAATGATAAATAATTACGAATAATATTTACAAAAATTCTCTTAGGGACTTTAATATAGCGCATGACTTCAAAAAAATACGACTTAAAAAAAAAGACTATCACCATTAAACCTTAATTATCAACACCTTATGACAACAAATTCAAATATTTAATTCATGAAATCTATCAACAAAATATCTACCTTTAATAACCCTTGAAAATATTTCAATAAAACTTATTCATAACCTTAATATAATGAAATATAAAATCCAAAGGGCCAAAATTCTAAAGTGAAATATCTCAGAACCCTTCGCCCTAAACAAAATCATAAGTATCGCAATGCTAAAATCTATGCTAAGAAAATATGAAACTGCAATAAAATTTTTTTTCGAAAATCGACTTTTTCCGAATTTGTCTGAAATTTCTAGACTAACAATCAAGATACGCCGCATACCTTGTAATCATCATAAATCGTAAAAAAAAAAAGAACTCATCGGACTCATCATAACTGAAAACCAAAATCCAATATATGTAGAATACAACTATCCATCAAATAATATCATGAAACCAAAATGAAATCCCAACATAAACCATAGAAAAATAGCAGATAACCATTTAGCAAAAACGCGCGAAATTCAAAATCAGTAGATAACCATTCAGCAGAAACGCGCGAAATTCAAAATCCGTGTCTGACTGTAGCCGAAAATTTACTACCTATTGAAATAACTCACGAACCCTCAAATATCTCAAAAATATCTACTTCACATATCCTATCCCATTTTAGAAATGCAAGCGAATGACCTAAAATTCATCTTTAAATTAAAAAAAAAATTTTTTTGCTACAATACAAGGTCACCAACAAAAACTATAAAATGAAAAACCTCAAAACCCTTTGCTCTAAACAAAATTTTTCACAGAACAAAGTTGAATGTACTCATCCTAAAAAATAAGATTCCCGAAAAAAAAAATCGAAAAATCACAAAATTGTTTTCCATGAATTGGAGATTTCTGAATTTTTCGATAATTTCGCCATAACAGCAGCCAGTAGAGCAAAAATTTAGTAGAAGTCAATCAATATCGAACGCTATCAAAATCGTCGTTTGAAAAACTTCCTTCACAACAGATTCGTTCGGTGAATTACATTGAATTTCCAGAATATGTTTCAAAATACTAAAACAAAACTTTATATAGAGAAAAAAATCACAAAATCCCAAAAAGAAAATTTTTGAAAATTATTGAAAATACCTAACTCGAAAACTACTGCCCTAATCGAAAAATTTTATTGGACATAAACGATTGAAATTATCACTACCTACAAGCTCAATGAAAAAAAATCATAAAATCCCAAAATTTAATTCACCTGTCACATGACTATCATCCCGACGAAGAAAAAACTCAATATCTAGATTACAGACGACATTACTATGGTATAATGATTGAAATAAAACTTTTTCCACTTTTCCACACCTTGCTATGACTTTCGTTCATGAAAAAGTTTCATTCTCCTTACATGAATAATTTCTGGAACAATCTTTCCCCGCTTTTCTAATAACACTTCATAGTTTAAATCAGATAACTTCCTTGATACCACAAAAGGCCCATGAAAAGGATTATTGAATTTTTTACAAGTATCAGCCTGATACCTAGGATACGAAACTAGAACTTTATCTCCTTTATTGAAAGCTACTAATCTATGTCTTTTATCAAAACTATCTTTTTGTTTTTCCTGCACTTCTCTTAATATCTCCGGTAATCTCTCACGGACCTTTGCTAACGATTTTAACTCCTCTAACCTATCCCTACAAATAGAAGAAGGAAGGAAAGCAATATCCACAGGACTTCTAGGAACGAATCCAAACACCAAGTAATACGGCGAAAACCCAATTGAATCTTGAACTGCTATATTATAAGAAAAACATACATGCCTAATACAGCTCGCCCAATTAGACTGATCACCAGATACGTAACATCGCAACATAGTTACTAAGTGTCATTATACCGCTCTGTTACACCCTGAGTGGAAGGCATATAAGCAGAACCGAACTTCTGCTCTACTCCCAATGATACACAAAAATCCTTGAAAATTTCAGCTCGAAAATTTGACCCATTATCTGTGTGAATAACTTTAGGTAATCCATATAAAGACGCAAAATCTAAAATGAACTTAGCAGTATTCTTAGCATCAACAGCGTGCACTGGTTTACAGAATGCGAATCTCGTCGTCCTATCTACCGCTACCAAAATATACTGGCAATTATTACTTTTCGATAATGGACCAACTGCATCTATACAGATTGTATGAAAAGGCTCACCTGAAATTGTTATAGGTTTCAAAAATCCAGCCGGTTTCAACCTCGACACCTTTGCCTTTTGACAAACTTCACATGATTTCACATACTCAACTACATCTTTCCTGACAGTAGGCCAATAATACCTATCCTTGATTTTAGACAACGTTTTATCTATCCCTAAATGTCCCCCGAACTGCAAAGAATCATGATATTGTTTCAATACAGTTGTCACCAAACTCTCAGGAATGACCAACAAAAATAAGGCTGCGCTTTTGACCTGTGCTTCCTTGTAGTACAATATGTCATCTCTTAAAACATAATTTCTAGCTTTTCGTGCAATAGTTCTCTCCGCTGACTCTAAATCCAACAAAGCGTCATATATCTTTTTCAAAAACGGATCCTGTTTTTGCAATAATCCTATATTTATACTAGTAATCATGTTAGCGGATTCTTGCGCATCATCTCTAATAAGTTGATTCTGTAGAGAAGTTATTTCTTCGCTCGTAATGACAAAAGAGAATTCAAAAAATCGTTCTCAATATCGGACAATGATTATTTTCAATTTATCTGACATCGAATGATGTATTAGTCCCAAACAGTTCAGCGTTCTTCATTGAATGACAACTGCAAATCAGCTAAAAGGCCTCGTTCTACTAGCAATATTGTCTCATGTAATACTTTCGCTGAGTCTGCTGAGTCTGAGTTCGTTTTTCAAACCTCTCCAGAATTATTGTTTCAATAAATATTTCATCGCTATTAACGCTTAACTGGGACACGTTTTCCAAACTATTCAAAATTATGTCATCATATTTCTCTACCGAACTCTCATTAATAACAATTCCATCAGTTTCAATTTTATTATTCTTCATATCTTTCGGATAATTACAATAATTCAAATCTGACTCTGTATTTTCACCTTCACTGTTCACACAAATCGCTGATTCACATCGGTTCAATATACTATTTCCATGGCCCGGTTCTTGTTTATCGATGATTATTGATTCATTCATCTTGTTAACAAAATGTTTATTATCGTCAGTAATACTTTTCAGCTCCAAGTAGCATGAGTCAGTAATATTTCGTTCAACACCATTATTTGCTGATCCACATTTCTGGCTATAATTAATTTTAATATCTACAAGATCAATCTCGTGTTTATGGCAGATTGAATATTTCTTATCATCAGTATTAGAATAGTTTCTTCTAACATATATTCCATTGTGCCTAACACCTTCCAAAGTAGAACCTGATTCAGTGATTATACAACCTCCTAATTCATTCCTTGAATTATCAATATTTGATGGACCGCCGTCTAAAACATTTTCATCAATATGCCTAGTACTAAACTCCTGTGTCCTATCAGTAAAATATGCTTTCTTACGTCTAGCATTTTCCGAAAACTTATTTCTGCCATCAAAAGAACACACTCTAATATCATAGCCTTCTTTTTCACAAATTCTATGCATCCTTTTATAAACCCGATAAGCATAATTAACGTTGTAAAAACAATTCCGCGTAAAATGATTATGTTTACCACAAACTTTACATTTCTTACGTCTTCTTTTTCTATTAGTCCTATTATTCACGAGACTAACATTCTGATGCATCTTGACTCCTCTAGATTCACAATCATTACGCATACCAGAGTTCACAAAATGTTCAAACGGCCTGTTATCAATCGTAAAAGAGAAATCCAAATCACTTTCCGATAAATCTGATAACTCTTCCTTAATCATTTCCCTATCTTTATCCTCTTTGTAAATTATATCTTCCTCATTCAAATCACAATCATTACAAATAAGAACTTCATCCAACCCATTTTCAATCTCGAAGTTACTAACATGACAATATACATCCACTTCATTTGAAACATAATAATTACAAGAATCAAAATCATCAGAAATAATAGCATTATCTAAACAATTCTCATTTTCAAACTCATTTCCGATTTCCAATAGTTCTTCAAATTCTGGTTCCATATTATCATTAATTACTTGCACCTGTCCAAATTTCCACTCATTCAAATACTGACATGATAATTCATATTTCTCAATATTTTTATACAATTCTACAATAGTACTATTTGATAACATTATAATTCTTTCAAATATATTTGAAGACAAACCTCTTAAAATTATCCTGATAATCCGAGATTCATGCATATTCGAATCTACTTTTCTACATAGGGATAAGACTCGTGCTACAAAATCTCTACCATCTTCTTCAAATTCCATGCTACAAGTATCTAATTCCTTTTCTAGTTTCCACAATTTGAGAGGAGATCGATAGAAATTAACCAATTTTTCTTTCACTGGCATATATTCAAATTTGTCCTGTCGAGTCAAATCATTCTCAATAACGTCAAAATATTTCACAGCACTTCCTTTCAAACAAAACCGCAAGTATAATAAATTATCTTTTTCATCCCAACCGTTCGCTAAGGCAACCTTTTCAAAATAGTTGAAAAAATCATCAATGTCAAATTCTTCATCTTTTCCATCAAAAAATTTCGGTAATAGTAACGGTCTAAGTTTTTCCATTGTTAATCTGTTCCAATCCAATTCTATTCAATAATAAATAATAAATTTCCAATTAATCTGGTTTCAATAATCATAAATTCTCCATATCTCAAAATCTCTTCAATAATAATAATTTAACCTATTCAATCATATCTTAATAATCATCAATTTCTCATATCATCATAAATATCCAATTCTTTCTAATAAGAATTGATAATAAATCTTGCAATCGTACAAAATCTTCAATTGCCAAAGCTTTTACAATTCAAAATCTCCAAATCAATAATCGTAAATCTTCCAATATCGTAAATCTCAAAATTAATCTGTTCAATTATAATTATCATTCTCCATCCGTTAAAATCCATTATTAGCAATCAATTATTGTTCCACAATATTCCAATTCAATAAATCCTCGAAATTCATCCTACAAACTGTTTTTACAGTCCCGTAAGGTTCAAACTCAACTATTTCACCCATAATTTCACTGAAATAAAAACATATATTTAATAATGCAAAATGCAACCACAAAAATTGAATCTTCAATGAGGTAACCGGAAAAGTCCAAATTTTAAAAGCTGGATTAAAAACCCTTTGAGCCTCCACCAATTATGTAAACAAGGACGCCTCCACCAATTATGTAAACAAGATCTGGACGGCAGGATAAACCTCCACCAAATATGTAAGCAATATGTGCCTACACCGAGTATGTAAAGGTGGGGAAATGAAAACAAGAAATGATCGTACTGGTTTTGATAATTAAAACAAAACAATAAATTATTTGTACAAAAAAAATTAGAATTATAATTATAAATTATGAAATAACAATAAAAATATGAATATTTCAAGGGCTACTCGCTTGGCTGCTAGTGAAGATTAAATTTGTTGTGGTTATGGAAAATTTAAAACAATGACTCAGTAGTCACCTACCTTTATGATAATGGCCCCCAATTTGGCATCCACTGGTTAATCGCGACGTTAATTATTAATGAAAAAATAAAAAAACTGATCTAATGAAGTGGGTTCAGATCCCTTCTTATTCAATAATACAATTCTCTTTAAACTGCCCGAACTGTGACAGGAAAACTGTATTATAAAACAAGAACAAAATCTATCCCCTTCACCAGAACAGCCGGACTTTTACTCTCAGTCCTAACGAACGAGCTCACCACACCACTAGTAAAATTTTGGGTATTAATATATAACTCAGTCAATGCCAAACATGAAGCCATTTCAAATACATATTTTTATCAGTCGCACAAGCCGACCACGTTTGTTATGAAAAACAAAAGAGAAACTACAATAATTTTGATAACAAGTGAAATAAACAATCTTTCTGTCGATGACAAACCTGTTCAAAGGCAGAAACACCGTTCATTAAACTTTTCGTAAAATAAAACTCTAAAATCCTGATCAATATGAGATAAATATATGAATCATATATATGTCCCATATGACCAGGTGACAGTATGTTATGTACTATTGAAGTTACATTGATCGAGTAGGTAAATCGATTATATTTAAGATTATTAATAAATTTAAGATTAAAGTTAATATTTCTAAGATTTATGCTCGTTGCAGCACACAAACCTCTAACCTCAAACCTTTTGCTGGCAACGCCTCCAAGCTCATGTCGATGAAAATATATTCATTTCATGTTTATGTTCAAATTATGTATTCAAACGGTATTTTTGTTTTTGAATATTGAATGGTATTATGTCAAATAGAGAATTTGATTTGGTATCAGCCCTCACTACACTGGTGATATTTATTGAATGCAGGCTTGTCTGTAGTGTCGCTGGACAAAGCGCTCGAAGTGAACCATCTGTCGGCGCGCGTCGGCGACAACGTCGAGATCAAGTGCGACGTGAGCGGCACGCCGCCGCCGCCGATCGTGTGGCGTCGAAACGCTGCCGATCTGTCGGCGATCGGCGAGGATGACGTCAGAGTGTTCAGCGACGGATCGCTCTATCTGACACGCATCCAGCTAGTGCACGCCGGCAACTACACTTGCCATGCGCAGAGGAACCGCGATATCACGCAGACGCATGTGCTCACTGTTCATAGTGAGTATATCCAATTATTAGAAATTAGAGTAGAATAATGGTTTATTTCACAGAAGAGTACAAGAGTATAATTTTACTACATTTAGTGCCAATTTCTATACTATGATAATAATTCTCTGAAATAATGCTCCGTATCTTAAAACACATAATGACATCTAGTTTATAGATATCATAGCTTATGCAATAATCGCAAATGTTGGCGTACTTGACTTTTTTCATAATGTAGGTAATAGAATAGCTCCTATCTTAAAAATACCTATCCAATTGTTCCTTTCAACTACTTCCGTATGATTACAAATTATTACAAATAATTATATGATACTCGTATGTGGTACATACTGCCTTAATTTTATTTATATAATGTATTACAATAAAAATGTAGGTCTGTTATTACTCAATGCTACTTATGCTTTGTATATATACCTAAAACTGTCTTTAGACAAACTGTCTTTTGTTCCTTTGTCATGTTTTCTTGTGCGAAAATTTCCACAATCTCCTGCCAAGCAGTCTTTTTTAAAACTCTATTTTTATAACCTTGACACTCCATGTACCAGATGCATCTTATTTTTTCTACTTCATCGATGAATAATTCTGTGTCAAACGCTTCCGCATCATTGTACACACAAAAACACAAAGCAAGATCTAACAAAGCACAACATAAGATCACCTATTCACTGCAAAAGCGCGCGTTAAACGCGGCGTTAAACGTCGTCATGTGTACAGGCATTCCCAGCTCCAATGCCCAGTATAGTAGCTACAAGCGCGCTGCAAACGCGGTGGTTGATGTGGAAACTACAAGCGCTGCGTTTTGCCGAAGTTTTTCCAAAGCGAGCGTTTGCATGTGTACGATCCCATTGTTTCTATGTATGTGTCAAACGCGCGCTTGACAACCGAGCGTTAAACGCGGCGTTTAACGTCGTCATGTGTACAGTGCCTATCCAATTGTTCCTTTCAAGGCGTTTCGCCTTGGTGCGAAACGCGTGATGGTGACGGTATATAGCAGGACAAGTTTAACCATTAACCAGGACTTGAAAATTCTCCAGCTCTTGTTGCGTTATGCGTTTTGCACCGGTGTGCGCAAGGTTAAAAAGTGGTATTAACAAAATTTTTGTCCTTCTGGAAAAGTATTTATAAATGGATCAATGTATTAAGACAATACATTTACAATTATCAGAATATTGTAGTCCTGCATGAATAAAACTGCAGAGAATGACACTGATTTTCGCCCTTCATTTCCACCTCAACTCTATTCGATATACATATTTATTTTAATCGACACAAATAATGGATTTGTGTCACCTCATCTCCTTGCAAATGTAGAATGAATATCTATCATTTTTTCAGCAATACCTGAGGTAAAAGTAACTCCAAGGATACAGTCTCGCAGACCAGGAGAGGAAGCTGCCATGTTCTGCCATGTTGTTGGAGAGCCTTTTCCCAGGGTGAGTTGAGAGTTTTATCAGAAAATTTAGTTTCAAGTTTTGTTTCTACACTTCTAGTAATTAAGATCCAGAACTATAATAAATGATTATCATGTTTGTGACATGCAACGATTCTCATCTCCCGAGTAACCCATATGCATGCAACAATAGACTTTTTTCCTTTCTTTATACCGCATCCACATGTTGGCCTTATGAAGGCCAATGACGGCCAGCACCAGTACCGCTGGCCTTCATTAGGCACTGGAAACAATGCAGGCTTGGCCAGCTCACTCGGCCAGCGACTAGGCCAACATGTGGAACTAGGCATAAAGCTTCATATACCGTACTAGATTTCCATGATTGGGAAAACAAAGGCTTATTCATTTTCGTTCAAAAACTTGTTTTAACTGTTCCATCAATAATATAATTATTCATAATTGTAAAATCTCTCAATATTTTTTAACGGTTACAGGTTGAATGGTTGAAAAATGACGAACCGCTGAAATTAGACTCACCTCAGAAATATGACATAATTGGGAATGGCACTGAGCTTCGAATACACAGCATCGACTATGCTGACACTGGAGCCTACATGTGTCAGGCCATGAATGTGGGAGGGATGACAAGGGACATATCGTCACTGATCGTACAGGAGGAGCCTACTCCCAGTGAGTATGAATGTTCAATTTCTCAGCTTCAAAATTAATTCTTCCATGACACTTGTCATGACTGTGATTATTTTTTTTATTTATCACAATATTGCAATAAGTAACATCACTCATATCTAAGCTCATTCGAGCATGACCGCATACATTAAAAAAACTCGACGAATGGCTCCAGGCTAACCTATCAGCACTGAATATTATAATAATACCAAAGCTCTTGCATTCAGGTGTTACAAGAATGAAGCATTGGAGGTGAATAATCATGAGATTGAAAGAGTACATGAAGTTGAAATTATAGGAGTCACCATAGATAGTAAACTTTCATGAAAATCCCATTTAGAATGTTTGAAAAAGAAGTTAAACCCTACTGTTTATGTGCTTAGTACCATGAAAAATCTTCCAGATATTCAAACTTTGATCTTCAAGTTGCAGAAATGGGCAATTCGCGTTATGGTAGGAGAGTTGATAAGAACTATAGTTGCAGACCCTTTCTTAAGCAATTAAAAATTCTTCCACTCCCTAGTTTATATATGTTGGAAGCAATTTGTCTCATAAAATAAATGAGTCTGCGTTTAAGATGGGTTTTAGGTTAATGTGAGAAGTTAATAAAAATTGACTTCTAGGCTAGCTTTAAAATTATTGGAAGCTACCGCTTAAATATTAGTCTTGAGTGGTAGTTTTCAACGCAATATAGATAATTATCTCAAGTCTGCTGTTGAAAATGCATTGATAATTATATTGGTTTATTCCAGCTGCACCGAATGAGGAGAGAAGGTTTTTCTCGTTCCATGATTGGGGAGTATCAGTGTATGAGCCTACCGCTTGTCGGCTGTATCATCAGATACAATCAACTGATATAATCCCAGGCACCCAGGTTAGTAGACTTTCAGCAATTATTGAAAACGTTTCTTGAAGCACTGTAGTCTTCTGTAATGAAGGAAATGAAATATTCAATGATTGATAATGATAAACTTATAGTGAATGCATTATGATAATGAATTAAAAGTAGCACATATAGGGAGAGAATATAGATCTGAGTATTTATAAAATAGAATTATAGTACCCTTTAAAATTAATAAAATAATAAAACAAAAATACAAATTGTAACTAGCCTACTAGTTTCGGTGATCACACCATCGTCAAGTACCTAATAAAAAAAAATTTCCAATAAATGTAGCTACTAATAGTTTTGTTATTTTAAGTAACATCTTCAAGTAATTAGTAAACATTTATTGGAAATTTATTCTTATTACCTGACGATGGTGTGATCACCAAAACTAGTAGTTACAATTTGTATTTTTGTTTTATTATGTTATTAATTTTAAAAGGTACTATAATTCCTTTTTTTATAGATACAAGAAAGTAGCCCTGAATTCATACATTTTAAGGGATCTGAGTACATTTATGCTCGGTACCACAAGAGGAGAAAAAAAGAATCCTACATCTATTCACAATGTTCATACAGTATAGATAATGAAATGTTTTCATCTTCCATAATGTAATTTACTCTTGAAGAAAATTTACAAGTTGAGTGAGAGGATGAAACGATCAGAGATTGGTCTACTTCTTGTATGATATAAATTATTATGAGATATAGTATATAACATTATGATATAAATGTTGATTATTTGTTGGTTGTAAGTCCTAGATGAATTAATAAAAAATAAATTTGTAGTGTGTTATAATTATTGTCATTTCTACAATCTATAATATAATTCCTGATGTGTCATATTCTCTTTTCAACTGATCGATATTTCTGTTTGCAGGAATATGTATGTGGTGACAAAGGCGTAAACTGCAGCTGGGGCCAAGCCATCAACGTCGCCAACAGATACGTCTATGTATCACAACCTCAGAAAGATCGAGTGCTCGTTATCAGTAAAATACAAATGGTTGTCGTTGATGTAAGTGACCGCTACCTATCATGAACACCTGCTAACCTGCTTTTATCAAATATATATAATTACAGAAAGTTAGCCTACAATGAATATGGATTATTTTTAAAGAGCTTTTCCCTGATGTACTATACATTTTATAATATCTTCCTGACAATACATTCTTATAAAAAATACAGTTAGTAGCCTACATTATTATTCTTGAATAGGCCTTCTATGAGTTTCCATTTCCTAAAAGTATACTTATCAAGAAATGGATGTAGCTCCATGATTTGAACAACACAGTATTAAATTATTCAATATCTTATCATCAGCTAAACTCTTTATCGTGCTAATATATCGTAGGCCTACTGATCACTTTTCAATATAATATTAATTAATTGCAGTTTCAAATATTGAATGAAATTTTTTTTTGTATTCAAGTAGCTTTATTATCCTTCAAAATTCAAAATTGATCATAGATTCAATCCGGTAGAAAACCCTCTTTAGCATGAACAGAAATTTGGACTTAGACCTGACCTGAAAATTTAGACTATATTTTTCAAAATTGTGCTAGGGATATGCGTCTTTCTTTCTACTCTCACTAGGTACCTATTTTTGTAATTGAATAAAATGAATAAATAAAGTATTCCGAGTCAAAGTGACAGATTAATCTTTCAAAAAATATGGATGGGGCAAAATTGCAGTTGATGTGTATGTGCTGATAGAAAGTTCAAAACAATAGGGAGGCTATGTTTATGACACACTTCAAAACGTCTCCAATGAGATTGATGGATGATTGTATCCTTTTCCTAATATTCACAAACATTGATATACAAAATATTCATTATATGCGTGAAAGAGGACTGTATTTACAATTTTCCATTGCATTTTATTACAATTTATTGACGGAGATTGGTATTCCCATTTTCAGGTTGTTATAACAGACAAAAATCCAGTGGCTCTTCACTACGTTCCTCATCTTGACCAAGTGTGGGTCCTCAATTGGCGAAGTGAGCTTGATGAAGGAGTCAAAACAATTCAGGTGATCAGAGATGCGGCTCAGAAGAGGAAACACCACACTGTGCATCCTGAACCAATCGATGGACAGTTCGATCTGGTTAGAGATTTATTCATGCCACCAGTCCAGGTAAATTTCATACAATATTATAGCGCTTAATATTCTCAACATTTATTCATCAATAATGTAGCCTATTTATGAAATTTGAAAATTGGTTTTCAACACCAGAAAATAATTCAATATTCAATCATTTTTAACATCCAAAAGGTATGCTTTCCAACCTGCTATATAATTTCAAGAAGTATATCAAAAACTTATGACAACAGGTTACTATTTATTCAAGTAAGTTACAATACATTCTGGTTTATACACGAATCTACAATAAATTACAGTACAAAAGCTAATTATGCAACAAATTTCACATATTATGAAAACTTATTAACTACAATGAAGATTGAATGCAACATTAGAATATTGATGATATAGTATTGTAATGTAACTACATAAATCAGCGGTGTTTCAACAATGAATAAATGATAATTTCAATGAATAAATATACACCCCGCTATAAATTATATGTGTTGTGGTATAAGTGATTAGTTGCTTATTGCGTGTTATAATTACCATTTACAAACTTCATTCACTGATATGGGATTAAAGTTAAACTGATGATTAAAAGTTGCAAAATTGCTATAATTGATTTCATCAATTTATAGCAAAATTATTTCTAATTAATTAGAGTTGTTTTCTTCCTCTATACTGTATATCTTAACCATAACAATAATCAAACATCAAAGTACCCTCTCATTCTTTATTAATTTTTATACTTTTCAATTTCACTTCCCATTACGAACTGCTTGTTAATTTTTCAATACTTGATCTACGACACTGTGAACATTCTATTATGAGCGTATGGTAACGGGATTAGAAATAAAAATAGAAATCTAACTACCTTTTTTTACAATTGTAAGTAAACAAATTTAAGAAAAGGGTACTTGGATTTTTATTTTGATTTCTATTCAAGACAATTTGAATAAAAAAAAGACAATTTGGTAACGGAATTGTATGGAAGAATAACAATAGATTTTTCACGGCCACCGAGGTGCTGGTTGGCGGTAACAGAAATGTTGCAATTGCAAAATTCAATAATGTCTTTGGTGCTGTAGATCGAAATTGCCAATTTCTTAAAATATAATTATCAAAAGCATCTGTAGGCTCTTCTAGCGTTCCCAAAACTGATTACATTCATGATTATGATGAAAATCAAAAATAGTCAAGTAGAAAATTCACAGTCATTTCATTTTCTTCTCACGGGAAGTAATAAAAGAAACTAACATTAAGCTGGATTTGACAGAAATTGAAATATTGAATATAGTTTTGTTGTAGGCCTGTGCTATTCTCATTTACCTCTCTGATGTTTTGTTCCAGTTCTATGAAGATTAATAATTGAGGATTTTTTTTCAGGATATGTCACATATGTTCAAATACGGGTATGTCAGCCACACAAACCAGAGAGGGTTGTACAAACTTGACCTCGCCAATATGAGATACATCCGAAGCATAGATTTGACTCCATACAACTGTGTGCCTCGCAGTATGCAGTTCTCAGCTCTCTGTAAGTGGAAGAATCCACTAAAAAATTATTAATATCATAACTTGTGAGCTCTAATATTATCATAAACACTAATAGAAATATAACACCTCGTTCATTAACATTTTATTGCAAATTCAATTGAAGAAGTAAGTCAAGATTAGCGATGAGAAACTAGTCCAAACTATTCTCAATTTCAGCAAGATTGAAATTTTCATGATAAATGCAATACTGCCTCAATCACTTGCACTGGAAACAAATTCAAATTAGAAATAAGTGATCGTCAATATAAACTGAGTTCACACCTTGAAAAGTGAGAAACCAATTTTTCTTAGGTATTCCTCATAAGAGGAACTACAGACTTCTATTACAAAACTGTGGATGATTGTCTGAATATTGGATAATATTTTGTAATAGAGTTGAAATAAATTCGCAGGATCATGGATATTGTATTCCTTTCGTCTTTTTAATCTCTTTTTTCCTCTCGGCTTACAATTACCTTATAAAATCTCATTATATACAAAGTGTCAATGTATTGTGCTGTGCTCATTTTTGTACTAGGCCCAGAATACATTGTATTTTGTGTAATGTTATAATACAGGGTTATCATAAAAGAATGGTGCGGTTTCGAACATTGTTTAAAGAAAAACCAAATTACTTACAGTTAATGTTTTTTTATTCACCTGATTTGTCGTCTGAAACAGTTTTTTACAAGATTAATAACTTATAATAAGTGCGCCCTTAGTCGCTCGACAAATATCCAAACGATAATAAATTTCTCTCTTAACATTCGATAACATTTCTTCGATTATGGTTGTCATTGGTTCTTTAATCCTGTTTTAAAGTGGTTCAGTTCGCGATTTCTTGTGAATAAACAATGTTTTTGATGTAAATTTACAAGAAAAAATCTACCTGAACCACTCAAAAACAGGATTAATGAAGCAATGACAACCATAACCAATGAAATGTTAGCGAATGTTTGGAGAGAAATTGATTATCGTTTGGATATTTTGTCGAAAGACTAAAGGCGCACATATTTAAATTTATCAATGATGTAAAAAACTGCCTGAGACGACAAATTAGATGAATAAACAACATCAACTGTAAGTAATTTGGTTTTTCTTTAAACCGCACCATTCTTTTATGATAACTCTGTATAATGTATCATATTCCATTTGGTCACCTGCGTTCAGGCTTGATTGGGAAACTTTTTGATGATAATGATATTTTGAATTCCATTTGATAATATGTACCGTATAATACCATTACGGTTCACCTGATAATATAATTCAATAAATATGTTTCTCTAAAACTCTTCTTACCATCTCTCACAGACGGCTTTGTGATAATGGAATGCGAGGAGCCGATGACAGGTCGTCCAACGGGACAGGTGCTACTTGACTACTTGACAGACTCTGTGGTCAGCCAGAAGCCAGGCCTGCTAGGTCGACCAGCTGTCACGCCCAACAGTCGGGTGGTCGTCACCCTCGACAGGGCCAGGGATGGTGTCACCTTAGTTGTGCAGCAAGTCACTGGTATGCTAACTCACTAAATTATCAACCATAAAGAATATTATACGCAATTAAGAATATATCTCCTAGTTTATAACAGAGTTAAAACGCAGAATGCCGCACGGATTAGTTTGGTGCTCAAGTGTTCAAAAGAAAGTGTAAAAGACTTCCTTCTATGTGGAAAATAACCTTGAATTCAATCCTTGACCAACATAGGAGGCTGAACAAAAGGGTCTCACCTTCATAAACAATATTCTTATCATCAAAGTCAAAATAGAAATATTAGTCTCTACTAGGTGCTATGAAAAAATTAATCAAATAAAGTATCTGAAGTTTTTCTATAAACTCATAACGATTCCCACTCATAACAGTGAACAGTTGAAATATAATTCACACAATCTCTAATCGTCTATCCTCACTAATCCTGATCGATCGAGTATGAATAATCCCATAAAAACGTATGATAATTATATTTTCACTTTTTACATGGGACTCCAGCTAAAATCTTATTTCATAAGATTATTTTTATAAGAAAATACAAAACAAACTAATTCAATGTTTTCAGGACAGGAACCATATTAAATGGCTTATTGAAACATTCTTGTCACAAGAATTAGTGAAGATGCTATGCTCTGTGATTTGACAAATAAAATTAATTCAGTTGAAATACACATAGGTAACGAGATAATTCAGGGGCAGCTTATGATATCATTTTTATACATTATTGTAGTATTGTTAGGCTACCTTGATCATTTTTCTTTTTTAATAATTAGAGGACAATAAGACAGTTTCAAACGAAGTATAAGAATCATACTTGATATTATAATCAGCTGTGCTAATAGTGAAGTTGTGTTTCTTTTCAGGCTCGAAATTTTGCAAAATTACTCAAAAATTTCTAATTTGTAGAGTTTTGAGTGAAATATTTTTGTTTTTAATCAGTTTTTAAATATCAAAATTCAAAATTTTCAGTTTTTTCATTAGTTTTGAAGTGGAAATTGGACTTTTATAGAATGGGCTTCTGCTTGGATAACGAAGGAACCTACGTGGAATTCAACGAGAGTAATAAAAGATTCTTAACAAAAGAAAAATACATTCTTGTTAGTAGAGATACACAACTCATGTTAAACGGTGAGCTGTATCAGAAAATATCATCAATTGACATTTCTGCTTCAAGTCTTCCTAATATTACGTGGATAGATGGTGTGCCAGGGTGTGGAAAGACGTTTGAAATACTGAACCAGCATAAACCAGGAATAGATTTAGTTCTCAGTCAAACAAGAGCAGGAATCAAAGACATCAGAGAGGCTGTCATTCATAAGTACGGTAAGGATTACTGTAGAAAGATAATAAGATCAGATTACAGAACCGTTTCATCTTTCATTATAAATGGAGTGGGCAAGAAATATCATCGTGTCTTTATAGATGAGGCTGTACTGATGCATGCTGGCTACATTGGTTTCATTGCGAAATTATCAGGATGCTCCGAAGTTTTCCTACTTGGTGATTCTAAACAGATTCCTTACATCGAAAGGAGTGGACTGAAAGTTAGATGGTCTCATCCTTCAGTTTTTTGTGAGTCCACACGGAAAGTGACTTTAACTAGAAGATGTCCGATCGATGTATGCTGCGCACTATCCAAATTCTATGGTAAAATTGAAACAACTAGTGGAACTCTTCGCTCAATTAGGAAGACCATCTTTAACGGCGGTCTTCCACAGCTTGATCCAGAAACACTTGTATTAACATACACGCAGAATGAGAAAAAAATTATTCAAGAGTTACTAGGTGACAGGATTGATAAAACAATAAAAATTCACACGATACACGAAGCACAAGGTCTTACTTATAGAAATGTTATTCTAGTGAGGACAAATTCAAAGGATCTAGAGATCTATAACAGTGGAAGTCATGTGATTGTAGCACTCAGTAGGCACACTCATAGTTTCAACTATCTAACAACAGCGGAGAATGATCTCATATCATTGCTTATAAAAAACACATTAAGCTTTGATGATAATATATAATGAGATGGCAGAGGAAAATAGAGGAGAACAAGCATGGAGGGGTGCGTATGAATAAGCATGATGATGAGTAATAATAACGTGCTGGATGTGGCAAATGAACTTGATTCCGTGGATGAGATAGAGGACAGTGTGATTGAGGATAAACAACAACTCCAAGTTGCTCTTCAACACTCTAATATAACTGTATTTTCTCTCAATATCAGAAGTATTAGGAAGAACTTCGATGACCTGATGATTCAACTACAGGATATGTCCCATGATTTCGATATAATAATACTAACAGAATGCTGGATCAAAAGAGATTATACACAGAAGCAACTGAAGGACAACAATATTTTTCACTCTTTGAATAATCGTACTCAAAATGATGGAGTAATTGTATATGCAAAGGAAAATCTCAATGTACAATCGGTAGAACTAAATATCAGACAGGCCAACGTTCTTCATCTACGACTTCAAACATCAAAGGAGAGATATAATATATTAGCAGTGTACAGATCACCTTCCTACGCCAGCATAACAGAGTTTTTAGAGGACTTTGAAACAGTGCTTGGTAGACTGAGAGGTCAACTTATTATTTGCGCAGGAGACTTCAACATTAATACGCTACAGCCACATCAGCATTATCAACTTGATGATTATTACGACTTATTGAGTGAACACGGTTTGAAGAACTGCATTAAAAAGGCTACCAGAGTAACAGCGGGAACGTCTTCTTGTTTGGATCATATGTTTACCAACTGTAAAAGTAAAATCCATCCAATCGTGTATCACTCGAGTATCACAGACCACTTCATTACAATTCTTGGACTGGAAGAACATCAGTTAGACAGAACAAATGGGGATGAACAGAGCTCAACTAACTGTCAACTCTCAACTAACTGTAAATCTGTCAACTTGAACGGCTTGAGGAGAGGACTGCGAGTGGAACAATGGACGGAGGTTTTTGAGTCAAATAACACAGACTCAGCTTACGAAAAGTTCCTAGAAATTCTACAAAAACATATGGAGAGCAATACACATTATTACAGACAAAAAGAGGATCAAGAGCATAAAACCATGGATAACACGAGGACTTATCTCAGCTATAAGAACAAGGGATTCTCTAAATAGAAGAAGGAAGCTGGACCCAGAGAACGGAGAACTCGCTAACTACTACCGAAGATACAGAAATACACTGACGTCACTCATCAAAACTACAAAAGAAAATTATTTCAAGATGCAACTAAATGAAGCAAACAATGATGTAAGGAAGACATGGAAAATAATCAAGGATGCTACAGATTCAGATCAGAAAAAGGATATACAACTGAATGCTTTGAAAATTAATGGTGACATAGTCACACTGAAAGATAATCCTAGAGAACTATTGAGTCATGTAAATAATTTCTTTGTTAATATTGGAGAGAGTATGGCTAACAAAATATCTGAGACTCTGAATAAAAATATTAACGAAATTATAGCAGATAATGTACCAGAATTGCATGTACAGAATAATATGTTTCTTTTCCCCATAGATGAAAAGGAAATAATAAACACAATTGATTCTTTACACATCAATAGTGCACCAGGCCTAGATGGATTAGATAACAGGACCTTGAAAGGAATAAAAGATTTAATTTCTAAGCCTTTAACTCATATTTTTAATCTGAGCTTGTTATATGGTACTTTTCCAAGAGCAATGAAGCAAATCTGTGTCAGACCTATACATAAAGCAGGCGATAAACTAATTATTAGTAATTATAGACCTATTTCACTGATTAGCAATGTATCAAAAATTTTAGAAAAACTAGTTAAATCAAGATTAATAAGCTTTTTAGAAATTAATAATATTCTTTCTCCTAACCAATTTGGCTTCCGCAAAGGTATAAGTACAGAATTAGCTGTACTAGAATTATCAAAATTTGTAACTAGCAATTTAGAGGAAAAGAATAAATGTCTAGCAGTATTTTTAGATTTAGCAAAGGCCTTCGACTCTGTTTCCCATGACTTATTAATAAAAAAGCTTGAGGCAATAGGTATAAGAGGAGTGCCACTTGAATGGTTCAGATCCTACCTCAGCAATCGACAGCAAAAAACAAAGGTTGAGAACCATATGAGTGCAGAGGGTTCCATGAAGTTTGGAATACCTCAAGGAACAGTTTTAGGACCAATTTTGTATTCGATCTTTGCAAATGAGTTGTGCTCCATTCAAATTCAAGGTAGAGTTATAGCCTTTGCTGACGATACAGCACTCCTTTTTCAAGGAAAAAACTGGGAAGAAGTGTTCCAAACAGCAGAGATAGAACTCACAAAAATCACTAGAATTGTTATGTAATATTTATTAATGTTTAAAAGTGTGTTGTAACCTGTATTTTTATAATGAGATGTTCATAATTATGTGACATGGCTCACTGTACTATTTTAAGTATTTATCTGCTAATATAATATATTTCTATTTCTACAGATCTCGTAAATAGTACATTCTTTGAGCGGTCCCTTGTCATGTACTATATCACAAGGTTCTGCATGAATAAAAATTAAAAATCAAGAATTTTTTTTCAACTTTATTTCAAAGTGAATTTGAAAGAAAGGATACTTTAATTTCCAAATTCTAAGTAAATACGAGTAGCCCCTACCAAGAAAGTAAATATTCAAGGTTCCACTATATAAAATAACTTCCTTGAGAATTCTTGGAAGACACCGGAACAGGCTTTACAAGCCTAGTCCATGATGGATTGATTAGCTGCCTTTTTTAAAAACCTAGGAGGGCGAAGTTAGGGCGCAGCCGGCCCTCTCTTACACTCAACCCTCCAATACAATGGATGATGATGATGATGAGAATTCTTGAGAATTTTTATTCCATTCCCACAATAATTTGTATAGTAGCCCTATAAGGAGAAGAGAATATCGCATGATATATTTCTGATATTTTGCAGGCAAAGTGGAAATGATAACAGGCGTGGGCAAGGCGATGCAGCCGTGGCTGACACAGTGGGGCAACCCGAACCGTCCGATCGCCGCTTCGGGCGTCTTCGGCCACTACATGGTGACGCCCGCCAATGAGGCGCTTTTCGTCGTCAACGGCGAGACGCGAACCGTCAACTGCGAGATCGGCGGACTCGTGCATCCTCGCGCCGTTGTCTGGGTCACCATGCAGCTGCAATGAGTCGTCCGACAGTCGTACGACACCTCGCTGGTTCCAGCGGCCTCGTGTTGCAATGAGTCGTCCAACAATCGTACGCCACCTGGAAGAAACACTGTAAATAGTAGAGGTTGATGGATGTACCGTAACTGAACACATGCAAAGCTCTCGAATAGGAATGTTCAATTTCATCTGAATTTCAGTGTCATTTATTACAATAAGTGTGTCCATTATTGTTTACCGTATTTGTTGAATAAATTCATTAAGGAGGTCATTCTCCATGAATGATGGATGGAAATAATAGAAGTCTGAGGAATAGGCTCACATGTAGAAAATAATAATTGATATCAATACTTAAATTAGTATTTTCTCTTCACTATAAATATCCTTCTTTTTGTAAATGATAAATAAGCAGTACAGTTTTGGAACCTTGTTCATCAATGATATTTCAAAGAACAAAAACAATATTAGCTACTTCAAAATCCCTTAAAGGAGGAATAATGCTTAGTATTGTTGCATAACTTGGCATAACTTGCATGAACCAATTAATTCAAATGAATGATCAACAATCGCATTAACGAATCCATGATCAGCTTTTGACAGGAAATCATCATTAGAGCAATTCATATGAACTGAGATTCAAATGAGAAAATTGATAATATTCAACTGGTTTTGTTTCAATTGTTGATGAAAATTTCATACTCATCTATTTGTTTCAATTTTTGATAAAAAATTCATACTCAACTATATGAAGGTGACTTTACACACCAATTCTTGTGTGGATGGAAATTTTGAACGATAATCAATTTTAATTGCTATCAGCTACCAAGAAGACTTCTACTGATACTACAAATAGAAGTGTACAGTGATATTTTGATTCCCGTTCAACATTGTTATGAATTCAGCATTAGTATTTGGATAAATGAAAAATCTAATTTCACCACATCTGAATTCATCTGAAAATTGTGTGAGAGAAATCTCAGATTTTCTCATCCACAAGTTGAGATTTTTCTAGAGGCTGAGAGTTTGTGAGGATGCCAAAAGTTTAGCCACCTTTTCAACAATTCCAATGGAGAATAATTATGAGAATTAGCATAATACAATCATGCTGGTTCACTTCACGAAATAACTAAAATATTTTATAGAAAAAGGGAGCATGCTTCAAGTTCCAGAACTGATAGCCTATTATAATTAGTATATTTCATGGTTAATGACATATTAATTATTGTTCCTCTCGTAAAGTAGGCTACTATCATTCCTGAGATTTTGTGTGATTTTGAATTTTTTGCAAAAATCCATGATGTTTTTATTCATGGATTTCATGAAAAATGCAAATTTATGGAGAGTAGTATATTATATGGAAATATGCATTCCTTATCTTCGATCTTCCATATTTCCTCTGTATCACTTCTTAAGTTCTTATTGGTATTTGCTGATTATTTATTTAATAAACGTTCACAGTATTGATGTAATATGCACACTATAATTTCCAAAAATTCTGTCCACCCTGAATGAGAGCTTTGCTTGTGTTCATTCATAGAAGAATAACAAATTGAATAGATTTGTGAATATAAATTAAGGGCTTTGAACTGTAGATATATTGAGCGAGTTCAGCTAGCGAAAATTGACAATGTTCAAATTGAAATGTGATTGTTTATTTAGAAGTTGAGTCTCATCATAAATAATGACACTGTACGTACGTTACTGATATCAAGCTAGTCACTTTTTGTAGATGTTTGGAAGGATAGCAAAGGAAAAATACAAGATTGGAAATTCTCAACGAAAAGTGTAGAGAGTACCTGCAAGGAAAATATTTGATATTATTATTGTGTACATTGTGAAACTTTTGCGACATGAACGTTGTAAATAGTGTTGACTCTTATATACGGTAACCACTTTTTTAGCACATATAGTCAATGAATTTGTATACAGTGATAAATTCAACTCACATTATTAGTTCACTTCGATATAACCTACCATAATTAATGATCTCCAAATAGAATTATATAATTTTGAATAAACATGATGTTTGTGTTATCCAGTTGGTTCTTAGTTTAACGTTATAGCCTTTTCAAATGAATACATTTTCACTAGAGCGCTTTTTTAGAACAGAAATTTATCAATCCTCATAAATGTACCTAGTCAAAATCTTTACATTTCATTTTAATTATATAGAAAACTCAATGAAAATATCTACATTTTATTCTAATTATATGAAAAATACATATATGAGTAATACTACGGTAATGTATGAAGATTTATTAAACAACAGTTTACTCTGTGCTACAAAAGCGCTCTATCTGAAAATTTTCTTATTTGAACTGGCTTTTAGATTCAATATTCGTAATTTCCTTTCATTTAGACTGATAATGTTGAATTTTGAAGAATTGACTGTTTTAAAACATCTTACTACCTTAAAATAGGTCATATAAAACACATATCCTCAATTAGTCTACCTAGCTATCTAGCTTTTCACTATAATGATTATATATATTTAAAAATGTTGAAGATTGTCTTGAGATGAATAAGGCTTATACTTATACTCATTAACAGATTTTATTATAATTCATGCATTTTCTCTTTATTATTTTTCAATGAGTAACCTAGAGATCTCATGCATAAGACTAGTTGATGCATAAGAATATCTTAAAATCTAGTCAAATTTAAATCAGAACTGTTTAGTTGTAGGTATTTTTTAATTTTCATCATTTCATTTAAATCATCAAGAACCATTTCAGTGTGAAGAGTATCAACAATATAGTAAGTTCAGGCAGGCTTTAAATTCCAACAACAAAAATAATAATAATATTGTAGGCTAATAAGATGTATAAAAATTGATCTAAAGTTTCTCAAGAGGTTAAGAGGCAAAAATACTAATGACTAGCCCATTTCATGGTTTATAAAAACACATTGTTCATTTATAAACTCTATGACAATTCTCTGAACTAATAATTTATAATCATGAAGACATAAACTATATATAAAGAAATAGTGAAGATGAAATAACGGAAGACATTCCTCCAGTGCGAGAAATTATTTCGACCACTCTAATCTTGGAATCATGATTATAATATAACTTTTTCATCCCAGTCATGCTTGTGTAAGAGAAAGAGATTCCAACCTCAATTTGTACCTTTCAAATTGTTGTTACCACATTAAAGAAATTCATCAAACTCATGATAGTTGGTATAGATTACAATTTTATTGTACAGTTGTCTTGGAAATGAATACTCTCTGTTCTGAGCTGGTCAAATAACATAGAAATATTGGTCAATGACATTCATCTTTCAATAATAACGGTATCTTGTTAGTCTTCACTTCCATTCAGTTGTTCAAGTATGTCTACTTCAAATCTATCAAGGACTAGTGGATTGATCAATGTAAAAAAGCAGATGATGAGATAAAAAATTGTTAAATCCTAGTATCCTAGCTCCTGTTGCATTGCTACGGATCTGAAACTGCATTTTACAGTTTACATTTGAGGAACTTCAATTTTTTTAACAGTCGAATACCTAGCCCTACTGTACTCACAACTATGACAATGACACCATATATTTCTAAAAATATGCAACAGGCTCCCCATACAATTATTTGGTGGAGCATTTTAATTTTCTCTACTTGGATTTGCTTATCAGTGAATTTCTAATCACATGAATACAATTATATATAACATATACTGAATAAAACAAATTGATATGATGCTTTTATATTATAAAGGCTTGAAACAGAAATATTCAACCTTTTATATTATTATGTTATTTCAGTTGAATAAAATTGAACGTAAATGAAATTTGCTTGAGAAACATCTAATTTGTGTAGTTCCAAATATTAAGTAAAAGATACTACAAGATTGTATGATAAAATAGTAAAGTATGATATGCATTACGAATGAATCCATCCTAGTCAGTAGTCAATATAATTCTATGGAAGTGTTCAAACATGATAAATGAGTTATCAATATTCTCAGGTCGAATGATTAGTTTCAGGCTCATTCATAAAAAGGTTGATCAGTTTGACCTGCTTTGAAGAATGATTGAGTTTTAAAATGGAATACTTATAATATTCATCAAAGTCTGTAGCCTCTGGAAGGGGAATAATTAGTCAGGTACCTTCAGGTAATCTACGTTGAAAAACATCATGGTTTTCCATTGCAAAATGTAAGGAACGGTTCATTGTAGTAGAGGTAAACACCATGTTACAAAAATATCAATGTTACTCTTTTGCTCATTGTAAATTGCATTGTATTTTTAAATTTATTTCATTCATACCATATATTGATATTTTTCAAATAGTGAATTGTGTCCAGGCTATATTATGATTTCGAGAGAAGCATGAAAATTATACTACCCTCTATAATCATGCCACAATATTGTTCACCTATAGATGTGTTGCAAAATAATGTTATCTTCAGTAGTAGATTCCCATTAAAACTTTTTTTCAAGTCACATAGTCTTTTCCCTTTGATTGCGGAGTATGATGAAGAAAACATATATTTTTAATACAGTTACATATTGATAGATATTAAGTAAAATAGAGAGTATTTTGTTCAAGAGCTATTGTGAATTTGCATGTATGACTGTGCTTTGCTTGAGTGAGACCAAATGATTTTGTCTGGTGCAGCATTGGTGTATTTTAATGTATAATTTGTATAAATTAGTTATATAAAATTTTCATAACAGCAGAAAATCGAGACTCATTTCTTCCCTTGAACAGTGTAATTATTAATATTAATGAATAGGGTCTGTTAGGACTGTAAATAGTAACTGTTATTGCAGTATACCTGTTGTATGATGATATTCATTTGCTTTTATCCATCGATGACATAACCACATAGCTTAATCATTAGCTCAAATAATGATTGTAAATAGAAAAGAACAAGCTTAGGACTTACTATTTCATTTCCGAAATATTTTCATCTATATTCATTTCAAATGCCACCTCTTCAGTTTGCATAACAATTTGTCCCTATTGATACTCCAGAAGCAGATACGGTACAAATTATTTTTGGTGGAGTGAGCGAGTAGCTTGGATGAATCCGATGTAACTGAATTACATTTATTCAATGTATTCTGAGTAGATCGGATGAATCTATGCGCATAATTTTATTCATGTCCTCTGAAGTTGACATTTAAGCTGCGTTTCCTTATTGAATCTATTAGATTGAGCATATTTTATCATACATATGATGAACCTATGTGTTTGTCAAGTTTCGTTCAATCTAATAGAATCTATAAGGACTAAGTTATTAACATTCTATTAATAACTTTGGTGTGAACGCAGCTTTATTGATTCAAAAATCAGTTGCTAAGATAACAGAAAAGACAAATTATCCTCTCTGTGCTATGATTCAATGGAACAGACATATTATATTGTATTGCTAGCTGATTATCATTCACCACATTATCAGCCTACTTATTCCTATTGAGTTAAATTCAATTCTCAATTCCAATTCAATTCAAATATATCAAATTCAACACAAATACAATTTAAATTACAAACACACTACCTATAGATATTGAGATTCAAGGCTTGATGTCCAAATGGCGCATTTGAACAATAACATGGTTTTGGCAGATATTTCTAGTGTGTCTTTCCATAGTTCCTATCAAAACCGATGAAAATCGTACTGCGAATTCATATGCTGCATATTTGTGTATTTTTTCATGAATACTGGGACAATGTTGTATACATTGTTGGTCTGATATCTTTTGCATGAAACTTTCTTCTTCAATTTTTGAGAAGTTATTTTAGAAAAAGAGAAAACCATTAATTCGTACGGTACTGAAAATATATAAAAAATGAATCACATTCGTACGGTATGTAGGTAACATACATAGGAAATGACATGCGTAGGTATTGTAGCCTATATGATTGATTGATTGATTGATTAATTGCCTTTATTAGGGCGGAGTTAGGACTCCTGGTCCTCTATACCACACAACCCTTTACAAGAAAAAATTACATAAATTGATTACATATTATGTAATAAGATTACATAAGATTAATAATGGAAATTAATAAAATTTTCAATCAAAGTACAATCACATATAATAGAAGAGAATCGTTAATACAATTGGTAAACAATATTTTAAAATAATATTTCACTTGATAAATCCTATAAGAGAACCTATAAGAAATTATGATGATCTAAGTTGCCATTCACTCACACATGCACACAAAACAACCCTACAAATAAAGATTTCACAAAGTATACTAATTATCAGAAAACAACATAAGATAAATATATGTAGTTGCATGAGTAAAAAGGAGCAAAATTCAGGTAGACTGATAAAGAGAAACATGAGAATAAATGATAATCATGAGATACATGAAGAATGAAATAGGCTACAATTCAGTCAACAATAAAATCCAGACAACAAGTAAACATGTTACAATTCTAAAAATGAACAGTCAACAAGTTTTCCTGGAGCGATTTCCTTGTAGACTCTGGAATCTCGCCTCTTTATCCTTGAATAGTTTCACAATACCGAACCTATAGTAATTGCACGCTCAATTGATTCATGATAATATCCTATTTCAGAAACTATATTGATATTGTATAAGGGTTTAGTATAAGAATGGTATAAGGGTTTGGGGGGTGCCTTAGACACTCATTTCAATAAAATAGGTGTGATTCGGAGGCACATACCAAAAGCTGCTCTTCAAAGGCCGAGACGATATCCCAGTCACTTACTTTATGAAGAATTTCCGGTTCTGAAAGTGAGACAACTCTATATAAAAAAATTTAATACTTTATATCAATAGATCCAAAAGTACTTTCACTCCATACATTCCAGCTTACAATTTCAGATCGCCATCAAATTACCGTGTTTCCAGGACAGACCTAATAGTATGCCGTAGACAGTTCCCCTATGTAGTAAATAAATTGATTAACCTGTTACCCGAAAATTTAATTTTAGATAGCATCACTAAATCAAGTACTAAAAAATAATTGATTGGATTAAATCAACAAATGTTTTTCACCTAATTCACAACACAATTTGATTCTTTTTCTCTAGTATTACCATCAAACTCACTTACAATATAAATATGTGTTTCCCCACTTTCACCTTGATTGAATTGTATAGTTATAATATTATATTTGAGCTTACCTTGTTGAATCGAAGTTTTTCTATTGTAAGTAATAGTATCGTTTTCTGTTTTGGTACTCGTCACCGGCACTCAAACTGTGGTTTTGCTGGTTTCACCGAATTAGTATTTTATTATGTTAAAAGAATTATAGCCTACTTCTTATTCTAAAATATTGAATTTTGTAATCTGTATTTATTTGTGAACATTCTTTGTAAGGCAATAAAATTTGATTTGATTTGATATAATTGAGCAGGTCATGGAACTATGTCGATTATAAGCAAACCATGCTAAGATATCTCAATCTCCAAATAGATTGATGCAGTGTCCATTGATCTTTTTTTTTATTGTCAATATTATAGCTATCTAGTCTGGAGACTAATGAGCTAATTTTCTCTACCCTAACATACTACTTGAAAATGTTAACAGCGGATACCTCATTAGATATTCTTACTGATATAGATTGTTTAATTAATATGTACACTTATGACTGTACTATAGAAGCTAGATTCACTCAATCACTGCTCTGCTCTTTCACTGGACACTAATTGAACAAGCACTACACTAGCTCATACGGTTTCCTCCTTTTGAGCCTTTCCTCATTGATCATTGATGGTACTGTAATTCATTTTAGAAGTGTAGATCCAACCAATATTGATATAATTGAGCAGGTCATGGAGTTGCAGCAAACCATCAAGATGTCACAACCTCCAAACCTTCAGACATCACCTGCATGCAGATTGGGGAAAGTCGGTAAGTTGATATCGCAGAACGCATATTGAGGAAAAAGGCGCTCGTCCGTTCCATTGTTTAGCAATTACCATCAGACTTTCATTAGACTAGGAATACAATTCAACTCATAGTAGCTGATCTCATTCATTCAAATATTCTTCGATATTATAAAGAGCTCTTCCAGTTAAATATATCTTTAATTCCAATTTGAATTTATTGGGATTCAGCTCTTGTTGGATTCGCGTCGGTAGCTTGTTATAGAACTTGGCTCCTATGTATGTGGGCTTCTTCTTGTAGAACTCAAGTCTATGGCTTTGCAAATGTAAAAGTTTATCTCTGTTTCTAGTGCTGTACCTATGATTATGTCCTAACGTCAAAATATTTCCAAGATTTTCTTTCACAACCATAATTGTCTCAAAGATGTTAAGACTGTAAACTGTCATTAGGCCTATATTCAAGTGAGCGAAATGTTCTTTAACTGATACTATGGGGTCTAGGTGTAAAATTACTCTTATAGCTTGTTTTTGTGATTTGAGAATTGAATCCATGTTCTGATTTGAAGTAGATCCATAAATACTTATACCAAAGGATATTATAGAGTGTATGTAGGCAAAATAAATCATTTTCCGCGTTTCCATTTTACAAAAGGGAGACATTTTTCTAAGAACATTATAATCCACTCGATACCCCTGACAAAACCCTTGTGACATGTTCTGTCCAATTCAAGTTTTGATCTACTGTTAATCCCAAGAACTTGGTAGAGGTGGACTGAGAAATGACTTAGTTGTCCAAATTTATTGAAGGAAAAAATGTTTTTACCTGCTGTGTAGTAAATGTCAATAGGTTCGTTTTACTCATATTAATTATTAATTTATTGTTCATCAGATGTTTTGCCAAAGTGGAGAGGTTTGATTCTGCTATTATCTTAATATCTGCAATATCTGCAATATCTCTGTCAATATTGAAAATATTATAAATCGCCTCCATCACTTTTTAGAGTAATGCCTATTGTACATGTCTGCAAAATTTCAAAGCTCTATATTCAACATACGTCTTAAAAAAGGAACATTTATATGGAAAATATAGATTTTTCAGGAATCGAATGAAATTTTTCTAAAAAAATATATTCAGAGAAAAAATGATTTTGGAGTAAATTCCTTTCATCAGATTGAAGATAAAGATGCATTCTTTCATTGAAAAAAATTGTGAGTCTATCTCTTGTGGAAATCTCAAAAAGGTAAATTGAAGTTGGCCAATTCAACATTGGTGGTATAGGCGCGCCTGTACCTAGTCGGAAGGGCCTATACCACGGAAGGGCCCTTCCGTGGTATAGGCCCTTCCGACTCCCCTTAATCCTGGATAGCTCGATTGATGAAATTTCTTTACTTTTGCACCTTACAGATTATGAGAATATTGTGAGCGAAGAAGAGGTGAAGATTCAGAGCCCCCCCTCCCACTCAACCCACAATTCAGACCTAGCAGATTGAATGGTGTAACGATTCATCTTGTCTTAATTATTATAAATTTATGATAATACAGTTTTAGGGAATTCAATTACAATACCTGAAAAATAAATTTATTGATTTAAATCCAATATGATATTTTTCAACAAAAGAGAACCCGAAAATCAGGCCTAAGTTTCATACCATACTTATTTATCCACACAATTTTTATTGACTACATCCATTATATTCATTCATTTATATTCAATAGGAGAAACAAGTTCAACCCAAAATAGGCTTTTAAGGATTCTGAATTCATATAGACATACTTATATATATTCATGGAGGTTGATGATTATTCCAGTTCATTATGGGAAAGATGAGATGTGGATGAAATTTATGATAGAGGTAGTAATCGACCTTCAACTGCAAAAAGTAAATTCATGAAATACCAATACAAAATTTTAATGACCTTCGTATGCCGGATGTTTATTTGGGGTCATAGTTCAGGGTTTAAACTATATAGACAGAGATTGGAAGATTCCTTATTGAAAAAGGATTGCTCGGTTAGGATCACTCTATGATAAGGATTAACTCTACTCTAAATTGGAATAAGTAAGATTTTCTCATCATAAATGTAACAGTCCCAATATTCCTGTAAATTACATCTTGAAGAGACATTCTATTCCAATAGAAAACCAATTATTTGATAGAAAGAAAAATAAAAATCTCAGTACCCTTTATGAATTATTTAATCACAACATGTTTCGGACATTGATGCCATTTTCAAGTCCGACTTGTGATTAAATAATTCATAAAGGGTACGGTACTGAGATTTTTATTTTTCTATCTATTTCTATAAAAATTAGCCCTATACAGAAAAGAGATCAATTATTTGATTGTTGTTTTTATCTAAAGTAATGCTGAATTCTTATACCTATAAAATAGAGGAATTCAATTTGTACATTTCAAAATAATAATGAGACCAGTGTTACGTTTATGGATCTCTCCACGAACCATATCAATTCCAGATTTTGTGAACGTCGACTGAAATATTGGAGCTCAAAAGTTTCATAAGATGCAGGTCAGGAGGAGAACTTAAGAAATAGATTTTTCTAGTTAGTTCTTAGTTTCCTTAGATAGCAGGCACATCAAAATATAATACATAGTAGATAAATATATAGTTCATCAGATATAATACCGATAAAGTCTTAAAATAGTCGGCGATTTTGGTTTACAGTATCCGCTCTCACCTGATGAATAATTTCTCCATCTAAAGAAGCCAAATCTGAGCTACCTGATCGAACCTGTTTATTCAAAATGATAAGATTCCAGATAAAGTACAGCAGGAGAAAGTTATGCAAATTTCATGAGATTCGAAGAATTCCCTCAAATTTTATGCATGATAAAAGATGAGTAATAATTATATAGTAATAGCCCTAGCCGGTAGCCGGCAATAATATAGTCTGAGAGATGAATATTTAATTTAGTGGTGCGTCAACTAAATAGGAGGGAATCAATATCTTATCATTTTGTTCGTCTCTATCAGTGTATTTGGAGGTCAGAAGTCTCAGAATATAAATAAATATTTGATTGACGTTGTTGTCACAGCCTCTGCATGTAAGCTTTTATCTTAGCTAATATTATTGAGAAGATCGTATGTTATTTGATAAGACGGCATTTTATTTGAGCAACATTAGTAACAGCTTGATACCGGTACTGATTTTTTTTTTGTTATCCAAGTGGACAACGGTAAGCTTGTTCTTATTGAGCTTGTGAGCTTGGTTGACCGAGCGAAGTGAGGTCTAAGACTCAAGTCGACGGTTTGGCATTTCTCTTAAGGTTTAAATGTTTGAATGTTTTAATGTTTATATGTTGCGCATTCACGGCGAAACGCGGTAATAGATTTTCATGGAATTTGACAGATATGTTTTTCCAAGGTTTTTGGAAATTCTGCATTTCAAGGATAATATAAAAGGGAGAAGGAGCCTCCTTCATACGCCAATATTAGAGTAAAAATCAGACTATAGAATTATTCATCATAAATCAGCTGACCAGTGATTACACAGATGTGTGGATAAGCCAGTCTATTGCTGTATTTCCATAAGGTCTATAGTTTTAATGAGGTACTTGTGGATGAGAATACTGCGTGAGGTCTACTGTTCACAGAACTACTAGTAAGCTTGATATTACACTGTCTTTTGGTCAACAATTTCACGACACATGTCATCATGTGAATTGAGTAAAAAATTTACCGATTGGAATAATATATACTATCAATGTACCTGGAATATAATGTATTCTAGGTGCATTTGCTACATACATTATAGAATGAGAGAAGAGGAATTTACTCTTTTGGTATTATGTAAAGAAATGTTAAAAATAAGTACTCTATGTTTCACCTTTGTTGAACTTGTTTCACCTCTGTTGAATTTTGGGTTTTGTGTAGACATCAAAGGTTGTCAATTCATAACAACTCATTTGAAATATGCACTTTATTTGAGCTTCCTATAACACTGTACTATAAGTGAACTGTGGGTGAAAAATAACTGCAATAAATCAAAAGAAAATACATTGTGAGTTTTTTCAGCTTGAAACATTATTCTATCAGTAATAATGATATAATTGATAAGCATTAAATATCATAATGGGAACCCTCTTTCGACTTATGGGACCTTTGACTTTGATTTTTGACCTATCAATTTCAGTTACGGTATTTATCAATATGAAAAATGTTGAAAAACTCGTGTACCATTTGATAAATAGGTACCAAATATGATTCAAGATCAATATTTGAACCCCCAGAGACCCTTTTGGGCATAAAAACATCTAGAGACATTGAACCAACGTCTTCATGCAGAATTGACGGTTTTGGTAAGCAAATGAGGTCCTTTATAAACGACTGATAGTCAGATAGCCTATGATGATTTTGATTATGAGGAGTAGAGAGAAAATACTGTTCATTCTAAGTGAAATTGAAATCGTATATGATCAGATTGATCAGTATGATAACAGTTGAAAAAGCTTCGTATATTGAAACTTGAATCTTTTTGTTTCAAATGAAATACCTGTGGGCCTTATCATCAGAATCTACTGTTCATTCTAAGTGAAATTGAAATCGTATATGATCAGTATGATAACAGTTGAAAAAGCTTCGTATATTTAAACCTAAATCTTTTCGTTTTGAATGATATACCTGTAGGCCTTATCATCAGAATCTACAGGATACTACAACCAGTAAACAACTCACAATGTGAGGATAGAGAACAGTTTTCATTATAAACATAGATAGAGTTTGTCAAAATCTTCGATTAGAAAACGTAATAAAAATTCTGCGTAGTATAATGCTGAGCAGTTTTCATAGTTTTTGTAGCTGCTCTTGATTTAGACTTTGTATAAATATGAACATAGCCAGGAATAACACTATTTCTCAAACAAGTTCTGTTAAATAAAATATCTTCTCTTACCTTTCTTATATTTAATTGTGTATATTTCCATTTATGGACTATATTTGGTTGATATGCCATCTTTTTTATCTCTTTTCTGACTTGAAAATGGCATCAATGTCTGGAACATGTTGTGATTAAATAATTCAAAAAGGGTACTGAGATTTTTTATTTTTCTTTCTATTTCTATAAAAGTAGAAATTTTCTAATATCCATAATCTGCCCGATTGACTGCCGCATCTGTTATAATGCTGAGATAATGATCACTGTAGATAGTAAGCAGGACCTCCTATGATTACGATCGCTTGATACAGTTTCTGACATCCATTCAGATGAGATTCAAAGATGATTTTGATCATATATAAAATATATTCAAATATAAATATAAGATACTTCAATTAATTTGTCTATTGTTCAAACACTTTTCATTTATGTATCAGCATAGAAAAATGTAATCTATTCTATTTATCTGGTATCAGTCATCATCACCTTTGAAATCTAATCAAGATTAGAAATTGACTGAGTATTGGAAAAGTAATGCAACTGGATAAACTGTATTTGGAAGTTTGAATGGAAAGTAATCTAAACAGCTACACCCACCGTATTAAGAGAGTTTTTGCACCTCGAAATCAATGATTCTGAATGGACGAGAGTAATACTGAAGCTTAGTGAAAAAAACGATCAATCAATGTGGATGTATCAATTTATCCGATTACAAACAGAGTTTGCTCGAAATTCCAATCCATTCATTCAGTATATTTCATGTATTTTTTTGCTCATTGAGAAAATGTAGAGGCTACACAGATGTAATGAAACTAATCCCAAAACTCATATTATGCTGGGGTAGAAACCATTATAATAATTCCCGCATCAATTGAATGTGCCAATTCCCATTATATTTCATGAAAAACATGAACCTTATTGTAATGTTTTGAAAATCCTCAACCTTAATAATTCGGAGTTTGGAACATCATAACAATAGGATACTGTTGAAGTGCATTGATATAACCTGTGGGCTCATTTAAAAATATTTTACGCATTTTTGAACGATAAAGCTGATTGTATTCCATCCATTGTGAGCTCGAATACTGAAAAATTATTCAAAGACCTAACCCTTCTCTCTATTCAAATAGCAGTATTGTTCAAAAAGGCCGATAATTTTTAGAATTCAATGGGTCTTTTTTATAAAATACAGTTTTCCAACTCTTATTTTTCAACAATACTCATAATTTTCCTGATTTTATCGTTCATTTACGTTTTATTCAAAATAATAGACACGTTACAAGGCTTTGTATATTATTCTCAGTATCAAGGTGTCTTAGTTTTCAGCAATTTACTAACAAACGAAAGCACTGTTGTAAGAGTGGAAGATTTGCAACCTAAGTTTGGCCAGCTAGGTCATACGTTATCATTATTATCAGCAATTTACAATTTCGACAAGGATGGAGCATGAATTGACTACAGGAACTTGCAATAGATTACTAGGAATTTGCAATACATGCGAACTTCATAGACTAGTAGTTCTGTGAACAGTAGACCTCGCACTCAGTAAGTTACATTGATCTGTTGTTATGTTTTCTCAAAAATAAATGAATAATTTATCAATTTGAAATGTCTAGAAAAAATCCTAAATAAACATAGAGCTTTCTGTCCTATCGTACCGTGGCATGTCGTCGCGGAATGTGAGTGTGAGCGCTGTTATCAGGTCTGGCTGCAACTGTCTACAACGTTGATGTAAAGATACATTTTCAAGATGTTCGATGTTTTTGAACGGGGAGTATTATAGTCCACTACACAGCTGATTTATGATGAATAATTCTATAGTCTAACTTTTACTCCAATATTGGCGTATGAAGAAGGCTTATTTTCCTTTTATATTATCCTTGAAATGCAAAATTTTCAAAAACCTTGTATATACGTCGACGCGTAACTCGAAAATCGAGAAAATGTGATTATCAAATTGCAAACTATTGGCAACTGTTGATTCTATTAAATGATTCACTATGAAGAGATTAGCAGACCTCGTGTGTTTCCAGCGTTATTACCCTGTCACCAGCTGGCTCTAATCTTTGAATAGTAGACTTGAGATGCGCGGGTACACTACCGTAGCGTCAGGTGATCAATTTTCATAACGGCAAGGAAAGTTGTGTGAGTGCGCCACATCAGATTTTTACTCTAATATTGACGTATGAAGGAGGCTCCTTTTTCCTTTTATATTATCCTTGAAATGCAAAATTTCCAAAAACCTTGTATATACGTCGACGCGCAATTTAAAAAGGAACAAACCTGTCAAATTTCATAAAAATCAATTACCGCGTTTCGCCGTAAATGCGCAAGATATTATAAACATATAAACATCTAAAACTTAGATATTTTAACATTAAGAGAAATGCCAAACCTTCGACTTGAATCTTAGATCTCACTTCGCTCGGACAATTACATGAATTATTCGAGATTTATTGGATAGAACGCTTCCAATAGTGAAAACTCACGCTTTCAATAGTGAAAATTTATTTCAAGCTCACGAAATGTGACATGATTTCGAATAACTCGGCCTCGATTTAGAATGTTGAATTCATTATCACATAAGGGAGACATGGACACTGAATATGAGATTCCGAGAACTTCTAAAATCAATCAGATTCGAGTTATCGAGGCTCCACTGAACTCTGAGATCGATAGATGTGGCATCTCGAATTGTCAAGGCTTTCACATTATTTGCTACTCACATCATGACAGAAATTGTACAAAAATCAAAAGGCTGAATTCAACATACAAGAGAAAGAGAGTTTTTCATTTTACTGTATATTTATGATTGAATGATAAAGCTAGAGCCGAGTGTTCGACACTTCCATCTGTGACCTTTCCCACGAGAAAAGAGATGCTTATTTTTTGTTGCCAAAGACGAGATACACCAATGCAAGTAGGAAAAAGTGATGGAAATTTGAGTATTTCTCTGCCATTGTATTGCAGTTTGTGTATGCGAATACTGCGTTATTCGTATTCGTTGTATCGTATCAAATGTGTGGAAACCAGGCACTTCAAGAAAACAACTGGGAAGGATGTATAGTACGTTCTTCACCCTTTTTGTTATTTCTCCTTGCCTGTAGCTATGAACGTAACATTAGGGGTTCTGGAGCATGATGAGGGGTCAAAGATCTCTGAACGAGCAGAAGAGTTGCTGTATGAATATATTGTTATAGTGATGTAAGGGTTATTTTCATAAGACTTGTCTACTCATAATATAGGATCTGCTGGTTTACTATCTATATTAAAAACAAATCTACGTGAATTATAGTACCCTTTCCTTGAAATCAGTAAAATAATAGATTAAACATACAAATTGTAACAACTAGTTCAACGTTTTACGTTGAGTAAACCGTTTATTTAAAATTTATTTTTAAAACCTGGTGTGGATCACTGAAACTAGTTGTTATAATTTGTATTTTCAATCTATTGTCTTATCAATTTCGAAAAAAGGTACCATAATTCTATTTTAAAAATGAAAATAAGTAGCCCTGAATTCATACATTCCAACAATATACGTGAATTTGAAGACATTGGAAGGCTTTGAAAGAGTTCTATGAATTAAGTCCTAGTTTGCTAGGATAATACATGATAATAATGACAGGTCCTCTTCCTGCAAGATAACGAGTTTGGATTTAGTTTTTATGGTTTCAAAATTTTTAAACAGTTCGATATTTTCAGGTTTTGAGTTACAGTTGATTGCGATACTTTCATTATTTTTAGTTTTGAATTGAATTGCATTCTAAATTTTGGTTTTTATATTTCTGGACTCGAAATTTTATTCGAAACTAGCTTACCTGGCGAACTTCGTACCGCCAAAAGTCAATGTATCTCATGTCACACTTGACTTATTTGATGAATCATGAAATTCATCTAACAATCAATATTTTTATTTACATCTCAATACGGACTTCCTATGTGCTTAAAACTACCGTTTCAATGCCAGTAAACAATTTTACCACAGAGTGACGTGTTTATTACAGCTGGTAAGTTCATATGCTGAATCATATTATCACAACATGATCTTGAATCATGATGATCTTCCCGTTCTACGTTAGCCGCTCGGCCGACAATTTCGAAAACATAGGTCTGTAAAATGGAATTATTATTAGCCCCCTATTAAAATTTCTGATCAGAAACCATTCCCAATATTCACTTAACATATTCCCAAAGTTTCATGCTGTTCTGTCGAGTAGTTTTCGAGTCTACAGGGAACAAACAAACAAACAAACACACAAATAGACATTCATTTTCATATATAGAGATGATGAATTGAAGCAACATTACCTATTTTTTAAACATAGCCTACTCCTATCAGAATTCGGATAGGGAACAGTTTTTGGCTAGGCCTATCCATTTCTGATCATGTTTATTATTCGTGAATCAAGGAATGTAAATGAATGAATAAACAAATTGATAGTTTTCTACTTCAACTGTGATTGGAAATTCTATTGGGGTTTTGAGACATCATAGATATCTCTGTACAATGGACATTAGACTTTACGGTGCTTCACACTCAACTTCTATTACCAGTCTTTGATGTACTTACAATAACTATTTTTGCTTCCACATTACTTTATGTCAGGAACAGGAAGCTATCGGTACACTAGCCTTCAAATTTTACAAAGAAAATCTTTACCACTCACACAAAGTGGCTCCCATCATTAGGGCCGCATGCTTTCAAAGGTAGCCTATTCTCAGTATCCGTATTGAAAAATAGAATTTTCAATTTATTTGATCACGTTATTCTGGAATTAGGGCCTCATCAATCAAGTATTATTGTGTTGCAGGCACTTTGGCCCAGCGCTGCGTTCCATCGCCGACCACTGCAAGGGGTCAGCGCACCTGTTCTGGCGAAGTCATTTTCGAAGAGAATTTCGACTCAACTCTAGACCGGAATAGATGGAGGCACACGATCAGAATATCTGGCGCCGAGGTGATCAATCAATCATTCATTAAAAAATAATCATGGGAAATAGAGTGATGAGTTTTCAATATACATTACATTTACATCATGTTTTTATACTCAATATATATGTTTCATATTTTCCTTTCTCACAGACTCTAAGATTAGTAGAAAAACTAAACTCTATAAAAAAATGGACCTACAGTGAACTTAACTTCCATATCGACGTATGAAGCTTGAGATTTCTGCTCAAACTACTGATTGCAATTCCATTTTTTCAGATAATACATATATTTTGTAGTACATATATTTTTTGGACTCAAAATAGTGTGTGAATTAAGTTATCATTACATAACCTCTAGACTGTGTATTCCAAATTAAGGTCTAAAGCAGTTTTGGGCGAATGCCTGTTGTTTTTACCTGTTTTGTCTATTGTCTATGAATAAATGAAAACTATGAAAACTATAATATATTTGTTAGAAGTGGACTCACAAGTTTTGCTCATATTTTCCCCCTCTTTTCTCCTATCTTCTTCATATATTTCTTCCTTCTCTGAAATTTTTAATTATATTGTGTTGTTTTTATTTTGATTTTTTTTTGTATATTGTGTTGAGTTATCCCAAAGTATAGAATGAAATGTAATTTACATTTTATACTCTCTGGTTAACAATTCACTATCTGGTTCTCCACTTTCTTCTCGGGGGGCTATTGCGTGAGAGTATATAAAATATTTATATTAATATTCAGCCGGTTATTGAAATATGAAATTACTATGATTGACCGAGCGAACTGAGGTCTAAGATTCAAGTCAACGGTTTGGAATTTCTCTTAATGTTTAAATGTTTATATGTTGCGCATACGCATATGTTTATATGTGGCGAAACGCGGTGATAGATTTTCATGAACTTTGATAGGTATGTTCCTTTTTAAATTGCGCGTCGACGTATATACAAGGTTTTTGGAAATTTTGCATTTCAAGGATAATATAAAAGGAAAAAGGAGCCTCCTTCATACGTCAATATTAGAGTAAGAATTAGACTATAGAATTATTCATCATAAATCAGCTGTCTAGTGGACTATAATACTACCCGTTCAAAAACATGGAGCATCTTTAAAATGTATCTTTCCATCAACGTTGTAGACAGTTGCAGCCAGACCTGATAACAGCGCTCACACTCACATTCCGGGACGACACGTCACGGTACGATAGGACAGAAAGCTCTATGTTCATTAAGGATTTTTTCTAGACATTTTAAATTGATAAGTTATTTATTAATTTTTGAGAAAACATAACAACAGGTCAATGTAACTTACTGAGGGCGAGGTCTACTGTTCACAGAACAACTAGTATTAACTATTTTGATTTTTAATATCAACTTGAGTTTTCTCATTAAAACCGAACCCTGGTTGTAATTCACATTCTATAGTATGTGGTTATTTCTGGCGCGGAGGTGATTGATTATTCACCAAATAATAGTGATATGAAGGAAAGTGAAGAGTTTTCAATATAAATAACATTAATTCCATGATATTTTATATCATCGTAAATATCTTGGAGGTTAAAAAGTAACCAATTTTGTTTACAGGAGCAAGAGTTTGTGATCTACGACAAAAGACCAGAGAACTCCTACACGCGGGGAGGGATCCTGTATGTGAAACCACAGCTGCTCCCAGACTCAACAGTTGATAGCGGCAGTATCACTCTAGATGGGCAAGTTTCAAATTTATAACCATTAGTACGAATATTATGGAATTAAATTGAAGAACACAATAGTTATCAAACATTTTGTAACATCTTCTGATCAATTTTATCGTTTTTCCTATTTGATAGAACTGGGATATTTTTGTTCTTCCTCAAGAAGAAATAGTTATTTGTATACCTAGAGTGAAAAGTACTGTTTTTTCTCCCTGAGGGAAAAGTTTGAAGCCCGAGGCGGAGCCGAGGGCAACAACAATTCCCCTGAGGGAGAAAAAACATTTTCCACTCGTGATATACACAACATTTTTATAAAAACTGCAAATAAAATAATTTTTAAAAACGTACGTGACCAAACAATGTGTTACAACATAATCTAAAAAGTAAACAGAACATGACAGCTGGCTTGTAATCACAGTTCTCCGCCGACAGTGCTATGCGCCATCTGTTGGCAAAAGTTGTAACAACAATGGCCGCCACAATACAGCTAATTTCTGTGTTTCAAAGTTCCAGTTTCAAATTAGTTAATGAGAAATATTCGTTGGCTGGTATTTCGTATAACATTGAATAAAAAAAAAATTATACATTTTTTTAATATAGTGATATGAAGTTTGAAATAATTTTGGCATACAAACATAAATTTCATATATTGAACAAATGTCTGATTGAGGTATTGAATTTAGTTGGTTTAATGACTACTCTATATGCTAACCTATTTCAAATCTTAGACCAGTTATAGAATAGACACGGCCCATTGTATATTCATACTGAAAGTCGATGAAGCCAACATCTACTGCCATATCTCCAAATCAGATAGAAAACTTTTCTGTAGAGTTTGTTTAAATTGTTTTCCATAGCAGATTTCTATTTCAGCGGGAGCGCAGCGGGAGTTTACCATTTTAATGAATAATAATTTACTATCAATAATAATAATAATAATATAATAATGATAATTATTAAATAATAATAATATACATCCTTCTGAAATAGACACAATCTGAAAGTTTTCTATCCGATGATGTCGTCATGATTTGGCGATATGGCAGTAGATGTTGGCTTCAGAGGCTGGACTTCCCAGCGTGTCTATTCTATAACTGGTCTAAGTTTCAAATGTACGTTTTTAAAATAGAGATGCTTCCATGTTATTTAAATGAAGTTACTTTATGCTCTAGGGAGTTTTCCTGTTTTTCCTCCCGAGAGCGAAAAAGTGATACTTTAGTATTATGTTCCAGGGACTAAAGTAAGCACTTTAGACAGGAAGTGGACGAAAATGAATTTTCTGTGATTCATTCATCACTCTCCTTGATAATCGAGTAGTCTAATAATTATTGATTAGAGTGTCATTAATTTCTCAAGTGACAATATGTGTCTTGATTTTGCGATACCGTGAACTTATTCAGAACTGGATCTTTAATATTTAAATGTTTCTAAGCTTCAGTTCCTATGTTTTGAAAGCATAATAAATTGCAATAGTCATCATTCAATAGACTCTTATCTAACTCATGTAAGACTCATTAGTCTTTCATGATACATCGATAGAAAAATAACGGTATCATGGACTCTAATCTCTTTGAAGAATTCCAAACTATTGATAGTTCTAATTGTAAGTGGGTAGGTTGGTAGTTAAAACAACCTAGGTGAACGAGAAATATAATACAATATTAATAATATATTGACGTTCAATAAATCCTTTTCACTTATCTACTCATATTCTTATACGATTCTTGTGCGATGCCCCGATAAAAAGGGGCAAATTTTATGTATTCTCTCTACTCTGAAAGATTGCAAACTATTGAAAGAGACCATCCTCATGTATGGGGAATTCAGTTTTCTCTTTTTGTGGTAAAGGGATAACATAAACATAACAAATGAATGCTGGATCTGTTTGAACGTTACACACATTCGATGGCGACTCTCGCTCCATGGGAGAACATCATTTTATTCCATAAGATCACGGTACTGTGTTCCAAATAGCATCGATGAGACGATTTCCTGTGATGTTTGTAGTGTTCTCAGCTCTTCCTCCGTTCAGTATGGGCGTTTGAGATAACTTTTCTCGCCGACTGTACAGTACAGTATTTCCATATCTCAATGGATTGCTCTCTAGAGAACAATTCAGGGTTCAGAGTCTTATTCAAAGAGTTAAATTAAAAACATAAATTTAGTACAGCGTCAAACGGATGGAGAAGAGAAGTGAGAGCTAGATCGTTTTATTAATAAAACTCTTCTATCTTCGTCGAAATGAGCGGGGGTTTACATTACACCCGGCTTTAATTTCCCATCCTTTTGTTTTAATTGAATCAATTCTTAACCCAAGTATCTTCTCTGAATTGTTAAGCTTCTAGGATTATCAGTGTTGGGAATATTGTACCTACCAATAATCTTCATTTACTTTATAGTATACAACTATGACAATAATAATATTGTCATACTGTCATAGTATATGAAGTATTTGTAAATATTGTCAATTACTGCTATAGTATTCCAGTTGTACGATAGAGGCATTTTCTACTGCATTGTTAATTACTGGCATTTTTTTCTTGTACTGAATTCAAAATGGAACTGAACTTGATAAGGCGTAATAATTATTGAATACGGATGAATGTGAATGAATCGACCAACGACTAATCATAGAATCATAGAAGCTCAATAGCTCCTATTGATAGAAAAATTATAAGATTATATTCCATAATTAACATTCTCATTAACCACGCACAAAACTTAAGATCTTGTGTGCATCACCCTCACAAAAAAGTCTCACCATTTTTGTGATGAACGACTGTGTAGCTATGTAAGTGAAGAGTTCAAGTTAATGATTATCAACTAATACCTGGGTATTATACCTGTACAATACTTATAATATTCCACATGAAAATATGATATTATTTTTACACTCTATAAATCATCCAACTCTTCATGGAGAAAGCGTAGATTATTTTATCATCAGAGGTAGGTCTCTAATTTATTACGACTTGAGCTGTTCATTGATTAGACCATCTATTGAGATCTTATTTGATTGTCATCATTTTATATCAAACAAGATAAAACCACCATATTACTGAGCCTTCAATTATTGTTGAGTATCCATGCAGGTCAGATTGTGAACATTTATCAAATCGAATCAAATTCTTCATTTGCCATAATACTATACAATTTTCAAAATAACAGAATACGAAACGTATTTTAATAGCTGTACATTAATCTATCAACTATGTTAGAGAAATCATTCTAGATTCCAGACTTATAAATCGAGTTTGAGAATGATTGATGGTCGGGCAATGATTGAGAGGTGGAGCAAGAACAGCCCATTAATTATAATGATTAGAAGCAAATGATATTTGATAGGCTTAAGTTAATATCCTTGATTATATCCACCAACATCTTATTTGACTCGTAGATGGACGAAATTATCGTCCAGTTGCTCCGTTTAAGAATGAGAAAATTAATTCTTCCAGGATAGAAATATACTTTCAATCTTGTTTATGAGATAACAGTCGATTATGCATTTTCTCTATCCCTTGTAGATGCATTCTTGCGGAAGACTGTGTGGAAACAAACATTCCCATTATTCTTATTTACTTTAAAACCCTATTGTCTGAATTTTATTCCAAATCTGAAAGGTATGCATATTTTCAAACAAACATTTTTCATATCATAGCTAGATCCCGGTATACTGAATATATGTATTCACTTATATTCTTTCTCGACTTACCCTATCGTTAGCACTCATCTATTATGAGGACAAAATATCATATATTTTAAAATCTTGAAATTTTCATAATTCCATCGTGGTAGCTGATATATGAAAGTGAATGGGAAATTAAATTCATTAACAATAGTGAAATTAGTGACGACAGGAAAATATCTTAGAGATCGCAGAAATAAATTTCAAGTTTGATTATCATGTACCATATCATATATACAACTATGCCTGATAAATTTTCGCGCAGTATCCTTATTGGAAAAAAATTGGTGCGATATCAATGAATAAAACATTCCAATTAGTTGGAGTGCTTCCATGATTGGAGTAATTTTGACCAATTAGTTGATGAAAACCGAGTTCAGAATAACCATGTTACCGCATTCATCCACCGGTTTGAACATAAAAGGAGACAAGCCAAATATTGCAATTTGATTTTTACACAAAGACAGGCTTAACCTGCAGCAACAAGCGCCATAGGCTTTTCCACCAATTTAACCAATATCATTTAGCAATTTTGTTCAAAGTCCGGTTGGAAAATATAGATCACAAAGCGAATTCCAATCATATGTCTTAGATCCTACAGGTATTTATATTTATTTTATCTTGGAGATAAATATCATAGAAACCTATTATAGGATCGCAGATCGTTCTCTGTATAGCCGAGACCTAAACATTTTCAGCATTTACCAAACTTAGGAGAAGATCAAGTTCATGAGGTTTAAACTTACAAGTGCTCAAGATTTTTCGGTTGAAATGAAAGCTACGTAAAACACTTGCTTATTCCTTATCAAATTTGAATCTTTTATTATTTTTATAGTGAATATCATAGCTTGCAATCAATCGTTGTTATGTTTATGTAAAGCATTTAGAATGAGTATCTTATCTTTCATAATCTTCAATAGAAATTTGATATTTATTATGTAAGTTACTTGATTATATTCTGTCATTTCAACATAATCTCCATATGGCAGAAGATTGAAGAAAACCGGCAAAACTGGAAAGATCATGTTGAAAGGATTTAGAGTGACAGGATTCCCAGGGCAGTCATGTTGTATAACTCGGTTGGGAGAAGTGTGGGCAGACCCCGTAAAAGATGGATGTGATGGTGGGTTTGAAGTCGGAACAGGCAAATTGCCTAATCCTTGTAGGAAGACGACGACGACAATTATTCTTTATCACCTCCCATGCTTCACACCTGCATGCAACCTAATCGCTCCAATTTGAGAGAGATAGAGACTTGATACCTTTCTCTGACAGTTAGAGGCATTAAGAGTAAAAGTGTAAAGCCTTCTTCACTGAAGCCTCTTCTATAAAGGTGAAGTCTCTTTCAATTCTCCATAGATTGAAGCTTTCTTCCATACTTTACAATCCAATAGAAGTAGAGTCTCCCTCTATTCTCTATAAAATAAAGTTTTACCTTTATAGAAGTGAATTATCTTTCTGTCCTGAACAGTAAAGGCATCTTCCAATATCTATAAAAGTGAAGTATTTTTCTGTCCTCTATAGAAGTTAGATCTCCTACTTTCATGTATAGAAGTAGTATTTTTCTGCCCTTTTATCCTTCTTCTAAAATTTATAGAAGTGAAGTCTCTGGTGGAAGTATAGTATTTTTCATCCTTAATGGAGTTGGAATTGAATTTAACTCTCACATTTAAAAGTGCAATCTCCTCCTATGCTCTATCTGAGAATCAATTATTTTTCTAACCTCCACAGAATTGAACCCTTCTCATTCTATACTCAATAGAGCTGAAATCTCGTTCCAACCTCTACACAATCAAAGCCCACTTCTTTTCTCGATAGAGCTCAAGTTTCCGTCTAACTTCTACACAAGTGGAGTCCACTCACATTTCCTATAAACGTGAAGTCTATCCATTCTCTCTGGTCATACAGAAGGTTGGACAACATAAAACTTGCAATTTGGTTTGTTTGAGGTGGTGAACTGTTGCGTTTGCTTTGAACTATTTTCTCATTTTGACAGATGTGTGGGGGCGGAGAGCAGCGGCGAATGTCATTGGCAATCGCAAAGTTTCAACATCATGCCTCCCGTGATGTCGGCCGAGCTCAAGTCACTTCCGTTCACATTCCGCTACGGCAAAGTGAGTGTCAGGGCTAGAATGCCCTTCGGCGATTGGATTGTGCCACGTAAGTACGTTTCAACTCACCTGACATCTTTTCAAAACGGAAAAATCTATTAGTTTTGGAGTAGGTATTAGACTGAATACAGGACACTCAAATCAGGAAATTCTATTAGAAATTGTGATTTGGGGATTACGCTTCATTCAATACCGTACACTACACTCTTAGTAGAAAATACTCGACAGTTTTGTAGTGATAGACTTGATACAGGACACTCAATGCAGGAAATTCCATTGGAAACTCTGATTTGAAACATTAGGCTCCATTCAATACCTCACTCTACACTCAGAACTGGAAATTCTATCACAAGTAGTAGTTTGTGGCGTTCAATACAGAACACCGATTGAGTGACAAAACCAATCTTCAAAACAGGAAAGCTGTTGGAAAAGTGAATCCAGGAATGACATTCAATACAAAAGACCTTGTGTGACAGAATCAATTTCTGAAGTAAGAAGCCTATTGGTAACAGCGATTTGAAGTGTCGGTATTATACTTGATTCAAAACACTTGAATGGCAGAATCAAAGCAGGATAATCTTTTAAGGATAGTAATTTTGTACTTCTGTACTGTATTGAGCACTTTATACAACACTCACATGATGAAATTGATTGGGAATCATATGAGAATCTCTTTCAATTAAGATAGAATGAGACTCGTTTTCCAAAACTCCATATTTTGAAGAGTAATGGAAATTTATTATTTTCAAGATTTATGATTTGTGTAGAATGAAGATCCTTCGAAAATATAATATAGGTACTTATAACTCCAAAAATATCTCATAAATTTTCTCCTTTTCAGAAGCGATAGGATTTGAATACAGTAGACCCTCATAGCATTTGAATACATTGAACCCCAACTCTGTTGACTTGAAATAGCTGAATCAATGTGTTCAAATCAGAGGAAACAAAAAATAACCTGTATCGATTTTGCTTAACTCATAAAGCTGCCTTATTTCCTAACAAAAAACTCTAGTTTAGTTTTTTGGATGAATTTTAAAGTTTAAAAATTATCTTCATGCTATTGTAGAAATACTGATGGTAATAGAAATCAATCAGATTCCATTCATAATTTCTGGCTCTCCTATCAACAATCATCATCATCGTCGTCATGGATTAGGCTTTTCAAGCCTGTTCCGGTGCGTCCTTCTTTTCCTCGGTCTATCAATACTCCTTCTGCCCAATGGCTTGTGGAGTAGGGTATTCAATGGTAAACGATCTTGAGGCATTCTAAGGACATGATCTGACCACTTATTTCTATATGTCTTTATCAAACTCAACACTGGTTGGAAACCACATTCTCTTCTTATATTTTCATTCCGAATCCGATCCTCTCTTGTGCATCCTTTGACTTGTCTAAGGTATTCTTGATTCAAGCTTCCTTGTCAGCACCCATGCTTCACATCCGAAAGTCGAAGTAGGTATCGCCATGACTATAAAATTTGATCAAGGTGTTCTTTCTGGCTCTACCTTCAAGGGATCGAGTGATTGCTCCGCGTTGAACTCTGATATCTTTTTTGGAAATCATGGTCGTAATCATATGTGAAGTCGCAGCCTAGATATTTGAAATCTTTTCCATGAACAACTCATCAAAATCTCCTATCAACAACTAATAATATAATTATAGAACTTCTATCATTTCCAGTGACTGCTATATACTCATCCGTAACTGATAAACTATAATTAATTATCAGTTCAATTACACTGGCTCTCATAGCGAACCGTCACTCAAGGCGATAATGCATGTGCTCCAATCCTGCTGTGTTGTGATTTTGCGGACCAACTGAGCTGTGAATGTTTTTCTGCACTTGACAGTAGAGTAGCAGCTCATGATGCGCTCTCTACGGGTAGAAATGACGTGCATCACGTTAACTGATGTCTGCTTAAGCTACCCTCCAGCAAAACTTTGTGATGGACAGTAAAATTACCTTCATACAGTTGTTACTTCTGCAGTGTGTATGTTCTACTGCAAACAGATTCATTAATGCTTGACACTTTCAGTTTCACAGACTGATTATGAAAATAGTCTAGTGATTCATGATTTCATCATATCATGATTCTTGTTTTGATGATATTATTATTAAAAATCAGGCTGTGCAACGGTTTTCCTTGTTATAGAGAAAAGCTCTCGAATTGTAGATTTTCAGCTACCTATACTCGATTCGCCCGTGTTGTAACTCACATCCAATTCCTGTTATAGAAAATAGTTGAAAAAATGTTGCTAGAAAATAGTAGTGAAGTTGAATTCAGAACTATTTTAGACTCATGAGAAATTGAACCAGAGCTCTATGAGGAATTGTTCCAAAACGGTTACTATTGTATCAGATATTAAGAATGAAAATTACGTAATTTTCCATCAGTATTGCATTGTAACCATCAAGTTCCACTGTATTTCAATAGAAAGTTACAATATATAGTTCAAAAAGCATCCAAATCAACATAGAATTTGTTTTTCAAATAATCTCGAGTTAACATTTTCAGATTAGATTGTCGAATATGAATTTTTCTCCCTATCAAGGCTATTGAATGTGTAAAACTTCCATTCATTTATATTTCGAATACCGATCATCATGTTGATGAAAATAAAATCACCGTATTGATGATAGATTATGTTACATTGATCAGTTATTCTTCAAATTGTACCTGTTCATGAGAATAATGTCACCATATTGATGATATATTATGTTACATTGATCAGTTATTTTTCAAATTGTACCTGTCAAATTGTGTTAGAAATAGTATGCTTATATTGTGAGATATGATGGGAGGATTTGTTGGTGTGGTGTATTTTGCTCTATTCCTGATGTGAATAATAAAACTTGAATTTGATTTGATTTTAATATGTATTATAATCATGTGAAATCTAAAGATTGATCTACCAACATATTCTACACTATTATTATTCTCATACTACTGTCTTGAGTAATGTTGTTGTTTGGGTGAAGATGGAAAATGCAGAATTGAGGGGACCTGAATAGGGTTGAGCTAGTACTCGACTAAAATTTGTGATGACTGTGTTTACTTTAGAGAGGGGATTGTCGACCTGTATCAGGTGTGTAGCCGATAGTAAATCTCGCAAGCCGAGCCACAATGGCATATTTTAAATTTATCACCGGCTCTGTCCCCGCTAATTCAGCATTGATTGGATATCCGAGTATTCTTCTCTTTGGAGAATTCCCTCTCTCGAATCCAACAATTTCCACTCAACTGAGTTTTCCGAGTATTATGATGCACTGGAAAATATTATTTATCATTCGATAATACAGGTTGCAATATATTTTTGGTTCATTGGATACTTTTTGATGAAATGTCTCTCTGAGAACATCCATCGATGAACAAAAATGTTGAAAAAATTATAATGGAATTAATCCAGGTGAAATATTGTTTTATCATGAAATACTGTAGCCTATGCAGGCTTTCATGGAATTCCAGGAATTCAATTCATGATCATGCTCTGGTAAACAAAATTTTATATCACAAAAATTTCATAGAAACTCTTTGTAGCGTATTCAATTTTCCACTAGTCTTCTATAGTGAGGTCCACGTTACAATGCCAGGATTTGATGAACATTGCTGTTGCTATCCTTGTTTATCATTTGACAAAGCAGATAGCGCTATACTTTGCTACCTAAACAACGTTCCCTGATCGTTTCTCAGCGATGTCGAAATTTTTTATAGGAAATTTATTTATTTATTTATTTACAATGCAAATGACACTAATGTAATAACATTGAAAGATGGAATAATAAGGTAGTCCTTGTGATATTTTTCTTCCAAATTCATAAGTGACAAAGTCACTTAAAAACGTCACTTTAGTCACTTAAAAACTTAAGTCACTTTAGTTCTTTTCATAGAACTAACAGTTTAATTCAACGCTTGTCACTTATCATACATTCCCCCTTTTCTGTAGACTTGGTATCCTCCCCATAAGACATTTGTATGTGCATAAAGTCTTGTCAATTTTCTATTTAGTGAGCGGTAATGATGGCGTAACTATTGATTATTGTGATTCAGTTACTGGCCCTTATCGTACGAGGCAGGCTGATGGGTTGTTTGTCCGGGGTGTCAGGCCAAACAGCACTTTATTTAAAAAAACCTTTCTTTTTCTAGCACCAAAATTTTTCAATCAGTTACCTTCCTCAATGAAAACCCTTTTCAACTGCCACAATAAAATAATAAAATGAAATTGCATCTGAAAAAATGGCTTCTTTCAATTAGCACAGAAGGATTGGAAGCCATGTACTCTGTCACTGCCTAATGTATCTAACTTTCGTGCACATTGTATGTACAGAACACTGTCCTCTTGCAAAACAACATTATATAATATACACATGGACTATTACAAAAATGATGTACATAATATCACGCTCATACGATAATTATATCTACTGATTTCCATATAAATCTATCTAAATTATTACTATGGAGACATATATGTGTGTGGGTATATATGTATATATATATATATATATATATATATATATATATATATATATATATATATATATATATATATGTATATGTATGTGTATGTGTATTTGGTTTCTATTTTTCATAGAACTAACAGTTTAATTCAACGCTTGTTTTGTCCGGTGCTCCTGTATGCGGACGTGACCTTTCTCTTAAGGTCATTTGCATACAGTAATGACTTATTTCTGCATGTTGTATATGTATTATAATCTTTGTAACTTGTGAATCTCTATCTTGAATTGCTGTCCACTGTTATTTTATTGTATCTCTAGTAGAGTAGTCTTTTTGATGTATTTTTCGTTCGCAGTGTAGCTCTAGTAGAGTAAGCAATTAACTGTATTGTTTTTTGTTTTTGTTTTTTTGCTTCTTTGTTTTGTTTTTTTCTCTCATTGTATTTCTATAGTGGAGCAGAATGATAATACTGCATGCTTAGTTTTCTATTACTTTTAATTTTCACATGTTCTGTATTTTTTTTTCACGCAGAAATAAAGTCAAAATTTATTATTATTATTATTATTAAGTCCACGATAAGGTTAGAATTTCACGTGTACAATTTTTATAAAATTTTAGTCCAAAATAAACATTAAAACTATAAATTTTGAATTAAGATGGCTTGAATTAATGAATTAATTATAAGTATTCCACTCAATTGCCACTTGTAACGGATAATATTGAGTTATTTGAGAAAATTTTGAACCATTCAAGAAACACAAACTTGTAAACACTAAAGCTCAGCTGAAATGAAGTCAATAATATATTAAATTAATATTATAATAAATTTAAAGAATATATTATAACTCAATTATGAAACTTCATAATTGAATTTAATCATTAAAAATATTTTCTTTGATGGAATATAATTGATATTTCTATTATATTAGTTGAAATCTATATTAATTGAATAATACCGATATAAGCTTAATTCTATAGAAGGCAGTGAAAAGGCAGGAATCGCCAACGCTGTTCTTCTATCATTCTTCACTGCCGTTATAACGTGAGCCTCACTATAGCACCCAGCAATGCTCTTTCATAGTTGTTGGTACAAATCAATAATAAATTTGTAACTGTTTGTCTACATGATAATGATACCTTTGATACCTTTCAAGTATACCTTCTTGTAATTCAAAGTTTTTCTCTGATGTCTCCCTATTAGTGAAAAGCAGATTGCTGATCAATGGAGTATGTCTAAACTCTCTTCATCTGTTTGAAGCCAACTTTTTCAAATCTACAACTCAAGTTCTTCTCGAAGAAACAAATCAAGACTGTCGCTCCAGTGCCAAAGAACAGCAACCAGCTCTCCTGATTCAATTAGTCCTTGATAAATTTGTAGCTCGATGGTCAAGTGGTGCAGTGTACATAGAAATTCCATTAGATGATCAGAACAATCTCTTGAAAAGTCGACGTAATTCGTCCAATCCAGTTGGTAATATTTGTTTTTTCATCGACCTAATTAATTTAGTAGGCTCACACATATTAGGACTTTCTTATGCTCAATCGATAGATTCTTGATTATTAATCTCGTTGCCTAAATTTTAGGTGAAATTGACCCGTGAAGATCAGTCTTTCGAGATGCTTTTTTTCTGTTCTTTTCAGGTCCCTTCACTCCTAGGCACAGCGTAGCTAGGAATAGCCATCTTATCTCACCACAGCGTAGCTAGGAATAGCCGTCTTATCTCGCAATGATGAATCCATGCTACGCTGGTGTGAAATGGACAGATTTATTAACATTGAAAGATATGTGGCTATGTCTCTCAAAGACTTATTTCTAGCTACGCTACGCTAGGTGTGAAGGGACCCTTACACTGTATCTACTATAGTGATGCATACCAATAGGTCTGAAATACATAAATTGAAACAAAAATAGAAAAATAGCGTCTCACATATCTACTGTACAACTAAACTGATACATCACCGGAATTTTTTTTCCAAACAATGAATATTTTTATCAAAAACACGTTTTCCAATCATTTTAATCAGTCTCCTTGTCGCAGATATCTATTTGAGGTCGCACTACTGAAGTAATTTATTTGTATATACTGAAACTCTTCTTCAAACAATAAATTAATCACAAACGCGTTTGCCAATCACTTTAACCAGTCACCTTATTGCAGATATTTATTTGAGACCGCACAACTAAAGTAATTTATTTATATACAATGCAAATTCATCCCAATAGGTCTGAAATACATATAAATTGGAACAAAAATAGAAAAATTGTGTCTCACATATCTACTACTCTACAACTAGACTGATACATCAACGAAATTTTTCCCAAACAATGTCATCACCAATGTAATGACATTGGTAGATAAAATGATAAGGTAGTCCTTGTGCTATTTTTCTTCCAAATTTATAGGTGACAAAGTTCAAGATAAGGTTAGAATTCCACATGTACAATTTTCATAAAATTTTAGTCCAAAATAAACATGAAAACTAAAAATTTTGAATTAAGATGGCTTGAATCAATGAATTGATTAGAAATATTCCACTCAATTACCACTTGTAACGAGTAATATTGAGTTATTTGAGAAAATTTGGAACCATTGAAGAAACACAAACTTGTAAACACGATATATAATCGAAACTCTTCTCCAAACAAAACTAATGACGTACGCGTTTCCCAATCACTTTACAATACTAAAGTTAGAATCATTAAAGTGAATACTACAATTTCTTCGTTCAACTTGAAAAGAGCAAATTGTAGTTTATAAATTATCTTTATCTTCAGTGTTGAAAATGATCACAGTGTCGTCAGCACTAATCCTCCAATAATGATAAATTAATCACGAACGCATTTTCCAATCACTTCCCGATACTAAAGTTACAAGCACTGAAGTGAATACTATAATTTCTTCATAATTTACTAATCAATTAAACCAATTTACATCAATCAATATAAATCAATATCTCAATCAGTCTCTTTGTAACAGATATCTATTTGAGGTCGCAGTTTGAGAACTACGGTAAACGCAACTCGTCAGCCCGTGTAACAGTAGTGAAATCGCACGGTAACAACGATTTGTACCTGGGAACAAAAGACATCGGACGGAAACGGTGCTCGCAGTTTGTGAAGGCCAATTACGACAAACGAGAAGGCACCGCGTCGCTTGATTGGCTAAGCACTGAGGGATGGGATGAGGACTTCCATGTCTACGAAGTTGAATGGACGCCCGGTAAGGACATTGCCATAGAATGGGTTCATATGTATAGAGAATAAGTAATAATTCTCACCAGCGGGCAAGGCTTGATTCCTTTTGCTGGTGATGCCGGATTACCATTGAGAAGTATCTAATTATGACTTTGGTATTATTTATGCTTGATTTTTATTTTAATCATTTTATACTTTTGATTATAAAATTAAGTATTTTCTTTTATTATGTTTTGAATATGTATTTATTGTATGGCAAATAAATGATTTGATTTAATTTGATTTGAATATGGAATAGTTTGACAATTTCTTAGTATTCGAACAGCTGTTCTACGAATGTTTTTGTGATTTTTCTGGCATCAAATTTATCAAGTTTTTTAATATTTTTCAATTTATTAATGCATTTTCAAGTGTAATAATAATTTGTTTCATCTTTCTGATCAACCGAGATACAAAATTTTTAGTATAATGTTTATTTGGACTGTACATTTTTGTGATCTTTATAAAAGTGTTTTCATAACCTCATTTGGACTATTTTTATCAAAATTAGGGAGAGGAACAGTTTTGGGTTTATCCTGTTGATTCTCTCCCAATCATTAATTTGATGTTGTGATTAAGGAATGTAATAATAAATGTAAATGTAAATGTATTTTCATTTAATAATATGGAATACATAGGCTACATAGGTAGAGAAAAAGTATAGAATGGAATAAGAATAATACGTATATTAAATAGTTATATTAATATAGGTAAAAATTTTAAATTTCAAAATTTATTACAAGCTTTTTTGTTCAGCTCCCGGAGAAAACCATAAACCCCCCCTCCCCAGTAAAAAACCAAATTAGGGAGTTTATAGGTTTAGGTCTATGATGATACGTTTAAAGGCTCTTCACATAGCTCTTTCCTTTAACTTACCTCTGTTTTGGTGGATGTCACTTGGACTTACTTTCCATTACACCACCATGAGTACAGTTGCAATTAAATTATTAATATACAAGCTCATTCTTTGAAAATAAAATCCTCTTTTCTTTACCTTACCAATAATATATTATTTTTCAAATCCTGGAAGGATGTGAACTCCATGATTGAAACATTGAAACGATAGGTTACTTGGAAATCATAAGTCATAACCATGTGACCAAAAACCACCAACAGCACAATGCACATGTTAATAGTGGTAGCCGCTCATGTGCAAATGTTTACAGTCATAAAAGGGCGAAGCCCGCCTCTCAGCCGGAGCGCGAAGCGCGGAGGCTGCTACCCAACGCTATACAGTCATAAAAGGTGATTGGGCGGGCGAAGCCCGCCTCCCAGCCGGAGCGCGAAGCGCGGAGGCTGTTATCCAACTTTATACAGTGATAAAAGGCGATTGGGCGTTCGAAGCCCGCCTCCCAGCCGGAGCGCGAAGCGCGGAGGCTGCTAACCCACCCCACTGGTGGTTCAGGGGGCGAAGCCCCCTGCCGAGCGCGAAGCGCGAGTACGTATATATAAGTACAGCAAATAGCAGATATAGAAATTGAATGACTACGAAGATATACAGGGCAATACTCTAGCAATCTTTGTTAGAGAATTTAATAATCCCTCTTATTTGTATTGATATTGGTATTAATTCATGTTGCTAGGGGGACATCTCTTTCCATAGCTGAGATTAGGGGTTGATTAATAAGCATAATTATTAATAAACTAATAATTATAGCAAAATTCGAATTGAGAAGGCATTCACAACCATATCACACAAAAGTGTCATGCAATGCATTCCAACAAACCATACCACAGGTTCCAACAAACACTGCCTGCTAATTCTTCTAATCCTACTAATTCCTGTTCGAGGGTAATGTAGAATGTGTATGTGATTTGATGCAATGATCAAATGTTCATGCTACCGGCACGATTTGTACCCACGAACCAACCTTTAATAATTCTTAGTTTGAGTCGAGCTAAAATTGTTAATTATAAGAGTATAAAAGTCCTATTATCCTGTATAAATTATGAATTGTTGATTAATATTTTCTAAATTATTCCGAATTCTTTTAGATCACTTGATTTTCGGCGTTGATGACCAGCCAAAGCACCATCTTCGTATGACTACCAGCTTGCAGAAAATGTTCGGATTTGAGGAGAAAGAACAGAACTTGGAAGCTCCTGCCGCTATTCCACCGTTCGAACAGGAGGTAACTTTTAAGAATCTCTTCTCTTTCTATCTGACTTACATAATATCATGCCCATTTATTAGAAGATTATTGGATTCTCATGCTAAAAATATATGTACTTCTCAACTCAGACCATGATCTCTTAATTTTTCAAGAAGCATCAAAGTTGACTTCAAAATTTTATTCATGAGCTCTAAATGATACTTTCAGTTATAAAGAAAATAAGTCAATTTCCGAGGTAATAGTCTCATAGTGAGGCTGATAAACTCTAATATACACTCTGATCGCAAACAAACTCTGTCAACTACAATTATCAACTGAAACTGTCCAATATTTTTGAAATTTAAATGGCTCTACATCAAATCATAATCACGCACATCAAATTATCCTATTATATTAAGCGATCAAATTCTGTATTTCTATATCTGGTTATTTATGTTCAACGGATCTCGAAAACGGCTCTAAAGATTTTCACGAAATTTGGAACTTGGTAGGTTTATGATATAAAAATTCGATTGCACTAGGTATAATCCATGGGAAAACTCGCTGAACGACATTAAAGGGATGATTCATCCTTGGCTGAAACAGCTGAGACTTTCGTCGTCTGTGGATAGTAAAAAGTGAGCCAGTGATTCTGTGGAAAATCAAAATATCGCATCCCCGGAATTCTAAAGATGATATATAGCCTGCTGTGAAATATACACACGATCATTTTAGAGAGTATTGTGCTCTCCTTGTCAATAAATAAAAATCTGGTGTGGTGCACTCACACAACTTTCCTTGCTCATTGAACTATAAGCCTCATTATCAAACGAGAATAATTTAGGGGAATAACAAAATGACCATTGAGGGCAACATATTTGCAACTACGATCAGACTACTGTATAATGTGTATATTATACAATTGTTTTCAGAGTACTTTTTCCTTTATGTAAATTGTGAAATTAGAAGATTTTTTTGAAATTCGTCAAAACAGCTGTTCTACAGATGAAATATCTTGACTATGACTGTGTTCTTTTTATAAACTGCTCTACCTACCGTACCCACGGTATATGGAAGAAGAAAAAGTAAAAACCGTGTACCTACCTATCTCATGCACGAGAAGGAGGTTACAAAGTCCATTTCTCAAGAATTGGGTGGACCCCCCATTAGTACCCCAGGAAAAAGACTCAATGCAGTTGATAGAGCTAATAAATAACTATACAGGGTATGGATTTGAAAAAAATCGTTAGAGCCGTTTTTGAGAAAATCGTAAAAAAACATGGTTTTCAGTACCTGTCATTTTTCTAAAGAATATTACGGAGCTCCTGCAATTTTCTCAGAAATGAGACTCATGCCAGTTGATAGGGCTTATAAATAGCTATCCATGGTAAAAATTTGAAGAAAATCGTTAGAGCCGTTTTCGAGAAAACCGTGAAAAACATGGCTTTTTAGTCATTATCCGCCATTTTTCTCAAAAATATTACGGAGCTCCTGGAATTTTCCCAGAAATGAGACTCATGCCAGTTGATAGGGCTTATGAATGGCTATCCATGGTATAAATTTGAAGAAAATCGTTGGAGCCGTTTTCGAGAAAACCGTGAAAAACATGGTTTTTTAGTCATTTTCCGCCATTTTTCTCAAGAATATTACGGAGCTCCTGAAATTTTCCCTGGAATGAGACTTATGCCAGTTGATAGGGCTTATAAATAGCTATCCATGATATAAATTTGAAGAGAATCGTTAGAGCCATTTTCGAGAAAAACGTGAAAAACATGGTTCTTTAGTAATTATCCGCCATTTTTTCCGCCATCTTGAATTGAATTTTATTGAATTTCTTATTGTCGGATTCTCATGGTATAAGGACCTTAAGTTTAAAATTTCAAGTCAATCGGTTGATTAGGAATGGAGTTATCGTGTTCACAGACATACACATATACACACACACACACACACACACACATACACACACACACACACACACACACACACATACACACACACACATACACACACACACAGACCAACACCCAAAAATCATGTTTTTGGACTCAGGGGGACTTGAAACGTATAGAAAACTTGAAATCAGGGTACCTTAATTTTTTTTGGAAAGCAATACTTTCCTTACCTATGGTAATAGGGCAAGGAAAGTAATAACGAGTGAAGCTCGGTGCCCCGATATTGTTTTTAATATGCGTGATTTTGATTTGATGTAATATAGGATCATCAAGATTTTAAAAAAGATATTAGACCGCGATATTATATTGGTTGACAGAGTTACGAGATTGTTATCGGATTATCGGATAGAAGTTACGTCGGAATAATTTTGGTGTTATAAATTTCCAAGAGAAATGAGTTTAGACTATTCCTCTTTTGTTTAGCGTTTTACGATTAGATTTGAAATCTATGATCTCGAAGATGATTCCACAGAATTTCGATATTGCATATCAGATTCATTGGTTGTATGCTGATTGATATCAGACAGAAAGACAATATTCTCGAGAAACGTCAATTTCTCTCAAATTTCATTTGTCTTGCGTTTCCCTTTTTTACGAAGCATCATAGCAGGAACAGCAGATTGTTTGTACAGTCTTCGTAATGGATTTTTGTGCAAACATCCAGACAGGGGTAATCTGGCTTAACATGCACGATTTATTCTGTTGGACAAACAATAATCAATCTTATTTAGGCCTACTTGATCCTTGGAGAACAGAAGATTGAATTGAGCAAATAAACAGTTATCTGCTGTCTGCGAATTCAATCTTTTGTTCAAAGCTTATATCAATTTATTGAGTCCTATTATTTTCTCTTTCCAATGAAAAGTCATTTCCCTGCTTTTGTTTGCTTTTTTGATGTCATTAGTTTTGCGAAAGTCTTCGGGAATATAGTAGAATTCTATCTCATAAGATACTGTTGCTTTGAGTGAGTTTTTCTTCCTTATCCTTATTAAGAGTTTTCCTCTACTCATTCAATTGAGCTAATTTTCTCCATAAATCGGATAATACCTGCACATTCAGAGTTTTGAGACGCAGTTCGCAACAAAATTTACCCAATGTTGAGAATAGATTGACTGACTTTAGTTTTGCAGAAGTTTTTGGGAATATAACTGAATTCTATTTCATAAGATACTGTTTCTTCAAGTGAGTTTTCCCTCAAAAATGTGTTGATTCATCGATGAGATGAATAATTACAATAGGGATATCTAGTACTCTGCAATGCAGAAAGTCAATCTTCTTTGAAAAACTCATTCTTTCCAATTGATTGAAATTTTTACAATAACGAATTGGTTTTTTCTAGTTCTACTTGGGAATTGCGCTGTATGTTGGTGGAATGAAGGAGTTCCCTGATGAAGTGGAAAATAACAGGAGACCAAAGCCATGGAATAACAGGAGAGTTGTCAAGGTGACATAAAATTCTGCTAAAGAATTAAAAAATTTGGTTATTTATTTATTTCATTAACAATTACAAATCATAATTAAAATATGATTGGGAGAATACAACAGGCATAGCCCAAAACTGTCTTCTCCCAAATTTTCACAAATAAAAATTTTTTTCAGGAGTTTCCTGATTTTCTTCTCAACATCCAATAAGTTCCATCCATGATTGGGTGAACTATCAAACTGCCTACTTCAATATGGATAGAGATGAAGTTTCCTGGGTGTATTAGTACATCAATAGAAAATAATATGCCATTTAATACTCATTCTAATGAGTATATGGTAGTAATATGGCTCTCCATAGTAATATGGCTCTCAATCTTAACTGGTCAAGTCTGAGAAAAAGTACTCACTCCTATTTCTATTTGATGGAGATGAAAGGAACGTTCAGGAACCAATAGTTTTTACAGTATTTCAACCGCTATCCATCATTTGCTTCTCTCAATGATAGTTCAAGAAAGAATAGTATACTCATTCTGTTACAATAGATAAATTAGATATAAACAATTCTATTATTGATGCACAGTAATTTGTTTGTCCTCTTACCAAACTTCTGATAGCTTGTAATTCTACTCAAAGGAAGATTATGTCCCTGTAAATGCGTTGTCGACCCTTCTTAAATAAAATTAGAATCAGATTCACTTCAGGGATTAGGTTTATTAACATCTTCACTTCAGGGATTAGGTTTATTAATCAACCTGTTCCGGTATACCCATCTCTTTCTTGGCCTTCCTACATCTCTTTTTCCAGTAGGTTTATAGTTTTGGACTTCAAGTGTCATTCTCCCAGGTGGCATTCTATCCAAATGACAGCACCAGTTGCGTCTTTTTTTTATAATTCTTTCATGCAGAGGAGAAACCGATAAAACCTGTCTTATATCATCCCTGATTCTATAAATTCTATTGCAGCTAAATACACTCCACAGAAACCTCATTTCTTCAGCTTGAATAATTCGACTGTTCATTTTCCGTGTGTGAATCCAATTTCTCACTTTCATAGTCGGAACTGTAATAGTATCATAGAACTTGATGATGATGATGATGATGATGATAGAATAGAAAAAACGTTTATTGAATAAATAAGCTACCTTAAGCGAACCTCAAAGAGGCTGCTTGACAAGGTGACAAGGTACTATTATACAAAACATGTAAATTCAAATATAAATATACATTATATCAGTGAACTTTATTTTTACTTAACAGTTAAATTTACTTATCAGTTTATTACACTGTTAAATTTACTTACAGAATTTACTTAATATGTTGAGAATCATTATTCTTAATTTTCCATAATACCATACAAATTTCAAGACGAAAACGCTATTGAAATACTTTATTTTAACATAAACATGAAATGTTCATCTTATAGAAGAGCCTTGAAAACTTATTCGGAATTCAGCTCAAGAAAGCATGAAGAAATAATGTTAGAACCTAGAGCCTAGGAAACTGAAAGAACGACTAGCTTTAACTTATTATAAATATGTATAGAAATGGAGTTTTCTTGGTGTTTTAGAACATCAATAGATAATAATATGCCATTTAATAATCATTCTCTCAGTTCTCACTCCATTCTGGACGATTGTTCCAAGAATTGAATAAAATTAAATAGTTTTCCATAATATCTTCCTACAGAATGGTACCAGGAGAGAAGAATCTGATAGTTCCAGCGACAAGTTATTTCCAAAAATAAAACTGAAACGTAGGAAAATTATGGATGAAAATGAAAAAAGTCCTTCTCTCCAACAAGTTATTACGTTTGGAATTCACTAAGCTCAGAGCTACCGGGTAGAGGTGCTGTATTAAATTCCCCCGTCTGAATAATTACGTAATTTTTCACCTCCTCCAAGAATTTCATCAGAAAAACGTTCAACTGACGAGATTCATTGAGAATATCTTCCCTCCAGAACCCAGTTGGAATTTTGCAGTGGGAAAATATATCATTTCAGCATCAAGTTGGATGGCAATTATTTCAATCTCTTTCTAGTTAGCAAGTCTATTTAGTTTTTCACGTGTTTCCAAATAACTCATGAATTTACACAATAAAAGGTACAGATATTGGCAGAGTAGACTAGACAATACATTCCTGCATTCAACTATATTATCTGCGATTTTGTCTGTTGAATGAGTCCATTTAGTTTTTCACGTGTTTTCAAATAACTCGTTCAATTCACACAAAAAAATATGCAGATCTTTTGCAGAGTAGACTAGACAATACATTCCTGCATTCAACTATCTGCGATTTTATCTGTTAAATGAGATTCCGTTCAGCTACGAAAACTTATCGTATTCCTGAAACATGGAAAAATTTTAAAATATAATTTCCAGTTCCACCAAACTCGGTCAGGATATTTGGACATAGTTAAATCGCGTACACTCTACAAAAAGTGCAATGGAACATATTATACGATTTCTTTGACAATAGTTACTATCGATAATTTCAGTTCACAATTATAAATCGTACCCGGTTTGAGTATGTTTGAATGTCTTGACCGAGCTTGGTGAAACCGAGCATTAGATAAATTCCTCAATGCTTATATTCGAAATGCAATAGTAGAATAGAATAGAATAGAATGACTGCCTTTGTTTTATACCTAATAGTATATACCTAATATTCTAATACCTAATATCATCAGAGACAAATGAATAGGTATCTTCATTCTAACCATATCTTTACTCTCAAGATACTTTATAGACACTTTATAGATACTTTATTGAACAGTTTCTCTACTCCATGGTATTATCTCAGTATTCAATCCACTCCACTACATTTCTTGCCGAACGTGAGGCCTTTATATTTAATTTTCAGTCTTTTGTGTAGGTTATTGGAGAGGTTTAATAATAAAAATGAATGAACTTGTGGTAAACTCCGAACTAGCTTTAATATTCGACAACAGAACATTTCATACTTCTCAAAAACTTTTGGTGAACTCCGAACTAGCATGATCAAATCATGAAAATCAATTCATACTCCACAAATAATCACGTTGATTGGGAGATGAACAACATTCTAAACTCACAAGTCTCAAGCATACATTATGTTCAATACTTAGAAATAAGAATAAAAAATCCGAGTATCCTTTTTCTAATTTACTTAGATTTTTATTTTCTATTTTCATTGCTTTATGATTAAGAATAGCCCTAACAGAAAAGTAATATGTTCGGCTTATTCCTCCATCAAGTTCATCTAATTTTTCTTATATTTTTTTATTTTCAGGCGCGTTTGAACTTCTGGAGAGACAGGGATGCATGGTACCCGACTTGGGATGACGAAACGTCAGCTCTTCAAGTCGATTATATTAGGATAACTGCTTTATGATCGAATAGTGTTAAGATTATTCATTTGCGTGAACAAAATCTTCCTTCAAGAGTCAGGACGATATTGTGGTTGCTTTCACAACGATTACAGAAATAGTCTAGTTAATATTATTATAGATTTAATGTATAGGAATTCGTGTTTGAAAATGAAAACTTGCAAATCGGAAATACGTGTGTCAATTTATTGATTTTTGTACCCTTTCCTTGAATGTATCAATTCTTATGTAATTTATAAATCGAAATGGATTTGTTTGAGCTAAAATCTGATGCAATTATTTGGAACTCCTTTACACCTTTGTGAATGTAACTTGGAAATATTACTAGTATTCCATTTTTATATTATATTATTGCGTCTTGAAGAATTATCTAAATTCAAACAAAATGGAAAGTCCGATCTAACTAGGCATCAAATCTGCATCACTGTAGAAATCAATTTGAAATAATAAACCAATATCTGCATTGAAAAAATGGACGAGCTGGATAAAAATATTCCACTCTCTACAAATTCAGTCATACAGAATCACATACAACAATATGATACTACATGTGTGTTCAATTAAGTATTTTAGTTCTATTATAGTAGAGAGTTAGGAAACGATTTTTTTAAATCAAATCGAATCAATTTATTTTCCCCCTGCATTACACAGATGTATATGAAATTACATACATTACATTATTAATAATTAGGTTAGTGCATGGCCGCAACTCGGTTAGTTATTTTAAATATTGAGACTTTATTTTTTGGTTGTGAGTAATTTGCAGTGTGATCATTTGTTTAACATATCCTACTAGACATACAAAAATGAGTTGCGGAGTGTGTAACCAGCAGATGAATCGTGCATTAAAATCAAAAATAAACTGTTCGAGCTGCAATATTGTGTTCCATGGTGTATGTGTTGAGCTCACCGACAATGATCTGGAATTATTTCAAGACACAGGAAAGTCATGGACTTGTAAAAAATGTTCAAGTTAGTTACGTCGCCAACGTGCCAATTCGGACTCTACTCCAGTAAAATCTATCTCAGGTGTAAACAAGCTCAGTGCTCCGGCAAAAACAAACACTAATTCAAGTACCGACAATAATCCACTAACGGTCGATCAATTAAATAGTATATTAACACGGGTTAAGGATGAGTTGCTGGAAAAGTTGAGATCTGATATAGCCGCTTGTAGGAAGACCTTGGATGAAAATGCTGCTGAAATTGCTAAACTAAGAGGAACTGTTAGGGAACTACAAAATGAAAATTCAGTTCTGAACGGAAAAATTAGGGAATTGGAGATGAAAGATGACAATCGGGAGCAATATGGTCGAAGAAATACCCTTGAAGTATACGGTATTCCGGAGTTGCAGAACGAGGATGTGCAGAGTCGAATACTGGGGATCGGTAAAGCATTGGATGTGAAGCTGGACCGCAGATCGATCGATGCATGCCATCGCCTCCCCAGAAGAAGAGACAACACCGCGCCCGGCATCATTGTTCGTTTTGTCTGTCGAGGAGATAAGGATGCCTTGCTCAAAAAGAGGAAAGAATGTAGAGTCTTTTCAACTCAACATATCAACATGCAGGGAAATAGTCCAATCTACATAAACCAATCTATAACGGCGGAGAGACGTAAGCTGTTCGGCAGAGCCAAGATGATACAACGGGAGAATGGGTTTCGACATGTGTGGATCGACCGAGTGGGCCGAATCAAAGTCAGGTACGAGGACGGCGGTCCTGTTAATATTATCAGGTGTGAGGAGGACCTCAACAAGCTCACAAATAGAAATAAGGACAATGTCGGTGTAAGTAAAAAATAATATAGATCAATTTCTGTATGAAGAAAATACCAATTATGACACATAAAACCATGATTTGTTTGTCCAGATTAAGTTAACATTTTAACGTTCAATGAAATAGTTAATTAGAGAGAAGGAGGAATATTATCATTATAAATTATTTTATTTGAATTTCATTTGCAAAGTATGGCTCTTGGCTACGTTCTTATCACTTTGCTCAAGGTAAATTATTGTTATTTTGATGAGCTCAAATAGACTAATTATTATTGCGTATGATTGTTGAAATAAATTTAGGAATAATCTCCATTCCGCTATCTTCCAATTATGATAATTATATTATATTCTATACGATAATTATTAATTATATTCTATCAATTGATAATAATGTATCAATTAAGTGGAAAGGTTTCAATTGTTTTTTTTTGTTTTGTTTTTTTTGCCAATATGCTAGGCCTATTACTTGTAGTAACGTAATTACTATTCCTTGCTTTTCAATTTGCTGTAGCCTAGTTAAGAGAGAATAATAACTCCTAATAATAAATCATTATAATTTGAAAATATTTTATCATTATGAGAAAAATGATGAATTCTCCTATCTTATCTACAAGGTATATTTAGTACGCTAGTTGATGAGGATTATTGACACGATTACCTCTGTTGCAGCTACTCTCTGAATCTCAAGAATTGAAGGCCTTTAATATTGATAAAATAATACTTGGATTGATAATAGATTTTTCTAACAATTGATTGAAAAATTGGAAATATTTTCTAACAAAATATTGATTCAATTAAATTAATGCTGATTTCCACTTCTCTGTTTGTCCTTATCATCTCAGTAATATTGTTTTATTTTATTCAGATGGATTTGATCACAGGTATCTGTGCATGAACTAAATTGGTAGGTTTCAAGTCGATGTACATACATTCATTTTGTCTGGACCGGTGGGCTGGCCATGTCTTGATTCTCTCTGATTTTTATTTTTTTTTCTTTTCATCGGAAAACCGATACTTTTTTTCTCTCTATTTTTTCATTTTACTTTAATTTCTTAACCACTTTGAAATTTTATTTTACAAAATATACGTTTATTCACTTTTCTTACGTTTATGTCTGATTGGGATATTGCCGACCTTATAGGGTTTCACGATACAATCGAAGTAAATGATGTTTTCAGTTTTTTACCTCACCAGTCTGAGAGTGTTGGCGTGGAATTAAATATTCTGCACACCAACATCAGAAGCATTAATAAAAATTTTGAGGAATTGGTGCACTACATAGGTAATATAAAGTTTCGCTTCAATGTGATTGCATTAACCGATACGTGGATCACAGACGATGCTTGCTTCAATTATAACTTAGATGGTTACAATGTTTTTCATGCTAATAGTAAACACTCGAAATGTGATGGATTATGCTTGTTCATTAAAAATAATATCAAAACTGAGCTTATTAATGTCCATATTGAAGAAGCTAACTGTATTGGTATGGCTTGCTGGATTAATGACGTGAAATATTTAATAATTACAATATATCGTTCTCCATCCTTCAACTTAAAAACTTTTATCGAAAGTCTAGACGAATTTCTGAAGAGTATGAAAGATATTTACAACATAATAGTATTGGGTGATATGAATTTAAATATTCTTGCTAATAATAGCCTTTCAAATGAATATTTGAGCACAATGCATATTAATGGTTTCAAATCTTTTATCAATAAACCAACTAGGTCTGTAAATGGCATCAGTACTTGTATCGATCACATATTTTACAAGGGAGGAGAGAATAATAATAATAATGTTGTTAGAGGGACTATTCTGAAAACAAATATTACGGACCATTTTAGTGTTTCGCTGCATTTCAATAGGAATATTAATGAGGAACCAGCACATATCGATGTAGGATCAAAAAGCATAATTGATTATGTAAATCTAATCTCTGATTCACAAAAAGAATCATGGAAAGAGATATATGATTCAATGGATATTGACGAGATGGTGGACTACTTTGTTAAAAAACTAACAGACCTAACTCATGCTAGAACTAAAACCATAAAAATAAGTAACAAGAAAAAACCTATAAAAAAATGGATTACTCCAGCCTTAGTCGCGTCAATACGGGAGAGAGATAAATTACATAGAAAATTATTAAAAAACCCCAATAACTTAGAATTGATAAATCAATATAAGAGATACAGAAATACACTCAATACCCTGATAAAAAAAAGCAAGATTGATTATTTTAACTGTAAATTCGAGGAACACAAAAACGATTCTAAAAAAACCTGGAAATACATTAATGAACTACTCGACTTGAAAAAGAATTCAAAATCAATAAATCTAGATGCTACTACTCTTAATAAATATTTCGCTGGTGTTGGAGAATCGTTCGCTAAAAAGATAACCGATAATACAGACAATATAGAGATTCCCAAGTCAATAGCAAATCCTAATGTAAAAAGTATCTTCCTCATTCCCACAAACGATTATGAAATAGAGTTATTAATAGATCAACTCAAGAATAAATTTACACCAGGTGTTGATAACTTTACAGGACCTTTCCTCAAAAAAATATCACCCTCTACAACCTCACCATTAGTTCATATATTTAACAAATGTTTAAGCGAAGGATATTTCCCTAAAAAATTCAAAGAAGCTAAAATTATACCATTACCAAAAACTGGAGACCTTGGAAACCCGGATAGTTACAGACCGATTAGTTTAATGAGTAATATTTCTAAAATACTAGAAAAAATTTTGAAAATCAGATTAATGAGTTTTCTAGATGAACATAAAATCATTGACAACAATCAATATGGTTCCCAAGCAAATAGTTCAACCAAAGATGCGGTAATCCATCTCAACAATATAATTTTTGATGACTTTAATAGAAACAAAAAAACACTGGCTATTTTTATGGACTTATCCAAGGCCTTTGATACAGTTCCTCACAACATACTCCTCTATAAACTGGACAGGGTGGGTGTAAGAGGTTCTGTGAATAAGTTATTCTCAAGTTACTTGTCGAATAGGAAACAGTATCTCACTTTAAATGGACAGACAGACATCAGTTACACCTCTCAGTTCGGTACTCCTCAAGGGACAGTACTATCCCCGATTTTGTTTCTCATCTATGTAAACGACCTGTTAAAATTAAACCTTGAAAATTGTACTATTTTATCTTTCGCCGACGATACAACTTTGATTTTCAGCGGAGACACATGGGAAGAAACGTTCAAAGTTGCAAATAATGGTTTGAAAATAGTTCAACAATGGCTTGAAGATCATATACTAACCCTAAATGCAAAGAAAACTAAATATATAACTTTCTCACCCACCGTAACTGGTCAACCATCAATAGATCTTGAACTTTCTATAAAAAAATCGAAGAAAAATAACAATGGCACCCAAATAATGAATGAGGTCGCCCACGAAAATATACCTTTAGAAAGAGTGAAATCTATAAAATATCTTGGTATTTTTGTAGATCGCCATATCAAATGGAACATTCACCTAGAGTACCTCTGATCAAAATTGAAATACCTCATCTATATTTTCTATAAAATAAATAAAATTAAAAACAGGGAGATAATAAGAAAAATTTATTTTGCATATGCACATTCCTTATTCCAATATATCATTGAGGTGTGGGGTGGAGCTTTTGATACGCACTTGAGAAAACTGTTTGTCCTCCAAAAACATAATATTATAAGAGCAGCTCTAGGGAGACCACGTTTGTACCCAAGCCGAGATATTTTTATTGAATTTGATGTATATATATATATATTTGATATATATATAATTATTTAAAAAGCCAAATAGAATAAGTATTCTACAAATTTTAGTTAAGCGCTAAACTTGTTAAATCTAATAATGTAAACTCACTGCTGGCTCTCAAGTTCTTACTTATGCCAGCAGTCGCCAAAATAAAGATAAATTAAGTTTTGATCTAATAATTAAGTTTGAGTTTTGCTTATTTAACACTTTGTAACTTATATATTGTAATAATGTAATTTTGTTTTGGCAATAAATTTCAAATTTCAAATACAATAAAATATTTTGATATATTATTACATTAGTGTTGTGGTAGTTTTACAGATGGCGTGGAATTCCCCCAATACGTGATTGGAGTAGTACTTCTGTGATAAAGCAAGAGAGTTATACCATAGAGAAACAATAGCGTAAGTAGATATCCCATTGTATAGGACGTTTATGTCGCAACTTTCACTGTTATCTCAAGCCGATTATTGTCGATTTTTACTGTTTTAGCCGGGTAAGAGTGTATGAACGGCACAATATGAGAGACTACCAGTGTCACACAGCTTCAAGGGGAAGAACTACGTGGACTATCAGTTGGAGATAACAGTAAAAGTTACGACATAAACTCCCTATACCATGGGATATCTACTTACGCTATTGTTTCTCTTGCTTTATCACAGAAGTACTACCCCAATCACGTATTGGGGGGATTCCATGCCATCTCTGAAACTACCACAACACTAATGTAATAATATATAAAAAAATACTTGAAAATCTACTTATGCTATTGTTTCTCTATGGTTATACTCTCTAGTGAATAGATAGTATAACAGAAATAAAACATTTCTGAAATTTCTAAGTAACATCCTTCATCCTATAAATTTAGCGAATTCTAAATTTAAGCCCTTATTTTGCAATTTGAATGAATGAATTGACTTGATGTGTTCATTAAACCCAATTAGTGAATGAGAAAAATGGCAACGAAGAGATAAAATATATGAAAATCAAGCAGGAAATCAACGAGTTAGTTACCAGTGAGAATCAAAGTGATAACGAGGCGATGCAGCTGCCATTGAAAACATGGTGAGCACTCGGCTTTATCTCTCGACTCAATCGGAACGTCATATTCTGTTGACACTATTCACATGTACATAACTAGAGCCGCTGTACTTGGACGGAATATTTGAATGCTCAATGTGAAACCACATTCAATGTTTCCAGCAGTATGGCTATTCATTGGAATGATGGAAGGGTGGGTGAGAGAGTGTGGGGTTGTGGGAGAGAGGGAAGTGAGAGCGAGAGGGTATTGGTGAGGGTTAGAGAAGATGGGTGGATGTGAGAGAGGGTGTGTATGAGTGAGATTGAATAGATGAATAATTGCGTTCATTCATAGAGTGAGAGAAGATGAGTGTGAGAGTGAGAGTATGACGAGGACAGTCGAGGTGAGAAGCGGTGAAAGAGAGTTAGAGCTGGAGTTTTTTATTTATGTATGTTACAATATTCACTGGCTTATACACTAATTTACATTAAATGACAGGATTGCTAATTATTCAACGAATTTCACCAAGTATTAAGAATTAATCAATGAAAATAAATTTCAATTTGAATAACGATAGTATAATATTCTGATGTAGGCTAAATTCATAAATCGGCAGTATTTCAACAAATTATTAACGATCTTCTGAGGAGGATATAAAATGATAGATATCCTTTCAATCAATACACGACCGGGATTGATTGATTGAATACTTTATTCCTGTAGATTACAACAATATATACTGGCTTATATACTTATATACAATAGCTTACAATACAGCAAAATTATAGATGAATTTACATAATATAGACTAAGAAAATTATTATTGAACTGTATATGATATGAAAAAAGCAATTTGTGATAACTATAGATAATATTGCTATGCATCTACATAAATTGGCGGAGCTTTGGACATATCAATGTCCATTCTTCGGAAAGAATATTAAAAATATCCTTTCCACTAAGTCTCTAACAAAGAGTAAGAGTAATTAAGAGAGAATGATGAGAAGAGAAAGAGGAAAGAGCACATACTTGTCGCAGACTTGAAACATTATGTGATATAAGTTTCCAGAACAAAGTGAATGATGAAGAAGAGAATGAGAGGATGATAGGGTGAAAGAGATTATTAGAATAACAATGGGATTTAGAGGGTGAAAAAGGTTGATTGATTGATTGATTCTATCGAATGCGAATTGAGAACTTGGTCCCTTCTGTCACACAATCTTCATGTGGGTTGTAAAGATGCGTGAGGGAAATACAGGAAATGAGTGGGAAACGAAAATTGGTCAGTACATTATTTTTCGGGAGAAATAAAATCATAATCAACTCTGCCTTCTTATGCTCCTTGATGCGTGGAACTCGAATCTGCAAATGGATTAGTGAAATTCTCTCCCGTTCAAGAGATATGACCACTCAAATATATTGAACAACACAAATTGGTCAGTACATTGTTTTTCTCATTTTTTGGGGAGAAATAGAATCATTATCAACTCTGCCTTCTTGTTCTCCTTGATGCGAGGAACTTGAATCTGCAAACTGATTAGCAATTTTTTTCCCGTTCAGGAGATATGACCACTTGAATGTATTGAAAAACGTAAATTGGTCAGTGCATTATTTTTCTAATTTTTTCGGGAGAAATACAATCATTATCAACTCTGCCTTCTTATTATTCTTGATGTGATGATCTCGAATCTGTAAACGGATTAGCAAAATTCTCTCCCGTTCAGTAGATACGACCACTTAAATGTAACAGATTATCAAACGACACTCATGAAGAATAGAATTTGAATTAAGATGATGCACTACTGAGAGAGACTGACAGACTGAAACAATTACGAAATTTAGGATAAAAATAATCAAATACTCTTTATTCAAAAATACATTTTCAAATGAAAAAATTACAAAATAAGTGGTACTTTATATCTTTATCGAATTTTAATAATCATTTAATAAAATTAGACATTTTGGGGTGTGATACTAGAACTTGAGGTATCTAGGGAGTGTGCATCCTCAAACTTGGAGGGCACCCCTGAATTATGATAAATTTTATACAACGAATGTCACATGACCACCTTCTTTTGAATGGACTTCTCTCAAAACGATGAACTACAAATATGTAGAAGTGGACCAATGAAAATGGTATTGATTCTACTTAATTCTGTGGTGATAGATGAAAGGAGGATATAAACAACAAATTATGAGTTATATAATGAGTTCTAACTCTAATACTATCTAATTTTATTTAAATAATTTTAATGCCCTGGAAAAAATGAACTATTGAATTCTATAAACATTTAAAATGAAATGCAATTTTAATTACGATAATACACTGTTGAGAGAAACTGTGGAACTGATACAAAAAGAGAGATATAGTGTGAGATAAGATACGTTGTGTGAGAACCATGAATTACAGTAAGAGAGGAAGCGAGAGAGTAGGAGAGAGAGACTATGAGGAAAATCGGACGAAGGGTGAGAACCGAAGCAACGCATGCGTTCTGCGCTGAAACGCGTCGGATTTATACGCGACGGCCGAGGATTTAGTTCAGTGGCTGATTGGCTTCCGTGCTTTGACGATGCTCGAATCTGATCCCGGAAAAGCTGAGTTTTCGCGACCGACCGCTTGACTGACGAGAGCAACGTGGATGCCAGCTTACTGTAAAAGTGGAATGGAAATTTTCCTTCTCCTCGCCTGTCTCTTTGGTGAGTGTTAAGCAACTACTAGAGCATCCACTGCTAGATGAAAGATTTTTCATGTGATAGATTCTTGAAAGTTTTATCAAGTTCTCAATAGTTGAATTCAAAGGGCGGATGATATCTACAGAGTTTTTTAGTATGAATGAAGTATTCATTATTACTAATTTCATGTGAAAAGAATGTATGTTTAATATGTTTCAAGTGCTGGAGTTGTATTGGAAAGGGCGAATGATAGCTTGGTAGTTTAAATAAAGTGTTCATCATTCCTAATAAGAGATGTTAAGTATTTATGCAGAATTCAATAGTACCAGTACTGTAGTAGTTTTACTCGAAAAGGCAGATAGGATTTACAAAGTTTGGGAGTCTAAATCGGGTACTCATTACTTCTTTTTTAAGGTATTAAGTATTTATACTGAGTTTAATAAGTTTCAAGTACGAAGTACTATAGTTGTATTCGGAAGAGCGGATAAGATCTACAAAATTAGGGAGTCTGAATAAAAGATTCATTATTCCTAATTGCAGGTGAAAAGTTTTTATTTATTTACAACAATATGGGAACACACGGGAAAATCCCAAAAATTGCTCTCCAATCAAAAAATTACAATATCAATCAACATAAAAATAAATTGGTAATTGAGAGAAACAGATACAAGGAAAAAACTATTTTATAGTAATATGCTGAATAGTTTATAGTTTATGCTAAGTTTAATGAATTGTCAGTCAATGAATTAATTGTGTTCAAAAGGGCGGATGAAATATACATAGTTTGGAAGTCTGAATGAAGTATTTATTATCCGTAATTGAAGGAAATAAGTATTTATGCAGATTTCAATAAGTGGCCAATACTGTAGTTGTTAAAGTTTTTCGGATGGACACGTTAAGCCGTCGGTACCGGCTGTCTAAAATGTAGTCGTTAGGTCATGTTAGAGGGCCTGAAATTGATCAGTTGCGACCTAAAAACTGACACCAGACCTGAGCCAGCCAGGTCACTCGATATTAATATTATTATTATTATTATTACTATTATTACTGTAGTTGTTTTCGAAAGAGCGTATGACATCTACAAATTTTGTGATTTCGAATACAGTAATGAGTATCAAAGGTAATGAGTATTTATGTTGAGGTTAATTCAAGTTGTCACAATACTTCTTATGCGTGCTACGAGTGGTTGAGTCAGGAACCTATCATGTTTGGGACGAAAAATTGTTTTCACAATAGACTAAAATATTTTCAATAATTTTTGACGGGTTCTGTTCTACGTTGTTGAAGAAGCAATAATATATTCTTCACTAATTGAATCAAAGATTGGAATGACCAGAGAAAAATACTGGCTTTGAGATATAGTAGAGAGTTGCATTATTCAATATGAATATTTATTCATTTCATTTATTTATTAATTTATTCATATGCAAATACAATCTAGGTAAAACAACAGGCATTTGCTCAAGACTGCTTCAAACCTTGATCAGGAATACACAGTCTAAAGGTTATGTTACTTTCGTAATTTTAATGAAAACTTAATTCGCACACAATTTTAATCCCAAAAAAGGGCTTCTACAATTTTGAGTTTATCAGATCGATTAATTTCCAAATACGAATCCAAACAAAAATCTTGCCGTACTCCAAATTTGCAAAAAATATTGAAAATTTTACTGAAATCCACAATTATACTCATGTAAACATCAAAACAGTTTACTTTACAAGTTTGATTCCATTGGATAGTACAAATACAATAATACACAATCAGTATGATTAATGAATAATGTATTCGATATGCACTCCCATAACATTTCAATACTGCTTGAAGTTAGTACAATGGAATAATCAGGAACTAACTACTTTATGCTCCTTTCATACGGTCCAAAATATTTTTTGATACACGGTCATTATTTTTTGAGTCAGCATTTTGATAATTTTGAAATTATTGTTCTACGTGAGCTTCATAACATGTCAGTACCGGTCATGAAACGAACCTATCAAGAAAGGTTTTGACTGATCAAGAGAAGGTTTGGTGTAATTAAATTACAGACAGTGAATATGTATCAAATTTCACTACGATTATCTCAATCCTTCCTTTGCTGTTAACCCTGCATTACCCGCGAGATCTCAATAAAAATGATCTCAAAGAGAAATTTTGTGATGACTGCTTCTGCAGATAACACTAATTACTTAGATTTCTTCTTTTTCCTGTTCCAGTGTCCGACAACCATGAGAACCTATAGGAACCTTAGGAACCTATTTTTTAGCCTGTTTTTATATTATTCACTGTACTATGATAAATATCAAACTTGAATTAGTTATGGGTAGGCTATTTTGTTACTTCTCAACTTGCGCGTGTTCGTGATGCATAAGTCTGTGGGCGCCTTGGTTCACAATAGCTGAAAATATAATATGTAGTTTACTTTTTAATCAATCTCACAAAGTGAAAACAGAGAAATAAAGAATATCAGAATGGAAGATTTAGGAGTAAGCAAGACAAGAAGTGTATTAGGGGGGGAAGAGAATTGGAAGGATCGAGTTTGAAATCAACAAGAGATATAAGAACCAATCACAGTCGAGGTGAAGACTAATAAGCAACGCCTTCTAGCTCCACCAACTCGTTCTCTTATTGGTTGACAATATTTACTAGTTTTCAATTCTGCCACTGGATGGCAGCAGCTATTGGCTTGTTCAGTTCAACAGACTTTCTCTCTCTTTCTTAATCTTCTTCTTCCAATTATTTAGTAGAGGCCCTGAAAGAAATTATTACGATAAGCCTAAATATGTGACTGGGTAAAGTAACCTAATAACTGGATAGTTAATGGGGATACCCTAGAACAGCCAACCTTCCAATGAGAAACTTTGACAGTTATATAAATCCATACCGCGAACTGGTTTGCAGAAATTTTACTTCACGAATACGGAAATATAATACTTGAAACCAAACTGGGTCATCTTGTCCCCGCGCTAGAAATAATTGAACTTAATTCGTTCGAGTAATACAGGTCGTTTGTGAGCTTTAAAATCATAGATAATACAAGTATTCATATAATAGGAATGTGAAATGTTCACTGTCAAAAAATTTAGTTTCCAAATTCAGGAATAAATTCTTGAAAGTTATAAACCAGCGATATTTCGAGGCTCAGAAATATTCTTATAGTATTCAATATTCTTATCAGTAATTAGTCACATGTGGAATTCTCAGATACGTTTTCCTCTGTCCTCCAAATGAACTTCCAATATTTCTCATACAACGGATAACGGATTCCTTTCAAAAATATTTTTTTTTTAATTTCATGAGAGCACATAGATTCGATTCTAAGAATTTCTTGAATTTGGTATTGAAATTCTACTCCTCAATAACTATGTGAATATATCTAGACTCGAAATTCATCCTAAGTTGTGATGAACCACTTTTTTAATTCTTCAATACTGTTCCTCATCACGATATTGAATCACTTCATGATATTAAATATAACGACTAGCAGTCTAATGTGATTTCCATACACTATTTTAAACTAGTCTAATTTTATAGTCCATACCCAATTTTAATGTGCACAACCACGAAGAAAATGAACAATTTCCATCAGAGAGAGATAAGCCTACATAACAGTTTTTGTGCAAGTAAAATGTGATAAATAATGAGTGACTCGACTGTACTGTGGTTTAATTTAATCCATTTCCTTGATATGGTTGTTGTGTATGAAACCACTGGTTGTCAAACTTAATGAGAAATTATGAACTGTCCAGACAAAAACAGTGGGGTCGTTTGGGGTCTCGGAGTGTCATGTTCATCATGTTATAAACGTTTGTTATGAACGTGAGTGAACTCCACAATTATTCAAGCTACAATTTCCATTGTATGGTTTTTACATTATTTTCTTTCAATGCTAGTTTTTGAAAGAGAAACTATGTAGCGATTCAGTATTGAACAATTTTGTTGACTTCATTTAGATCACATCTGAGATATATCTGAAAAACACCGAATCAAGAGGTTTAATATGAAGTGTAAAAATTCAAGTGTGACTATTAACACATGGTGTTACATATGACTTTCATATTGTTGAAATAGTTGTAGAATTGACCGTGATGGAAACCGTACTAACTGTATAGAGCTTGTTTAATTCCATTGGAGATTGGAATTACTAAACTATTGGAATTCATTCTTCTGAAGCATCTACCCTCAGAATTACAGAGATTCAACACCGAGCTTCAGTTACTAGTAGTTCTGTGAACAGTAGCCCTCGCGCTCAGTAAGTTACATTGTCCTGTTGTTATGTTTTCTCGAAAATTAATAAATAGTTTATCAATTTAAAATGTCTAGAAAAAATTCTAAATAAATATAGAGCTTTCTGTCCTATCGTACCGTGACGTGTCGTCCCGGAATGTGAGTTTTGTTATCAGGTCCGGCTGCAACTGTCTACAACGTTGATGGAAGGATACATTTTCAAGATGTTCGATGTTTTTGAACGGGTTGTATTATAGTCCACTAGACAGCTGATTTATGATGAATAATTCTATAGTCTGATTTTTACGGTAATATTGGCGTATGAAGGAGGCTCCTTTTTCCTTTTATATTACCCTTGAAATGCATAATTTCCAAAAACATTGTATATACGTCGACGAACAATTTAAAAAGGAACATACCTGTCAAATTTCATGAAAATCTTTTACCGCGTTTCGCCGTAAATGCGCAATATAAAAACATATAAACATTTAAACATTAAGAGAAATGCCAAACCGTCTACTTGAATCTCAGACCTCACTTCGCTCGGTCAATTAGCACTTCTTTTCATGATTCATTGTAAGCTCTAATCTGTGGTAAATATATCACAAAAAATACAAATAATCAAACTTACAGGATGTATGAAAATCTAAAAGCGAATAAATGATATTTCTCACAATATAGCTTCCTTGAAATAAGCTTATGAACTTTTTTAGTAATTTGTCTCATTGGTTGTTTTTAGTGTTTAGAGTTCCTTTTTATTCTGAATATCAAAATGAATAATGAAAACTTTCCACGACAATTTAAAAATCTTTCTATTTTGTTCCTGTCAAAAGTCAAAAGTCTCCTGTGAGCGAATTTGATTATCAATTATTCTCAAACTTGAAAAACATTGGAGGAAACTCAGTTATTCGCTATCATAGAATGAGCTCACTATCGGGAGTATTCATTCCACTCCATTGTACAGACATTTCTTGAATCTGAATTATAGTCGTGGAGCTGAAGTTGATTAAATATAGTTCTCATTTTTGAACAACCAATTTCTACCCTACAACTCAAAACTGCAATAGTTGAAACTCAGTTATGATTGAACGATATTTTCCTGTTAGAGTGAATCTTCACTGACAATTTTATCGAATCGGAATCATTATCATTAAATTGGTGACCTTAAATTTCAGTTTTCACTCTTGAACAATGCCAGAATTTCACGAACATGAGATTTGTGAGTGACATTCATCATTTTTTTGTTATTAAAAATAACGACTAGCAGTCAAATTGAACATTAAATTTGTTAGTGTTATTCATCATTTTTTTTGTTATTAAAAAGAACGACAACCAGTCAAATTTCTTCAATAAATGAATTTATTCATTAATAAGTGATCACAATATTATTGAATAAATTTATTTATTGAAGAAATTTGACTGTTAGTTATAATATTATTGAATAATTTTATTTATTGAAGAAATTTGACTGTTAGTTGTTCTTTTTAATGAGAATGTGACTCAATAATAAGCAGTTCATGATGGAAAACAACACATCCATAGCACGGAAAAATGTTGATTCATATAATTCAATACACAAATTCTCCAACTAGCAAATCAGACAAAACTTATTTATTATTACATGAGATGTGCTAAACATCTATACCATTGTAGTGACGAATCTTCCGTTAGCAAATCATATGAGACTCACTCATACATGAGAAGCGCTCGTCATAATAAACCCTATTTGATTGCAGTGACAAATATACTTGATTGTTGATTGCGTTCTGGGGACTTGTTTGCCTTTCGGAAGTGCTTTTGAGAAGGATACTCGCAATTCTGGTGTAGAGAAGCATCAATAATTTGGTTGGCCAAGCCACAACAGCGTATGATAGTGTTAGAGTAAGTGGTGCAGATGTTTAGGGAAGTTAAATTGTGGTGGAAGCATCCCGAGAGCAAACTTTAATGTGGTAACCGTTATATGATACTGTGTCGTAGAAGCATTAAAATGGCATCAGAGCGAACCCTTAGGTACAGCCTTCCACTTTCATGATTTCACAACTTGGGTCCTTCCTGGAGCTGCTCTTATGCTCATTAGCTGCTTCTTTCTAGGTTTCGCTAATGTTCTCGATTTGATTCTAGTTTAGTGTGATTGTCGTCTGCTTCTACAACAGTGTTTTCCTCAAAGTGCTTATACGCAGTTTCAACATATGCTCATATGATTATTGAGAACCGTGGTAGAGTCAAATCCTCAAATGTTCGTGGTAGATTCCAAATCATTTCAACTTCTTTCAACGTGCTCTAACCGAGGTAGAGTGAATTTTTTAATTCTCGTGGTAGATCCCAAATCACTCCAATTTCTTCCAACATGTTCTAACCGTGGTAGAATCAAATTTCTAAATTTTCGTGGTACATTCCAAATCATTCCTACTTTTTTCAACGTGCTCTAACCGTGGTAGAGTAAAATTTTTAAATTCTCGTGGTAGATTCCAAATCATTCCAACTTCTTCCAACGTGCTCTAACCTTGGTAGAGTCAAATTTTTAAATTCTCGTGGTAGATTCAAAATCATTTCAACTTCTTTCAACGTGCTCTAACCGTGATAGAGTCAATTTTTTTAATTCTTGTGATACATTCCAAATATGCCTACTTCTTTCAACGTGTTCTAATCGTGGTAGAGTAATTTTTTTAATTCTCGTGGAAGATTCCAAATCATTCCAACTTCTTCCAACGTGTTCTAACCGTGGTAGAGTCAATTTTTAAATTTTCGTGGTAGATCAAATCCATGTATCTGAATATGTGTTTCAAAACGGTTTCATCCCCCTAGACTTGAAAAATCAAAATTAGATTGAGTATGATTTGAATGTAAATCCTGTTTTTGTAGTCATAGTTTGAATTTGGAGGCATATGCAGGCATAGAAGAGCATGCATGTATATTACCAAAGAGGCAAACTCATGACATCACTATAAACCACCGATAGTCATTTCCTCTATTGTTTCATGAAATTATAGAATAGAAATTATCAACAATCTTCCTTTATTCTATCACTCCATTTCTATCTAAAACCAGTTCAACCGGATCTAATGTAAGGCACTTATGGAGAGAATGTCTGAAGGAAGGTTTTTTCTACAGGTATTAAATCATGAACCTGAAGGCAGAAAATCAATTGGGAGGCCACATGAGTGATGTCAATGAATAATCTGTGTATTATAATAATGTTGTGTATAAAATAAATTCATTTTCGAAAGAAAAATAATAAGAAGAATTTTATTCATGGTCCCATATGCGAAAATGAAGAGTGGAGAATCAGAAGCAATGCAGAAATAAGTAACATTCTGCAGGGAAAAGATATAGTACGATTCATCAAGTCTAGGAGAATCAGGTGGCTGGGACATGTGCAAAGGATGGAGAACAACAGGATGCAGAGGCATATGCTTGTTGGAAGAATGGAAGGAACTTGGAAAAGAGGTCGCGAGAGAGATCAGAGAGATGAATGGAGGCGAATTTTTGAGGAGGCCAAGGTTCACGCAGGGCTGTAACGCTTCATAAGCAAGTAATCAAGTATGAAATGAATGAATAAAATGTGAATTTATAAACTAAAACTCAAATAATAAGATGTTTGTAAGTCGGAACAAACAATAGCCTAGTCCTTGAACGTAAGATGATGATAATGATGACCAAATCAACTCAATGTTGAGTTGAATTGGCCATCAATCCTTAATTATTATCCACCAAACATTCAAGACCTGATTAATGAACTGCAATATTTTTGTAACTAAACCTGTTTCGCAAGTATCCATTTCCTTTCTAATTTCTCTCCCATCCAGCAGCTTTCTTATTCATTTACATCCCCAAATCGAATACAATACAAAAATATCGAGTAGTGAACAGATAGATAGGCTGCCTTTATTCTAACCTGGAGGGCGACGTTAGGGCGCATTTTGAATGTGAGTTTTCCAGATATAGTATGCTCTCTTTGTCCTTTCACTCCTTTGATGAGGGACATATCGCAGCCCTCCTATGTTTAAAGTGAAGGCACCAACTCAATTCAATTCCTTCAACATCCTCTGTCTCGTTTTCCCCATTTTTAACTCTGGATATTTTCTTTGGAAACTAGTAGACTTGACAACTGTATCTCAGATACGACTAGAGTTTGGTCAGTCAATATCGTACGACTTTGTGGTTAACTTCCCTTGTAGTATGTAGTTATATCAACATGTTCATCGAAGGCTTGTTATCATTGCTGAGTCTATGTACATTAGAACCACTATGTCTCACTGACAATGAAAGGAGTTAATGTATGTGCATTCCTAGCTTTGTTCTGTGTTTGCTTCTCAACAGTGGAAATGATCTGGCTATACCCATCCAGAGTACTATACACACATAGAGTATGCATGCATACATATAGGATAGAATGTACACATATAACTCTATGTTCCCAACGTGACAAAGCTTGCATACTATCTTTGAATCTAACACAAACGAGGAGACTACTTGCATAGGATAACAATGTACGCTAAACTGTTTCATTATTCCATGTTCACAGGCAACCTCCTTGTTATGCTGAAACCTACCTTTGATATGCCTATCTGATTGTCTTCGTGAAGCATGTTTTCATCAGTTTGAATGAGTAAAACGTAGTTCTGCTTGTATGATTATCATGTAAAAGACAGAGAGATCATTATAAGGATGAGTATTAAAAAAGCAGTCAGTAGGCCTACCTATGAATGATCGTATAGATATTGTACGATAAATTTTCCTATTCTCTTTTCCACTTCCAGGATTTGTTCTATCGATTATTGACTGTTCCGGTACCTATCTTTTCCTGTAATTTTCTAAATTTCTTTCCCGAGTTGGTGCACAATATTGGGCTTGGAAAGGAATTCTTTCTGAAGTCATTTAAATGACTGCACCAGTTTCTCTTTTTTTGTGTATTTTTTTCGTGAAAATATAAATTCTGTTCAACGTTTTAGTTGAGCCTCCTCTGTAGAAAGAAGCAGAGAGTTGTAGTGAGGTAGACTCAATTTATTTTCTGTGTTGGTGGTTGCCGATTTTCAGGTGTTTTAAGGCGTTATTAGCAACAGACAATGATTTAGAAATCTATCATCATTGATAATAATCTATATTCATAATCTATAGCTCCATGGTTCTCTGGAATCATAGCATCACTTCATTCTCAAACTGCTTTTCGTCATCATTTTAGTTGCATATCATCATTGATATAACTAGTAGTTCTGTGAACAGTAGACCTCACGCAGTATTCTCATCCACAAGTACCTGATTGAAACTTTTAGACCTTATGGAAATAAGCTCGAAATTCGAGAAAATGTGATTATTCAATTGCAAAATGTTGGCAACTGTTGATTCTATTGAATCACTAGCCGTCAGGCTCGCTTCGCTCACCATATCCGTCTAGCCAGGGGGCTCCGCCCCCTGGACCCCCGACTGGGTCGTCCAAGAATGAGATCAGCTGGCTCGATTCGCTCGCCTGCATTTTTCATTTGAGCATTTTTATCATATGTTAGGACAATCCAGTCGGGGGTCCAGACTAAACGTCTGGCTAAACGGATATGGCGAGCGAAGCGAGCCTGACGGCTAGAAATATAATATTCCCAGGATTGAAGTAGCAGTGCCCAATCAATTTTTCCGCGATAAATGCATTTCAATCCTCAACTTGGTGCCAACCTAACAAAGTCAACTCAACTCAATGCCAACCTGACAAAATTATTGATTTATTTGCCAGTTAACAACTTTTTCGAAGAGGTACTCTATCTAGATTATAGTTCTATAGTAACATATGATATGGAAATTTTCAATTATAATAAATTAAGAGATTGGGAGAAGAAGAATATACATGCTAAAAGACGAACTTTAAAACCTTAAAAACAACCCTTAGAGTTAAAATATTGCCAAAAGATTTCTTAGTGCGCCTCTAAAGGGCCAACTGAACATACCTACCAAATTTGAACGTTATTGGTCCGGTAGATTTTTAGTTATGCGAGTGAGTGAGTGAGTGAGTGAGTGAGTCAGTCAGTGAGTGAGTGCCATTTCGCTTTTATATATATAGATTCGCTATGGAGAGATAGCAGACCTCGAGTGACTCCAGTGTTATTACCCTGTCACCAGCTGGCTCAAATCTTTGAATAGTAGACTTGAAATGCGCGGGAACACTAGCGTCAGGTGATCAATATCCATAACAGCAAGGAAAGTTGTGTGAGTGCGCCACACCAGATTTTTAATCTAATATTGGCGTATGAAGGAGGCTCCTTTTTCCTTTTATACTATCCTTGAAATGCAAAATTTCCAAAAACCTTGTATATACGTCAACGCGCAATTAAAAAAGGAACATACCTGTCAAATTTCATGAAAATCTATCACCGCGTTTCGCCGTAAATGCGCAACATATAAACATTTAAACATTAAGAGAAATGCCAAACCGTCGACTTTAATCTTAGACCTCACTTCGCTCGGTCAATTATAAACACTGTAGGTCTATGGTTCTCTAGAACCATAATCAAACCATCTCTAGGACCATCTCTTAATTTTTAAACTGCTTCCCGTCACTCATTCAATATGAGAAAATATTTACTCGACTTTTTGTTACTCAACGGTTTGTCCAAGAATCAAAAAACCGTTTCGAGAGAGTAGCACTTCATTTGATGAGCTGCTAGAAAGTGGTCTCACTTTCGATGAACAGTAACCTAATCCTCTGGAGTTGATGAATGATGATTGAGTTGAAAAGTTCACCTTCTTCAGAGTAGCTATCGATCCCATAGGAGAAAGTGAAAACTAGAGCGAAATTATGAATAGTGACACTGATTCATTGTATAAATTATATTCAAATTGGTTTTGAAGCTGCTTTGAGATTCTGCCTCATCGAAACTGGATCACATTTGATATTCCTTATTCAAATTCAATGCAATATAGGAACTGAAAGTCATTTAGCACAGTTTATGTATCCTCTCATAATAGTAAAGGGATGCAATTATGATAACCAGATATCAATTTGCATTACTTTACTAGAATGGATGACTTATTTTCAAGCTATGAGAATAACAGATGTATGCATCAATTTCCATTCGATTATGGATTATTATCGGTAATTATTATTAAACGAAAATCCAAATTAAATGCTGTAATTAATTATCGAATACTTGATTATTATCGAATACTGTAAATTTATATTTTACAAAATCATCAATTTATATAATTCTAATTCTTCGACAAAGTAGACGCAGCAATATCATTCTCTATGCAATATGCAGAAAATAGTTTTATTTTCCCCATGATTCGAGAAGAAAAGATAGCAATAATTAGAAAATGATAAGGAACGAATAGGCACTAGCAGAAGAAGAAAATGATAATGTTTCACTAAACTCACTGTTATCATTCTACATTGATTGATGTATGTAAATTGATTCATTCTATTCGAGTCTATAGATTTCTCAAATATTTATAACAGGATGTCATAACTATGGTAATTCCCTGTGTCTTTTCCTTGTGATTCATCAAAAGTCTATTATCAATTGCATTCATTCATTCTATTATCAAATTCATTCAAGTTCACATTGGAAATTGCTTTCAAGGACGTGCACTATGGAGTGATCTCTGGCCAGATGTATTAAATGAAGATGCATATAAGTTGTTAAACGTGATGAGTTATCGGATACTAACTTTTCCTCAAATGGCGGATTGTCAAGTTCAATCAAGATATAGTGATAACTTGAAGACTGAGATCACTTCACTTGTGTGGGCTACTTTATTAAAATTAATTTATTATTTATTTAATTGACGTTTTGATGTTTTAAATGAAAGGGTACTTCATGTTTTATATTGGTTTTATTAATTTTGAAGACTAAGAATTGATTGAAATGGAAATGGATAATAGCACACGAAATATTTATTTCTTACAATATAGAAATCCATATTTCTTAAGTTCAGATGCATTTCAGACTATTAAATTGAAGGACATAGGCCTACTAACTTGAGAAGATGAACCATATAGAGATTATTTCTATGCGTAGGCCTATAATATGGCTAAACAGATTCCTCACAAGCTTTATATTAACCAGAGCTTTAATAGTGACCAGAATAAATAACTTGATCAAGCATTCCAATAATCAAGTGATCAAGTTTATACAAATTGTTATTTTTTGGTCTTTCAAAATTATTTCTTTAATATGTGAGTTTTTTTAGTGATAATAATGTGAAGTTTTTCTCCTATGTTTGGTTTTGAAGCATCTAAGTTCAAAAATCTACTTTGTGAAAATATATTAGAACTGAAAATTTTGTGAAGTGATCAATTGCAAGACTTAAGCTGCGTTTACACCAAAGTCATTAACAGAATGTTAATAACTTAATCCTTATAGATTCTATTAGATTGAACATAACTTTCATACACATGATGAACATATGTGTTTGTCAAGTTCCGTTCAATCAAATGGAATCATAAGGATCAAGTTATTAACATTTTGTTAATAACTTTGGTGTAAACCCAGCTTTAACCTATTTCGGACTATGTGTAACCTTATATAAATTTGGGAGAGGAATACCGCAAGGTTACCTTATTTTCTCTCTCCCTATCATTTTGATGATGTACTTATTGTATGAATCATTAAAGATAAATTGGATTGAAAATCAACTTCCCTGAATATCTAGGCAACTATTAGAGCTACATGCATTTAACTGATTTTATTGAATTCCTCAGAAAAAATCACCTGAGACTAATGCCCGGTTGCAGAGTCGTCACATAAAGTTAAAATCAGGCATTCAACTTGTTTATGAAGTCATAACTCCACTTTTCGTTGCACGGATGTCAAAGTAAACTATAGCTCCCATAAAACTAAAAACGCCCAATAAGACTTTTTATAAATCATTATCAATCAACATCTCACTGTAGCATCTCTACTAACTTTTATCCCACTATCACTATCACTATTATTTATCGATACTATGTGAAGACATAACTTCTCTGGCTTTCATGTTGAGCGTTAAGTGGACAAAGAATGAACAATAAATGTCTGCATACTAATAATTTCTGTAATACTTTTTGAATAGAGGAGGTACTTTTCTATTTTTAATTCACAATGACAGAATTCTCTGTTCTGCTTAATGACTTGATGCTATGTTGCTAATGTTGCTTGATTTAGAATCTCTCCATTTTATTCTCTGTAGAAATTTCAATATGTATCCCGATGATTATAATTTATTATGTACCTACCAAAATTGAAATTATCCATTGAAAACCTAACAACACAATTACTGAGCACAGTGCACAATAACTAACGAGCAACTGTGTTTGACAATTAATTTCGGCTGTCGGCTTATGAACAAACACTTTCCTCATTCAAAGGGTCTTTTATGTCAATACGTTCGAAATAACAGCCTCTGTTGGAATTGGAAGCTGACAACAATATTAACAGAGAGGTGTGTAGCTGTGTTCTGTGGAGCCTACGCAGTATTGTTGATGTGATTTTCCCCAAGTGTTTGCTTGGCACCAATGTTGAGCAAGATCGTATTGATAACATTCACTTCTCAAAAAATCTGGTGTGGTACACTCACACAACTTTCCTTGCTCATTGAACTATTTAATGCTCATTGAACATATTGTTGTAAATAAATAAATAAATAAATAAATAAAATTTAAAATTTTACATCTATTTTCGCTTAAAAACCTTTCCCCTTATTTTGATCAAATATTTCTCTTGTAAAAAAACATCCACGGAACAAAGTGCCCTTTTTATAACCCTACCTTAAAATTTCCAATGTAGTTCGCTAAATAAACCTAAGCCTCAATATCAAACGAGAATAATTTAGGAGAAAAACATAATGACGATTGACGGCAACATATTTGCAACTACGATCAGACTACTGTATATGTGTATATACAATTGTTTTCAGAGTACTTTTTCCTTTATGTAAATATTGTGAAATTCAGTGTTTTTTTTTTAAATTCGTCAAAACAGCTGTTCTACAGATGAAATATCTTGACTATGACTGTGTTCTTTTTATAAACTGCTCTACCTACCCACGGTATATGGAAGAAGAAAAAGTAAAAACCGTGTTCCTACCTACCTCATGCACGAGAAGGAGGTTACAAAGTCCATTTCTCAAGGATTGGGTGGACCCCCCATTAGTACCCCAGGAAAAAGACTCATGTCAGTTGATAGAGCTAATAAATAACTATACAGGGTATGGATTTGAAAAAAATCGTTAGAGCCGATTTTGAGAAAATCGTGAAAAACATGGTTTTTTAGTAACTGTCATTTTTCTCAAGAATATTACGGAGCTCCTGCAATTTTCACAGAAATGAGACTCATGTCAGTTGATAGGGCTTATAAATAGCTATCCATGGTATAAATTTGAAGAAAATCGTTAGAGCCATTTTCGAGAAAAACGTGAAAAACATGGTTTTTTAGTAATTATCCGCCATTTTTTCCGCCATCTTGAATTGAATTTTATTGAATTTCTTATTGTCGGGTCCTCATGGTATAAGAACCTTAAGTTTAAAATTTCAAGTCAATCGGTTAATTAGGAATGGAGTTATCGTGTTCACAGACATACACACATACACACACACACACACACATACACACACACAGACCAATACCCAAAAATCATGTTTTTGGACTCAGGGGACCTTGAAACGTATAGAAAACTTGAAATTGGGGTACCTTAATTTTTTTTGGAAAGCAATACTTTCCTTACCTATGGTAGTAGGGCAAGGAAAGTAAAAAGGGCAATGAGTTTCTCTTTTGAGAGTTTAGAGAGCTAAAGATGACAAGATTCGTTATTTTGTTGCTGCCTATTTTCTATTATTATCTCATACTAACAGTGAAGGTATTATTAGTGGTTTTTCTACGTTTTATTGTCTTATATTTTAATACTAATAATATGCTGGAGTGATCCGTGGTCTAGTGGATAGAGTGCTTACGTAGCAGCATAGAGATCCCGGGTTCAAACCCTCTCATTATAAAAAGTTTTTTAACCAGATCACTCCCGTGTTATCGAATGGGCACGTTAATTGTCGGTCCCGCCTGAAGTATGACAGTCGTAAGGCCCATTGACGGCTTAAATGATATATTCAGGCTGTGGGACCTTCCCGCAAGGGACTCCCCACCAACAAAAGCCATACGAATTTACTCTACTAATAATATACTAATATTTTTGATTGTAGAATTATTTTGTTGATGGGAAAGATTAGTTATCCTTGAGTTTAATAGAGGAGAAAGATATTTGATTGATTTTGTAGCGTGCGATTGGTGGCGACGTGCGATTCATGAATGAGAGAGGTTGCGGGTTCGAGACCAATCGAACACATTTTTTTTTTGCTGAAAATTCTCAATTTTGATTTATCAACGAAATTTTGACAAAATAATAGATTATTATTATTGGAAACAATATAAGAACATGAAGTACTCTTTTATTTAGAGCATTTTAAACTTTAAAAGGTATCAAAAATTGTTTTGAATAATTTTAATAAAGTAGATTATTATATATATTGGGGTGGTTAAACTGTACGGGACAGTCTGGACAAAACTTGCATTGGATGAGACATCGGTTCCTCCATGGGTATACCAATTTATCCTAATGTAGTTAATTCTAATATGAGAAAGAATAATAAAACGAATTGAAAACATTTAACTGAGTGAACTTCCATGTAATAGGCAACTTTGTATGTATCTTACTTTGTATGTATCGAACATGACAAGCCAACACTTACTTCAATGATCCTTTCCATAATATACAACTATAATAATAAAGAAACACCATACCAAAATCCAGAGTTCAAATATTTTAATGAATGAAAATTTTGAAATGTGCTTGGGAGGTTAGGCTGGGAGGCCTTTACACAATTATGAATTACAGAAAAATTACCAAGAGAAAAACAAGAAATCATAGCATATTTTGCTTTCACTGAGTTTAAATTTAATATAAATTAATACAAGTTCCAGAAAGTAGACAGAAATAAAACTTTCAATCAACTTTATTAAAGGACATTGTTCCAAGTTATAGAGCACATTTCAAGAGACAAGCCAGAGAGAGATAAGAAAAAGGAAAAGGATATAAAACATTTCACTCTGCCAACTGCACCAAAAAAAAATGTATAGTTAAATTTATTTAGGTTAGTTCTAAGTCATTGCTGTATATATTTTGAGATTTGTCAATAAATGTATTGTCCTCAAATGTATTTTATTAATTTGTTAAAACAAAATGAATATTTTTATTATATTGAAATAAGTATGGAATTTCGATAGTTGATGAAAAGATCGATATTCGATATTTTGTGTTCGACCAAAATCTATATACAGTAACACCGCACAATCTGGAATTCTGAAAGAGTAAAATCTTTGTAATATTGAAATATTACAATATTTTATGTTTCCTGGACATAAGGTGGTTTTATTTTACAACACAATTTAAGCCCAGTGGAAACACTAACTTATGATGATTAATGATCTCATCACTATTCCCATCCTTATACAAATTAATTTGAAGTGATTGGGATACATGTATTCCATTGACCTAGAATTAATTGATTCGTATCTTAAAATGTTTGGCTAATACCTACAAATCAAGTCCATATTATTTGAAAGGGTAAGTGTTTTTACGATGTTATTGAAGATTTCAAGAGGAGATCGAGTTGATTCTGATCATACTTGATGTTAATTTCAAATTGATGAGACTACCCAGTGAATGAGACTCTACAGAATCGGTGAAACAGAATATTGGACACTTATCCAATCCAACGATCATAAGCGCAATCGGTCATGAGAAGTGGAAATTCAATCGGAATGTCCAGTGAATGTTTCAAATTCGCATGGGTTCCATTGAGAAAACAAATAGATGCAATATGGAGGCTGTTGGGCGACAAAAATCAATCAGGTGGAGCTAACTTATCTTCATTTGCCAATAATTAAATTGCACCATCGATTGGAATTTCCGAATTTAATCAGCATACAGTGGTGATTATTTGATTGTGCTATTGGCTCGCGAGGGAGTCGAATACTGTTCCAAACAAATAAGTTTTATTATTGTTATCCACCTGTCGGCACTTATCCCTACTTTATTGCATCTCATTAATGCAATGGGATCAATTTCCAGGAATTTTATGCACTTCAAATATCACTCCCAATTGTATCGAATTGTTCCCTCGTTTCCATTTCTACATTTATTGTTAATGAAACCCCAATTTCATACTAGTGAATGGCCATAGTAATGTTCAGCCTTCATTGAATTCATTGCCCATTTCTGTATCAGTGGATTTATCGAATTGTAGGCTAATTCCAGCTTTAAGCCAATAAGCACCAAATCACACACAGAACAATGGCCTTTTACCACCATGCTCTAAATCCTCGTCCACTTGTTTCTGTACAACAAAGATTGGACGTTCAGACTTTTAATTTTCACCTTTTTACAGATAGGACAGGACGAAATACTATTAAAATATTTTTACCATTAAGAAATCGCATCATATTATCATAGAGAAACGATAGCATAAGTAGATATCCCATGGTACAGGGCGTTTATGTCTCAACTTTTACTGTTATCCCAAGCCGATACTTCACTTAGTTCTTTCCTATGCAGCTGTGTGACGCTGGTAGTCTCTCAAATTGTGCCGTTCATACACTATTACCCCAACAAAACAGTAAAAATTGACAATAATCGACAGTAATCGGCTTGAGATAACAGTAAAATTTGCGACATAAATTCCCTATACTATGGGATATCTACTTACGCTATTGTTTCTCTATGATATTATTGAATAGTTATTCAGTTCAGTTCATAGATGAATCAATTCTTGTAATTAATCATAATATTCTTCATTCAGTCTTTATTTTACATCTTTATGTATTATAAACTAGGATATATTCTAAAATTTTAATCCTTCTTAGAATCTACAGAGCGAAATCTAGATAAGTAATCCACAAGATTGGATCTGATTCAATCTAAAATAGTTTTCACAATCATTCAATAATGATTAATTGTCAATAATATATAACACTGTATACTTTTGCCCTAGAACACTTGAGATTTGCCCTAGGGAGTTGTCCAAGTTGACATACTTCTCGCTTGTTCTGTTTTATTTATCATCGTCTATTCTGAATTTAATGGTAGTATGATATTCTAGGAAGCTAATATATGATAGAAGGGCAATAAGAGGAAAGGAATTATAAACAATCCAGTAACAAGAAAACATTTCTTTCCTTTGCATGGTATTTTTCAACTTTCAATTTTTTTTTAACTTCAGCAGAAATTCGAATTTCAAGTTCGATATCAAAGATAAATGATCAAAGTACAGTTATCATAGTTAGAATAAAATGAAAATTCTATCAAATTCATTGTGGCAAAGTTTTTAAAGCGAATAATCTAAAGTGATATAATAACTTCCAAAAGCAGTCCATTGAGACTAATTCCAATCTCTCTCTGCTTCAGATATCAATGAAAGTCAAGGCTATTTGAGACGAATCCAATCTCTCCCAAGATATCAATGGAGTCAAGAATGAGGCATGGACTGGCAGTCCAATCTATCACAGTGGTATGATTTTCATTTGGTTTCGACCCAATCGCAGTCCACCTGGATTTGTAGGATTCCTACAGGAATAGAAATAGGGATAGATTGTATTGCGGCGACCCAACAGATAAAGATCGACCTCTGACAAGCAGTGCACTGAGAACAATAGCACTGGCCCACGGATCGCCAACAAAGGAGCCGAGCTTTGGTTGTATACTCTCCACTACTGTGTAGCGTAGCACACAATCAGAGAATGTCAGACCGAGTGAGTTGGAACAAATGGGAGCAGGTAATCCATTTCGAAAACACGCGCTCTATCAAGCAGCAAGAATACCTGTGATGCAAGCAATTTTGCTTCACTGGTTTATAACAAGTTTTTCTGTTTTATTCCGTGTTGACAAAAGATTTTCAAATGAAGTGTCGTGGCCAGAGGTTTAGTTCATTTTTATTCATTCATGTGGGAACAAGAATCATGATAACGATTTCGAGAAAGGCTGCAGGCTACAAAACTGCTCTCAATTTCTACAAATTCAATAATTGACGTTACTTCACAAAAAAGTATGAATCAATTCTGATCGAATTGTGTCAATATGAACAATTCACGCAAAATGATAATTTTTCTGACCATGTAATTCCTAGTCTTTCCCATTTTCAGACATTATAATCATCCATTACTTATAATTTAAGAAAAAATCTCATTCCAGTCGAAAATGGATATATTGAATGAGATCGTCTTGATATTGTCAAATATCACTGATTTATTGAATAAATTTGAGGTACTAGTTTCGGATGTTACACCATTCTCCATCCAAAGTGAACTGTGTATATAAACTGTGGATTAATCTAGCAGTGTAATGCCATCAAATCAAGATATTATCCCACCTTTCAAAATTTATTTAAATTCCATTATTATGTAATTAAAATATTGTACGATAAATTGATAATCTCCAATACATGCTGTATCCTTTCCTATCTCAATTTCATAGACACTTCCTCTACCTATTTATTCTGGGACAAATCTTCCAATTACTGAGAGAGTAATAGAGATTGATACTGTGGCCCTGAAACTCTACAACATATTCGACTCGATAGTCTGAAATTCAATCAATACTGTAAGAAAACTATTATCCATTCCAGGGAAAATCTATTTGTACGACAGAACAAGTGCGAAACTTTAATCCGTGTGTTCGTGGAAGTTGCAGCAGTAATGTAGAACTACAAAAAACGCTAGCTAAAAAGTACAATAAAAGTTGAGACATGTGGCTGGAGTCGACCCGAGTTCATCCAGAGCAAATGCACACAACTCATCGACAATTTTTTCAAGTTGAATTTGGAATTGTTCCACAAACAAGAGTTATCAGAGCAGAAGTGGTGGAGCCGTACTGTTTGCAAGTTGATCCTAGGGGTTTCGGAATTTATACCCCCCGAAAATCACAGTCCAACGAATGCGGGTACTCAGCAGGGTACGAGGAGCGACCCCATTATTTCACTAAAGAGTTCTTCAGAAAGTGAAACAACTTCCCCGAAAACAGCTTCCACTCGAAAACTGTATTTCTTCCCTCATCGACTCCTGCGGGGAAAGAACGAATATCTCAACCTTGCTGGCTAATTTGCTCCACCGCTGGGGTTTCAAGAGCTGCACTTCTCCAGCCAATAGCCATCTACTATCGAACCAACAACTTTCCAGTTAACGACTATTGCTTCAATCCGGGTCTCTCAAATGTGCAATCATGCAAATCGTTATTGTCCTTTCAAGCCTACCATCTGGTTGCTAGTTCATTGGTATTTTGGTGGAATCGTAATACTTTACTACTTAACTTACATCTATAAACAATCTTCTTCTCTTCTTTAGGTACCTTCTCCAATACGGAGATCGGCTACCATCATGGCAATTCTCACCTTGTTCACTGCGGCAAGCAATAAATATCGACAATTCATATATTTGGACCAAAAATTGGATTAATGGTATTTGCCCTTACTATTCATAAACAGGTCTCCACCCTTTATCATCATAGATCCAAGTTAATGTAAGAGAAAATCTCATTCCAGTCGAAAATGGATATATTGAATGAGATCGTCTTGATATTGTCAAATATCACTGATTTATTGAATAAATTTGAGGTACTAGTTTCGGATGTTACACCATTCTCCATCCAAAGTGAACTGTGTATATAAACTGTGGATTAATCTATCAGTGTGTTACCATCAAATCAAGATATTATCCCACCTTTCAAAGTTTATTCAAATTCGATTATTATGTAATATTAAAATAGTGTACGTTAAATTGATAATCTCCAATACATGTTGTATCCTTTCCTATCTTAATTTCATTGGCGCTTCCTATATCTATTTATTCTGGGACAAATCTTCCAATATATCTGAGAGAGTAATAGAGATTGATACTGTGGCCCTGAAATTCTACAACATATTCGACTTGATAGTCTGAAATTCAATCAATACTGTAAGAAAACTATTATCCAATTCCTGGGAAAATCTATTTGTACGACAGAACAAGTGTGAAACTTTAATCCGTGTGTTCGTGGAAGTTGCAGCAGTAATGTAGAACTACAAAAAACGCTAACTAAAAAGTACAATAAAAGTTGAGACATGTGGCTGGAGTCGACTCGAGTTCATGCAGAGCAAATGCACACAACTCATCGACAATTTTTTCAAGTTGAATTTGGAATTGTTCCACAAACAAGAGTTATCAGAGCAGAAGTGGTGGAGCCGTACTGTTTGCAAGTTGATCCTAGGGGTTTCGGAATTTATACCCCCCGAAAATCACAGTCCAACGAATGCGGGTACTCAGCAGGGTACGAGGAGCGACCCCATTATTTCACTAAAGAGTTCTTCAGAAAGTGAAACAACTTCCCCGAAAACAGCTTCCACTCGAAAACTGTATTTCTTCCCTCATCGACTCCTGCGGGGAAAGAACGAATATCTCAACCTTGCTGGCTAATTTGCTCCACCGCTGGGGTTTCAAGAGCTGCACTTCTCCAGCCAATAGCCATCTACTACCGAACCAACAACTTTCCAGTTAACGACTATTGCTTCAATCCGGGTCTCTCAAATGTACAATCATGCAAATCGTTATTGTCCTTTCAAGCCTACCATCTGGTTGCTAGTTCATTGGTATTTTGGTGGAATCGTAATACTTTACTACTTAACTTACATCTATAAGCAATCTTCTTCTCTTCTTTAGGTACCTTCTCCAATACGGAGATCGGCTACCATCATGGCAATTCTCACCTTGTTCACTGCGGCAAGCAATAAATATCGACGATTCATATATTTGGACCAAAAATTGGATTAATGGTATTTGCCCTTACTATTCATAAACAGGTCTCCACCCTTTATCATCATAGATCAAAGTAAATAAAAGGAAAACTATCTCTTCTCAGTATGGTTAATATCTCCCAATGTTGAAGAACATCAAATTCGTAATGTATCAAATGATAATATTGAATTATAATGAGAGGTTAAAAGTTTTTACTCTATTTCTAAGTTCGAACTTTTATTACTTACATCGTTAAAAAACAACAATTGATTATTTTCTGGGTAAGAATCAATAAAATTTCAACCAGCTTATTTCTTATTTGAAAATAAAAGTTCCCCGTGGTGGAGACATTGCAGATTTCAATGCTCATACAGTATATTTCTATTTAATTATTTTAATGTGTGATTTCGTCTAATTAAAATGGATTATTACCTCTCATTCATTACGGGACAATACCCCGACATCAATCATAATACAATATTTATTATTTGCCTCATACTAAGTCGATCCAGTATATTGACATGTGATATGCAATAATCTCTTATCTCTCAGTTTGGGAGAAATGAAATGGCATTTTGAAAAATAAAATATATAAATTGAGAATATTTATACTGATTATTACTACAAAAATGGTTATTCTATGAATGGATAGTTTTATAAAATTCATTCATTTTCAGATTTTTTCCATTCATTTTCATATCATAAATTTGTTTTGTTAGTTACTAGGCCTAAGTTTCTCTCCATTCGTTGTTCAACGGTTTTCATGAACATATTTGGAATTCTTGGGCGTGTCTAGTCTCAACCAATGACAGTAGAGCTCAACCTTCATTGGTCAAACGCTAACGGCCAATCGTGGGCCTTCTCCCCCACACAATGCTTGATGCTTTCAGTTGAGTTTTCTGAGAATGATGATGATGCTACAACCGGAATATGTCTTCTTATTTTTTTTTTATTTTGACAATATCGATTCGTTCTCATTCAATATAGATAATTCTCAGTTATTTATCGCATAATGAATTTATCCGGTGTATATGATGAATCTAATATACTTCAAATTAAGATATAGAGGGGAATTAATTGAACAAAAGTTGGGTGTATTCTTGATTTTGAAAGGATGATTCAAGTCTATTATTCCGTTGAAAAATCGAATAATGTATTCACATAAGCGATGAAAAGAGTCTCTACAAAGATCAGGTGAGATTTGGAACCCAAATCTCTTCTCATGGAAAACAATCATAAAACTATGCAACTTCAATCTAAAAATGCTAATCATTTTACGAGAGTATTCAAATTCTGGATGATAGATTGCTCTGTGGTGGGTAATTGAAACTCATCTCAATTTAGAGCTTCGTCTATTGTATGAAAATCATCTCCAACCCTATGCATTGATTAATAACTACATTCTCATCCAATTATCATTATCGCTTCAGGCTAAGCACTTGAACACACAACGGCGCAGTGCGCGCAATTGCTTTTCTGGCCACCAAGCAATGAGAGCTTTGATTTTTCCCTAAATCAAAACCATAGAGAAATATTCAACCCATTATTATTCCATAAATATGATGATTATCTTTTTGTTCGTCGGGGATTAATATAATTATTATATTCATAGACAGAATGTGTTTCAGATTAATATTTGAGGTAGAAACATTGTCGATTAATTAGCTAGAGTTTGTAGTTTCAAATTTAGAGATACTTTGATTGAATGACGCTGCAGTGAGCCACCTGAGCTGTTTGCATACTGTGAGATCGAAATTTATTGAAACTTCTCTTTGTTTGAGTTTAGAATCTATCGCATAACAATAAATCGAATTATAGCTTGATAGTCGAACTATCCGACGAGCTGTTAACATTCTAACCTCATTTTGTGAAAAATGCCCTTAATAGAGGTGGAATTTCTATTTCTATTCCTATTTAATAGAGTGGAATTTTCTGAAAATGAGTGGAAGATTTGTTCAAACACTAGTGAAGGATATTATCATTTTATTTTTGTTGCTTATAATCAATAGGATACATTTATAATATGATACAACATTATAAAATAGGTAGAGGTATAAGGCTGGTCACACACCGATTTGTCAAGACAAGACTAGTCACGTTTAGTCACAATAATTTACATATTTGCTTATGTAGTCATGTCTAATTGCAATGACTAATCAGTGTGTGTTGCGTCATAAGCAGCAATGTGAAGTATTGTGACTGAAAGTGACTAGTCCTGTCTTGACTGATCGGTGTGTGACCAGCCTAATCCTGGGCGCACACCAGTTAGTGAAGACAAGACACGACATGATCAGACACGTTTAGTCACAATACTTCACATTGTTGCTTATGAAGACATGTCTAATTACAATGACTAATCGGTGTGAGTTGCGTCATAAGCTGCTATGTGACGTATTGTGATTAAACGTGTCTGATCATGTCTTGTTGACCGAGCGAAGTGAGGTCTTAGATTCAAGTCGACGGTTTGGCATTTCTCTTAAAGTTTAAATGTTTATATGTTGCGCATTTACGGCGAAACGCGGAAATATATTTTCATGAAATTTGACAGGTATGTTCCTTTTTAAATTTCACGTTGACGTATATACAAGGTTTTTGGAAATTTTGCATTTCAAGGATAATATAAAAGGAAAAAAGAGCCTCCTTTATACGCCAATATTGGAGTAAAAATCAGACTATAGTAATTATTCATAATAAATCAGCTGTCTAGATGACTTTAATGATACCCGTTCAAAAACATCGAACATCTTGAAAATGTAACTTTCCATCAACGTTGTAGACAGTTGACTATAATACTACCCGTTCAAAAATATCGAACATCTTGAAAATGTATCTTTCCATCAACGTTGTAGACAGCTGCAGCCAGACCTGATAACAGCGCTCACACTCACATTCCGGGACGACACGTCAAAGTACGATAGGACAGAAAGCTCTATGTTTATTTAGGATTTTTTCTAGACATTTTAAATTGATAAATTGTTCATCAATTTTTGAGAAAACATAACAACAGGTCAATGTAACTTACTGAGCGCGAGGTCTACTGTTCACAGAACTACTAGTCTAGTCTTGACTGACTGGTGTGCGCCTAGCCTAATGTTTCTTCATGTAGCTGATTCAAAATCATGATTCCTTGAAGAAAAACATACTGGTAAGCAAGCTACTCACACATAGATTTTGAACGTTTGATTTTTTGCCGTGCCTATGAATTCTATACCAGATTGAACGGAACTTGACAGACATCGTCTGTTAAATATGATAGAATTCATAAGGACGGCAAAAAATCGTACGTACATAAATTGAAGTGTGCGTAACTGGCTCAAATCTAGTGTTTATAGTATATATTTCGCACCTAGAGCAGAAAATGAAATTTTTCCGGCTCGAATTTGGCTTTTAAGTACGAGGCCGTAGGCCGAGGACTAGAGAAGATTGAGAGCCGGAAAAACATTTTTGCCCGTGGTGCGAACGCTATTTTTCGCCACACAGAAAAATAAACAATATATATATATATGAGAATAGTTGTTCACTGAGCACTTCCGAAAGCAGAAGTGTAAGGTGATAGCTCTAGCAAATCTGAGGTAATCTGAATATCAGGAAATTGTCCAAGTATTTTTATTTTCTATTCTGATTTGTCTAAATAACTTAAAAGATTATGTTCAATTATGTGGGAGGTTGAGCTTATACTTTTTATTCTTTCAAATCACAATAAGATGATATTATTATATTTTTTTAAATTATTTAATAATGAACACATATAATGAAAAGTTTTTTGATCAGATGTTTTTTGACCACATTTCTTAGTTCCATGTTAGCGGCTGGAAAGGGTACTATTTCCGGCCTAGGCCGGAAAGAAACCTGTTCTGACGTCAGACGAGAGTCGTCTGCAAACAATGTCTTTCAGTCTACGTAGGGACTGGAAAACAGCTGCTTTGTATGCAGTGTGGCGAAAAAACAGTAGTTACTATCCAACAGGTAAAACCGCTAACAATAGGCAACATGGAGATAAAAGAATAACAAAGCTCGGAAATAACATCTAGTGTTCTGAAAAACATTTATAAAAGTCTAATGAAGGAGACTTGTGAATTACAGCTTTGACAACAAGCTCCACTGGATCTTGCCTTTCAGTTCAACTCTAATGAATTTCGCCGCTATAATTTCGTTAATCCCAATGTTGTACGTTCAAGGAGACGAAAACTCTTTGATGTATCTTTTTAGAAGAGAAAGTCTCTCATTGAGTTTGGTTGGTGGATTAGAAGACAGCTTGAAAGTTTGTTTTTTAATTATTCACAAATTTCTTCCATGGTTTCCTTTGAATCGCTGAACAACAAACCAAACTAATTTGGTTGATAAGTCTTATCATTACTCTCAACTTATCTTCTAGTTTTTGTATTAGGATTGATTTTGATGAGGCCAAAGACTTTTATCGACTGCATCCGTTGCTTGAAAATGTGTTTCATTACATCGAGTATAAACGTCAATAATTCATACAATCTTATTCACTTTATTCTTTATTATTCATTTTTTACAATGAAGCACAGATCGGGAGAGAAAAACTAAGAATACCTTGTACTATTTCTCTCCCAAATTGAGGTAACATTAAAAGTCCAAATTAGGTTATGTCTTCTAGATTTCCACAGAATTTTCTGTCCAAAAATCAAACCTCAATTTGATAAGTTAAATTGATGTATGTAACACAATTTCCACAGTATAAATTTCTACAGCTTCAACAATTTGTAACAAGCAATATGTAATCAGTATCGACACAGCCCAAGATAGATAGATGAACTATTCATAGATTAAGAAAGGTAGATTCTCTATCATTATTGGACTTCTAAATGTTTTCAACTCGGGGCAAACAGTTAACTAAGCCTACTTATAAAACGTTGCCATTCTCCCTAGGCCAAGGCATTCAACCATGAAAAATTATGGTATATGATACTCATTTGAGCTCATTATATTTCCAGCTCTACTGAATTTCTCACTTCAGCTTTATTCACATTCACAGTTATGAAGAAGTTATCTTTTGTGCACCTTTATCCATTAAAAGGTTCAAAGCTCTTTTGTGATTAACCAGCTTCTTTCTAGGCTTATTTCATTTTGAACATTAATTGAAAAATACATTTTTCTTTAAAAATAAACTGAAAGAATCTATTCAGTCTCCCAAAAATAATTATCTGTTTGTTTGGAAAATTACGCTAGCGAAATTGAACAGTGGTTAATTATTTCGCTCTCTTTGATCTGTTTCTTTTAGTCCACGTTCCTCTTCATCATTTTCTCTTTCTCTCTCTTTGATACTCACTCACTGTCTCTTTGTTACTCTCTCTCCCTCTCTCCTTGTTACTCACACTCTCTCTATTTGTTCAGTCTCTCTCTCTGTGTTACTCTCTCTCATTTTCTATCTATATATCTCGCTCTGTCTCTCTCTTTCACTCTCTCTCTCTCTCTCGCTCTCTCTCTTTTCAACCGTATTTCTCTCCAAATGAGCAGCGTATTGTACTTAAAATGATCAAGATATAGCAGTCGAGTTGGGGACAGCGTTGGTTTCATCTCCCAACAAAGCTGAGAGTTAGACAATTGGATTCCTTCTGGTTATTTCGACGTCTTTTCAACTAGCGAACAAGGCTGCGCTGTGAGAAGCAACGGAGACGGCTGTTATTATTATCATCATCATTCTCCCTCCGATAAAGGAGAGAAAGATGATCCAGCTATCGAATAATCAAATATAATTCTCATGACGCTCCTTTCTACAGCAAATAATAATGTTGATAGAATCCCGTTGCATTATCCGTGGCCGCCGGAAGGTTTTTCGGTTCCGAAAAACTTTCACTGGAGATTGAATTACGCGTAATCCATTGTTGAGGTTTTTTGAATATCTGGTTTAGGGTGGTGGTTGAGAGGGTAGAAAAGAATCAGTTGTCCATTGTTGAGAAAACTGAAAAAAACTGAAACTGTAATGAATCCACTTCTTCTTTCCAATTATATACAGTTGCCTCAATATTCTTCTAGGATGATAAAATTGTGAAAAATGATTTTCAAGAGTTTTCACACAGAGGATGTAACACATAATATGAATCAAATCTAGAGAGGCATAGGATAAGACTATAAATTACCAGAGATTCTTCTCAAAAAAATTTAGTGTGCTAAATATTGTCTACAAAGATATTGTGAAAAATTATTTCCAAGGTTTAATTCCAAGAATTTTTCACGCAGAGGATGTAGCCCCATGATATGATTATGACGATGTTGAGACTTTTTCTTGATTTCAAATTCAATGCAATTGGTTGTTGATTTTATTGTGCCTTGAGAATTCATTTAGTTGAAGCTAGATTTTAAATCGGCTGTATGTTATTTGAGATAGACTTGATCTAGAATATGAGTCTGTTTGAGTGAAATAGTATTGGAAGAGGGTAACATGTTTCTATTATCCTTAGAGATAGAAGAAAAACGGATGTTTATTGTTCTTGTGAATTTAAATAACAGTCCAGTTTTCATTGTTCTTTTAGGAAGGTTGATATTTTTTATGGCTTTCAGAAGTTCTTTGATATTTATTTTAAAATGTTCACGATATTTACAATTTTTGAACATGATCTATTACAACAGATTTAAAAAATTTGAGAAATATTGATTTTTCTATGTGCACAATATTTACAATGTTTGAAAATGATCTGTTTTGACAGGTTCAAATGTTTTTTATTATTATTATTTTAAATAAGGATGAATGAAATTAAAAAAAGTACAGGATTCACTTCTGTACTCTCTGACCAAATCATGTTGAGAAAGGCGTTCCTTACTGAATAGAATAAATTAAATCAAATAAACTGGAACAAAATAATTGAAGAAAATGCTAAATGAGTTTATTCCCATCAATACAAAAGAAATGTGAACAAATACATGCACAGAGTATTACATAAAGATTCAGGAATAACAAATCAGGGATCTTTTTGGTAAATGACTACTGTGATTGAAATTACAATGTGAGTCACTTCAAGAATTTCCAGACCATTGAGTACTAATTTATTATATTTGCCGTTGGATGGAAATGCTATGATTGAACCTCATCCTCTCATCTGCGTTACATGCTTTTATCTTGACTACAATCATTGAAAAAGTGAAGGAACTATGAAAATAACCAGAACTCCAGCCCAAACCGCGTAATAATTAAGAATTTCTCGAATAATTTGAATCTGTAGCTTAATAAACAGAATGATTTTATCAGCAAAATAGAAAACTTGATTACATCTATATACCGTATATAAAAGCGAAATGGCACTCACTCACTAACTGACTCACTCACTCGCAGAACTAAAAATCTACCGGACCAAAAACATTAAAATTTGGTAGACGTATGTTCAGTTGGCCCTTTAGAGGCGCACTAAGAAAATCTTTTGGCGATATTTTAACTCTAAGGGTGGTTTTTAAGGGTTTAAAGTTCTTTTAGCATGTATATTCTTCTTATTCCAATATCTTAAAATTATTATAATATTGAAATGTCCATACCATATGTTAATATAGAACTATAATCTAGAGAGAGTACCTCTTCAAAACAGTTGTTCTTGTAAGTAAATTAAAAATTTTGTCAGGTTGGCATTAAGTTGAGTTGACTTTGTTAGGTTGGCACCAAGTTGAAGATTGAAATGCATTTATCCAGGACCTCCTAAATACCAATTTATCCAATTAGCCAAAATTAGCGTTTTCTCAGCTTTTCTGCGTTTCCTCACCTTTTTCAATAATTGATGGAAATATATTAAAAAAATTCAGTACACAGGTTTAGCTGAGGTGGAAGAATTTTGTTTGCCAAAGATACGCCGATATAGTAACAGGTGTTTTTCGTGATCAAATTTAGATTATAGGTTCAAAATCAGTACAGAGGTTCCGCTGAGGTCTACATGCAGGCGAGCGAAGCGAGCACGCTGATTTCATTTTTGGACGATCCAGTCGGGGGCCCAGGGGGCGGAGCCCCCTGGCTAGACGGATATGGCGAGCGAAGCGAGCCTGACGACTAGTAACTTATATTTATATGGAATCAATGTTTCATATTATGATGATAATGATAAATAATCACATGGAGAATATCGAGAATGCTCGATCCCCCCCTTGAATAAAAGTTCCTGCTGAGAGATAACAAAAATCGGAACTTTCTTCAAAAAAATAAAATCGAATCTCGCTTCTCATGGTCAATTCAGTCACATATTACTTTCCTACTATCTTGAGTCTCCAGTCACTCAAAATTATTTCATTACCTTAGATCATTTTCCATTTACTCTTTTACTGTTCGAAGTAATATTGAACGAACACAATCTTACAGTCATCTCAGATCACAGTGCCTGATAGAGTTTACAAGAAGAGCAGAAATACGAACTTTCCGGGCTGGAAGTAGCTGTATCCTCTCAATAAATGAGATTATGGGAGTTGGTCCAGGTCTAGACAAATCCAATTCTTCATTGTAGCTAATGGCAAAGTAGCTAAATGGCACTACCTTGTTCAGTATTCTTTGCTGGGTGTTCTTACCAGAGAGTATAGATTGTGATACATCCGAGTATAAAGTGTGATACATCCGAGTATAGAATGTGATACATTCGAGTACAGAATGTGATACATTCGAGTTTAGTTGAACATATTCTATGCATTCTTACATTTTAATATTTTTACATTCTATACGCTCCGGTTTTTAAAGGTACTGAATTGTTTCCACAATGTTCTAGGAAAATATACTTCAAGTTTAAGATGTGAATATTATGTACTTGTATTTTACAGTATCTTTTTCCATGATAAAGTAACTCTAACAGAATAATTTTACACTCTCATTGTAATGTAATCTAATTTTATTAATTAATACTAACAGTTAAGATGATTTTTTCTGAAAAAGACAAAGTTTGAAATTTGAATGCAGAATTCCATTAACAGTAAATCTCAAACAAAAACAAGTATCCAAAAACAGTATATTTTTCCATGATAAAGTAACTATAACAGAATAATTTTACACTCTCATTGTAATGTAATCTAATTTATTAATTAATACTAACAGTTATATGATTTACTGGAAAAAAGACAAAGTTTGAAATTTGATGGCAAAATTCCGTCCAGAACAAAATCTTTATCAATCCAACATCATAATCTTCATAGGCGTATCATCATTTTTGCCTCATGACGAGATGAGAATGAGCAAGTCAAAACACCAATCAATACAATAAATTGTAAAGAAAATAGTAACAACAATATCGATACAATAATGAATAATTGAATTTAAAATAATTTCTATTCGAGCTTGTGGTATTAGACAGGCAAATCATTGAATGAATTATTCAGTGGCTTCTACTGTACTAGTATTTTTGTTTAATACATGAAGTCTAGTATCTTCCATGTTCGTTTCAAATGTCTGACTAACAATGACATGTTCACTAGTAGATATCCAATATGGATATGCTTTTACTCGTATATGAGGCAGATCCATAATTTATGATAATGGAAGCTATCACTAATACAAAGTTGTATCAAAGCTTCTGATGTAAACTTATTGTTCCTTGAATAAAATATAATGAAAGTAGGAAGTTGATTCAGAATCTATTCCTTGCCACATGACTCTATTATCTGTATCAGTGCAATAAGCGACTAACCGAAAATCTGGACATTGGTCAACGAACTTTCCAAACACTATGAAGAGAACAGAAAATTATATCGACGCAAACAAAACTTGGAGACATTGATCGGAGTGGACTTGATCAATTACGGAAGTTGAATCCTTGTAAGCGAAGTTGTAGAGCTCTCGTGATTGATCAAATCCATCTATGTTGATAAACAACAAACTTCTCGACCAAACTCACACTCCGCCAGTTTCCTAATAACCTCAAAACAAATGCTGAGTGCTTGATAGGTTTATAATACATTTAAGAGTCGCATATTAAGCTCTTTTCACCAAAGTTGATCATTAAAATGGTTCAAAAAATAATTCCCGATCAGAAGATGAAATGAGAAGTCGAATTATTCCAAGTGGAGTCAGACTGGGAGACAATCACCAATCAAATTCCATACTTTAAAACTCTAAAACTTTGAACTCTTAGTTAGAAGGTTGATTGGAAGACAAATTAATTGAATTTAACCACCTCGGAATGAGGTCATTGTATCGATATCAGATTTTTATTGATTTTCATTGAGTTGATTTTGTTGAATGACATCAATTCAAGGATAGGACATTATTGAATCTATGGAGAACTCATCTTATTGAAAACTACCAAGCACAAAAGTCGGATTGAAGAGCTGGAAAGATTTCTTTCTATTAAAAAGAAAAGCTAAATTGAATAAATCAAGACACATTCGAACCCCATCTCTCAAGCTTCATCTCTTCAAAAATAGTATCGAATTTGAGAACCTTGGAAGAATCACTAATTGGGAAATATTCTATGGAAGGAAAAGTTCATCACAATGGTGCTGTTGATTTTGGAACAAAGCATCAATTTTGACGGAAAAACATCTCGTTTTGTAATACGATCGATGAGAAAGCTTTTATTCTATCAATGTATTGAAAGAATTGACAGCTTGTTGGCGAAAACAAAAATCGGATGAGTGAAATAACGAGTTGTTTATGTTATGATCGGAGATACGTCTGAGAGGTGACAGATAGGAGGATGAGGTGGATATTGTGAGGATTGTGAGGTGGTTTGATTAAGAATGATGGGCTTATAGAGAAGAGAATTACTGAGTGAGCTGGAGAGACAGGGAGAGAGAGAAAGTCTAAGTGAGAGAGTTGTAAGGTGTTCTGTGCACACCTGAGCGTGTCAGCATCAGCGCACTCTATTGTGTTCGTCTCAAATCACTGTCAACAATGAAGACACCACTGGAGCTCCTTCTTATCAAAGCGAGGTGAGCTCAGCCTTTGACTATAGAAAGAATAGACATATTATCCAATGCATTAGTTTGATGACGGCAGTTCGCGTAACTCAAGACGGAGTTCTGGTACGTGCCGCTAGAGCTGCGCTACTTGTCTTTCTCGCGCTCTCTCGCACATATCTCTTTCTCTCTTCCACTCCCTCCGTTTTCGCGCTCTCTCGCACATATCTCTTTCTCTCTTCCACTCCCTCCATTCTCGCGCTCTCTCACACATATCTCTTTCTCTCTTCCACTCCCTCCTATCACCTCTGCCATAACGCTCATGCTATCACAAACACAATCTCAAAGCACACTCGTTTCACACATCACCACTGATTCGCCACATCACCGGCCAAGTCAAGAATATAGGCCTACTCCTGCCAATTCCATCTTTTTGAATCATGTTATTGATTTATAGGAGATTATAAAATAATTTACATATGCGTTATTGCACTCTAATACCTTTGAAAGCAGGGGTGCCCACAAGGGGGGGGCATGGCGCAATTGCGCCATCAACATTTTTGGGGGGGCATGATTTTTTGTATATTTTATGTCAACATTTCGAATTATGATTAAAAAATCAAGGTATTAAATAGAAATATCCTAATGTAGTTAATTTTTCCCATCTTTACAATGTTATATTTTGCTAAGTGTAACTCAATATAAAGCATAAGCACAATTGATAATATTTTGTATGCAGGAATTTTAGTAATTTTAAGCCTATGAGTTTGAAGGTAAATCTTTGACAAAAATAAATTATAACTTCATCATCCACTATTATTCTGATTTCCTTTGCTTCATTTTAATTTTTAATGGTCCTGTGTTTGAGTTTCCTTGCTGTTGCAAGAAATATGCGATATTTTTCTCATTTTCACAGTCTCGCCAGTTTTTCGATATAAACAGTAATGCAAGATCAATTTAGGGCAACTCAGCTTATAGAGCATGAAATTTTCTCTCATTTAAGACCAATCGCAAGTTTCTATCATGCATTGTACTTATTTTAGAGACTCTTTAATAACAGTAAAATCGCAAGAAAAATGAGAAAATAAAGATCATCATTCAATTGGCTGTAACTTTTGAACGGTATTGAAAACAGAAGTATATTCCATGGGAGTGAAAAGAGGAGAAAATTCATCACAACCTCGACCACTTTTTGGATTTTGCATCTGAAGTGAATACTATAAGTATAAGAATAAGTAAATACTACCAACAACACAACATCAGTGACAACCTATTCCAATTCATGATAAATATCGGGGCACCGAGCTCCGCTCTAGAGTACCTACAAAAGCATATAAAAATTATTAAGAAAAAAGAAATTATAATAAATATTCATAGTTCATACAGGAAGGTTCTATCTAATCACAGTGGATTGAGATTAATTCGCAGAGGAATGCAAAAATTTCTCTCACAAAAGCATGTTAAATTTTAATTCTGATTCATGTCACGTGAAACAAATCACAGAAGACCATCTCAAAAAGATAGCTTATCTGATTGGTTCTACTGGAATTAATCAGGATTAAAATTTAACCGGCTTTTGTACAACTGTCACTAAGTACCTGATTGAATTATGTACAAAAGTTCAACAGCTGAGTCATAATTTTGTCTCAGTCCCACACACATGCACTCGCTCACTCACTTCCATCATCAACAGACGCCGAAATTATCAGTTGTTTTTCCAAGGATGAATAAATTCTTTTAATGTCCTTCAGCGAGTTTCCCCAGGGATGAGACCTGGTGTAATCGAATTTTCATATTATAAACCTACTAAGTTCTGAATTTCGTGAGAATCGTTAGAGCCGTTTTCGAGATCCGGTGAAATACAAACATATAAACATCTAAAAATTTAAACATCAAAACATCTAAACAGAAATTGCTCGTTTAATAGTATAGGATTTAGAATACCTAAACTTGCCGACATTATATATTGTATGAATAAAATCGTTCCAAATTTGTATGAATGTTACCAAGATTGCTATGCAATATTCTTTTGCAATAAAGAATTATCAATGATATTATTATTCAACTTTTTATTAGTAACCTTAACATTTGAAAAGCAAAGCCTCCCTTACTTATCTTTTAATATCCTATTAAAATATGTGTCATGTAGTTTTTCCTGATGTATGACTTCATTAGATCAGTTTTTTTGATTTTTAATTAATAAATCAACGTCGCGTCTCAACCAGTGGATGCCAAATTGAGAAGCCATTTTTATAAAGGTAGGTGACTACTGAGTCATTGTTTTAAATTTTTCATAACCACAACAAATGAATCTTCACTAGCAGCAAAGTGAGTAGCCCTTGAAAATATTCATCTGATTATTATTATTTCTAATTATAATTCTAATTTTGTACAAATAATTTATTGTTTTGTTTTAAATACAAAAACCTGTACGATTTTTCCTTGTTTTTCATTTTCCCACCCTTACATATTCAGTGAAGGCACATTTTTGCTTACATATTTGGTGGAGGCTTCTCCAGCCGTCCATATCGTGCTTACAATAGATAAAACCTATTATTGAAAGAAAAATTCTTTTTTGAAAAGTTCTAAAGAAGACATGTAACTTGGAATCTATTTCAAACAAATTGAAAAATGGGAATGCCATTAGCACAAAAGCAGACAAGGGAAGTAGGCCTACTACAGTTATCATAAAACAAATAGATTATAATGATAAAGTGAAAAAATTCATTATAGATAACAATTTGAAAACATTTGATTTAAATTGAGAGATTTGACATTTGAAAATTCAACAGAAGATCCAACTCATGAATGTAGTACCTAAAAATATTAATAATATCGTATCATGAAAATGATAAATCCTTTTATCTCCAATTTTTAATAGACCAATCAAAAATACATTTATAAGGTTGGAATACCAATAAGGCCAGTAGTAAAGTATTGTAATGCTCCTGCATATAAAACTTGCAAATATATGAATAAATTACTACTTCAAAAGATAATAATGGAAGAAAACCATAGCAAAAAACACATATAGTTTGGTTCAAAAAATTAAAGGTATAAAAATTCCAACTAATTTCCAGCTATTTTCCTATCATTTGATTAACCAACATGTATACTAGTATTACAACAAGTGAAACAATTAGAATTCTTAAACTAAATTTTATAGATAATAACATGAATTGGAAAGATCTTAAATAATGAATGATAATAATATACAAGGATAGCCTTTTTAATTATATACAAGGATAAAATAGTCATTGATAAGCTCTATCAACTGCCACAAGTCTCATATCTGTGAAAATTTCAGGAGCTCTGCCACATCAATGCAAAGTGTGATTTTAGATTCCCGATTATCAGGCTTCAGATAAAACTTCTCTGGCACTGGTATGGTAGGACTAGGGAACTATAAATACCTTGAGTCTTTATAGTTCCCTAGGTAGGGCGTTAGAGCATGAAGGCTGATTCGATTCGCAAACTAGTTCTCGGAGAAAGGAGAAAAGTCAGAAACCGGAGTGAGACAGCAGGCATTAGCTCCACTTTCTCTGTCTATGGCTGGGTATGGTGGCGGGGGAGTTAGGCTGGTGATTCGCAAGCTAGCCACACGTGGCGCTATCGGACTAAGCTAAGAATGAGTAGTTTCACCATACGCGCCGTTAGAGCCGCGACACTTGTGCCGTCTTCGAATCCGCGTATCCCATAATATGTCTATTCTTTCTATAGTCAAAGGCTCAGCCCATATAGTCGTCCATTCACAGACTGATCCTCCTTTGTTGACCTTTTAGTTGAAAGTATGGACTGCAAAGGTGATGATGATAATGATGATGACAATAACAGAAACAGAGTGTCATTGTGCAAACAGCAGGTCGTCATTGTGCAGGATGAATGGGGAAAATGAACAGGAAAATACCAGACATTACTTAGGAAATGTAGATGGTGATGGAGTCTAAAGTGATGGAAAATACTACATACAAGATGAACGCTACATAAATTGAAAAATCAAGACTTTTTATGAGAACTTCAAAATGGTTTCCCATGTAAGGACTTCCTATGAGTACTTGAAACTGATTGACATAGACTCTCTACAAGTGCACAGAAAAGATAGACTTCCTATAAGTACATAGAAATGACAGAGTTTCTAAAAGTGCTCGAAAACTGTAGACTTCCTATAAGTAATTGAAAATTATAGACTTTCCACAAATGATCGGAAATGATTAGTAGACTTTCTCAAGTGCTCAAGATTGATAGTACTCGAAAGTATCTGTTAGTACTTGGAAGAAAAAACATAGACAGTGAAGGAACCGATGATGAAGTACTGGCGACAGTCACTGATTTACATTGGAAAGGGTTGGAATCCAAGGATTGGATCACTAATGAAAAGGTTTCTCCCTCAGGAACTCGTTGATCCAGTTGAGAAATCACTCAAGGGCTGTTCATCAGCTCACCAGCCTTGGAAATTGTTGGAGCGTGAATATAGCAGCCACCTCTCGAAAAAGTTATCCCCTCAAAAGTTGACTACTTCTAATGGTGCAATAGGTGAGTTGCTTGACAAGTTTACATACAGTGTGATGAGCAGGAATTATCAATGAATTCTTTGACCTGGGATATAAATACTGCTACACCCAAAGTAAAGTCTCGAACCGCGAGATCTTGTAATTCTCTGGAGTATGAATTACTGTGTTGCATATCCATACCTTTTAACTAATAATTTAAAATTCGAATTTTAAAACACTTATGAAGTTGAAAATGTAGGTCGTAACAATCTCTACTGCTAAAAGTAAGTGCATTTCTCACTTCACAAAAGTATTTTAAAACCCAAGTTCCATGGAATATTTATCATATTGGATAAAAACTTTGGAATCACCACAAACACTGATTAATAAAAATAACAAGAAACCAGTATAGTCCGTAACACCATCATGAATTCTTCAGTAAACTGTTTTACCAAGATTTACGATGATGTTCCAACCCATAAAGATTTTGATTTCTGCCTATTTCAATTTATGGATGGCTGTGACAATTTGTAAGATTTTTCACTCGATCACTGATAATCGACAGTCAGTAAAGTTTTATGTTTCAGGTTGTAACAGAACAAATTTTAAGGTTGGTATCTGTTTTGAGAGTGCGAGTGATTGATAATGTTTCTAAACTAAATCTTCTTTTTAATAATTTTAATCGATCTCCGCAGAAGAGATGGAGAGGATAGCTTTAAATCATGGAGATGGATGAAGTAAACTTCCAAATCATCAGAAAAACCAATCGAATATGTTTCGCTTTGCTTCTATCAAAGTTTAACGTTTCCAATTTATCGAGCATCAATAGTGTTTTTTCACGTTTGCTCAGGAGTCAATGTAGTAGATAAGCTGGGTAGATGTACAAGACAAGTAACATGCAGGTTTGAAATACCTCCCACTCGTATTCAATTAACCGCCATAGGTAGAAGCCAGTTTCAGTGTCAACTGCTATCTACTGCCTCAAACAGCTTCAACCAATCACGTGGAAGTAACAGTGCTTATGTGGTACTGTAGAATTTCGATTACAGGCAGCTCAAGAGACAATATATAACTGCAGGAACAGAATATCAGTTCCGAATCCATAAATACTTTTCAGTTTGAGGATTTACTGGGAGTCGAATGAATATGAAAAATATATATTCATGGAAGTAACTTTAAAAGTTAAGCTACTGAAGCTCTTTTTTCCGTCATGATACTTTTCTAAATCATTGATTGTATTGTAATAATATTGTAAAACATGTCAGTGTTGTGAATAAATTTCAACGTTTCAAAGAAATAAAAAAAAGAAATGCTTCAAATTGCATTCATTACTGTGGCATAAACTACGCTATAAAGAGAGGAAATCGTATTGGCTCACGCAGAATAGTGGGGAAGAGTCCATTTTAACGACAATAAAGAACAGTCTCAACCATCACAATGTCAGTGTTGACATTGCATCGTGGTCAGTATCGGCATTGGATTTAAGTCAGTATTAGCATTGTATCACAGTCAGAATTGGCCTGTATTTAAGTCAGTAGTATTGGCATTCTATCTTGATATTATAGACATGGTGAAATTTATGTGATAAATGAAATTTTTCAATTATATGGGGGAATGAAGAATGATAGTGATAATTCTAGTCCAACATTAAACTATACTCCAATAAATCAAAACTTATGAATTAATAATGGAACAGCATCAGAAATGTTCTCTTCAGGTGTCCCAATGAACAATTTTCCATAGAAGCCTTTCACACATTGATGTGTTAGAAGCAGTGGGTATAGAATGTAAAATCTATAATCACTGGTTAATAAGTAATAAGTGCAGGACATGGGATGACGATGGTAACGGGACAATTTCTTAACAAACACAAAATTGGACAAAAATCGTGAAGTGTAAGCATAGCCTATTTTTGAACAATTTCTATCTTAATTTGGGAAAGGAACAGTTTTGGGCTTCAAGCCTGTTGTTCCTCTCCCAATCATACATAGTTGAGAATGATATTGTAACCCATGTATTAATGTATAAATGAATAAAAATATGGGATGATTGAATCTTTCCCCCTCCCACCTTCGACATGCGTCCCGCAATCATCCCGCACCGGTGTGCGGAAAGCTTAATTTTACACTCTACTTTTCCACTCAATACAATCCCTTACTTTTTCCTGCTTGAAAGAAATATTGTGTTGAAGTTAAACGTTTTATTTTTAAGATCAGTTCTTTAAGATTTGAAGGGAATAATTTCACATACTCCCGTGGTACAGCTCAATTCAACCGTAGTCTATACCACGGTAGTTAGAAGACGAATAGTAGTTAGAATCTTCTTAAATATACCGTGGTCTATACTGTACTATAAAATAACGGCGGTTATCTTTGTATACGGTGTTTCCTTGCTTTCCACTGGACAAATTCAGTGATCAGTTAACCGAATTCATTGGAATTTATCGTGATAGATTGTGGAATTATTGAGTCATATCGGGTGGTGGTTGAACATGAACGATTTTGGCGCTTTACCAGGAAAACAACGCCAAATCGTGATAGCAGCGGACCTATTATTGGGCCTATTAGTGCCGTCACAGACTATTTTCTGTGGTGGTCACATTCTGCGGTTATTTGAATAACTGATCATTTCCAGATAGATGGATGCGTCCATCAAACGCAAAACCCATTTGCTGATAAAGTGGGCGCTGCTACAGAGAAATGGAAACAAAGTTCCAAAATTGAGACGAATCTCAGCTGAAAAAAAATGCTACCGATAAAGCAAAGGTTTAAATTGAGGTTTGAAGGAGTTTTGGGCGAATGCCCGTTGTTTTTATCTGAATTGTATATTTATATGATTGAATTGTATTTTTATTAAATAAAAATATAAATCTGAGTACCCTTTTTAAATTAAAAATACAATTTTTGTCGAAAGTAGCCCTAAAGAAAAAAAACAATTAGATGGCGAATCAACCTAACATAATATATTTATTTAGTATGAATGAATATGAAATAATACTATCCGATATAATCGAACTGATTTTTAAGGCCATTCCACACGGCACGTGGCGTGCGTGGCTGGACGCACGCCACGCCGGCCACGCTAGCCACATGCCAATTCACACCGCCACGACTGTTGCGATGCTATACCGCCACGTTTCCCGTAGTATGCAGGAAGATGTCAACTCCGACGGTCCTGTGGTGTGAATCTGGATTTTCTTGTGGCTTACCTTGGTTTGATGACTCCAACAGCAGCAGTAGTAATGATAATGAGCTGGTTTTATTGTATTCGGTGAAAGCACGGGACCAGTGGTTACATCCAATCAATAAAAAAAGGAAGACCTATGGCGAATTCCATCATTTAATGCGCGACCTTGAGGCTGACAATGATAGTATACGTTCTATACGATAGTATACGTCTAGTATACGTTCTGCGCATGCTCGGACCAAAACGTGGCCGGACACGTTTGAAAAGATCGCTCAGAGAGCGAACGGTAGCCACGCGTGGCTAGTATAGCAAGCGTTGCCGCGTGGCCGTGGCTGCTATGTGAATTGCTTCATTTGATTAGCTGGGAAGCGATGTTTTGAAAAGTAGCTAGCGTGCGTCCAGCCACGCGCGCCACGTGCTGTGTGGAATGGCCTTTACTGTATAAGTTGTTTCTTTTTTTCCTTGTGTATTATTTTGTGTAGAGTGCGGTTTTGGACAGTGTGCATGTCTCATCCACACTGATTCACTACATTCACTACAATGTATCTTTTTTCTCAATAAATTGAAATTGAAATTTATTCATTTTTATTATTTTTTCATCTATTGACAATGATTACAAAATTCTCATTTAACAATCGTTAATTATTGAATCTTTGAAGTGTTGTATCAAACATTTTTTTGGAATTACATTGATTGGAATGGAATCCTTAACATCAAAACTCACTTTTTGAAACTTATAAAATATTGTCATAAGGAGAATGTCAAAAAAACTCAATCAATCTCTATATGGTATTACCTTGTTTCCACTGGGCAATTCAGTGATAAGTTACCGAATTTATTCAAATTTATCGTGATAGATGAATTGAAAAAATATTTTCTTGGTTTTGGGCCACGTCAACAAATAAAAAAAGTCATTCTATTCCATCCTATTGTCGCAAATGTGTTTTAAAGTGAATTTTTAAAAAGTCCTTGATATATCATCAATACATTTATATCTCTCATATCTCATGTATCGTGTACCACTTTTACACATGCGCGTGCATTAGCAGAAGAACTGCGATCTGTTTTCAATATGTAAAAACTTTTTCTGTTTGGGTTTCATCATCAGGGAGTTGATCTCATTTACACTATTAACCATTCTATTCAATTCAACACCGGTGGAATGATTTATTGTAGAATTCTTGTCATTTAAGGAAATCCTTGAGAATTTTACCAAGAAGTTTATTCTTCTTTTCAACATTTTCAATAAATTGTGTGCAATTATATTCTGAGAATTATAAATTTTGTAGTAGGTATCAACTGAACTAAACGTAGAATTAAGAAAAACTTCATATCAAAGGTATGCAAGGTGAACATTCCTTCTTTTGATTGGCGTTGATATCAAAACAACATAGGATGAGGGATCGATGATTTTTTTTAAACTAATTATCACCCTCAATAAGAACTGTCATGATCATTAGAGATACCAATTATTGTTCTAGGACTGGAAAAGTGATCTCTCCATATAATATTGAGGGAAGCTACTTCTCCACACAGAATCAGAAAAGATAATATCATGATCTTCATCTAGAAGCCAGGAAGTAGATACTCGTACATGAAAAGAATGAGTTTGATCATTTCCTAAATGGAGCGAAACTCCAAAGCACCGCCCACAGACGATTTATTAATCTGGAGCACACACGTATGAAGAGGTCGGTACTTTTTTGGAAACGTCTGATCATCTTCAATATAACTGAAGCTATTGAAGCCTTCCAATACAGTAACCTCAGTATTGGTATTGGAGATCTTATCACTAAATGCCCACATTCGGAAGTCCATTTCTTTACGATTGGATTGGTTGGGTCAATCTCTTGCCTCTGAGATCAGAATGAAGGCAGTTTTCTTGAGGTATGAGGTGGGATTTCAGGGGGATGAAATAAGCTTAGAATGAGATCGCAGGTTTGAGCCGCTCCTTTTTGCAGGTTGCAAGTAAATCTGGACCGACTAAGATCAAGTCACGCACTGAGGGTTGATGGCGGCTCAAATGGTATCACAACAAAGTATCCATGAACCCTTTCAGCTGCTGAATGAGATGAAGAGCTGGATGTCAGACTTGATAAACTTTCCTGAGATCAGTATTGCTCCGTGATTCCGACGCCAAATTTAACTTTTCTAAAATGAGAAGGTACCGTATTGTCTCTAGAATCATATGGTGGAGAATGAAATGTTCGGAAACTGTGAGCTCTAATAGTTGAAGTATTTATTATTTTTAAAAGATCACATTATTTTTATCAAAAACGTAGAGGATGAAGGGCTTCTATGAGAAAAAATCGTATGTTATTCTTCAATTTCTTATTGTAAAGTATTTCCATAATTCCTATCAAATAGAGGAATAATCCGCCAGTTTAGAAAAATTGGTGATTTATTCGTCTTATGGTCTTCAACTCACTATCTTATCCCTCAAACCCTATCATAAATTTCTCAGTCTATATTAAATCCCTCTAGAATCGGCATAATTTCAGTCTTCAATCTTTTCTTGGGATGCTATTTCTATAATATATAATAATTATTGAAAAAATAGCAAATCCACAATAAATGATCAATTCTGTGATTCAAAAGGTGAACAAATCTTTTCTTCGTTGGATTACGGAATAATGAACAAGGAAGTATTTCTTCACTCCGCGGTTAAAGCAATCTTTAGTGTGTCTGACTTGAAAATTAAACTTGTAAGCATTCAAGCAATATTTGTATGTTCTCTCAATACTTCTCATATTGGAAAAACAGTGCATCTACAAGATCCAGCTACTGCATTCATCCATTTTTCATTTTGTTTTGTATCTTGTAACACTAAACTTTAAATTGAAGTTTCCTTCAAATTGACTTTTGATGCTGTGATTCAGGAAAAAAGTTTATTCAGGAAAAAGTCACAGACAAGGCAAGAATTCAAAAGGACCCAGATAACGTCAGTGTTATATTCACTTAGGGTAGCCTGGAAGGAAAGGAAAGTCTGGATGAATTATTGGGAGTCACAGTTTGTAACTGAGTATTGGAATCCATCCAGAAGCGTGGAGAAAGATCTGACAGTATGCCAGAATTTCATTTGAAGTAATCCACTTAATTTCCTCCATAGAAAATGTGATCTACAAGTAAAGTGAGTTCTATTATATTTTTCCACAATTATTGCCCGTGGAAGGTTATTGAATAATTAGATCAGTATTTATAATTGGATTAAAACAAAATTAATTTAAAAGAGTATAGAGGAAGAACAGTATCTCATTACCTCAATTGAATTAGTGAAAACGATTATTCATTGACAAAAATAGTAGGAAACCATCGTCTATAGATTCCATTGTAGATTTAATTATCTAATTGTAAATATCAAATTGATAATAATTGATAATGATTTGATAATAATTATCAAATCGATTTTTATTTATCTAATTGTAGATTAGTAATTCCTGATTACAATTAATAATTTTCATCATCTTGGAAGGGAACAATAAATTATATCTGACTCACACAATCAATTGAAAATTGAGTTCAATTTGCATTCTTCCATATTAATTTTGGACTGTAATAGAATGTATTGACTATCAATATTGATAGTAATTTGTTGTAATTTATCTATTGATGTAAATAAATAAAAATAAAATATTGGGAATCATATTTGAATGGGCACCCAATCTTACCAGAATTGGCACTCGAACCAACAAATTAATAGAGAATTGAAACTGGGGGAGTGACATTGGTGAACTCCAATTACTGGAGTTTTCACTTTTTGTGTGGTTGAGAAGTTGATATTGTGGTAATTATTCATATTCAATGAAAAAGACTAAGAGATTGTCAAAAAACACAGATTTATTGATACTCAGAAAGACCGGTTTCGGTTGTTACACCATTTCAACCAATACAAAACTACAAATTTAGTTTGATCATAACATTGTAAGCATACATTAGTCAATAGTTTTTCTATTTACATATTATTGGTTTATTATCTTCTACTTGTTTGATTTACTTTGATTTGATTTGTCTAGAAAGACCGGTTTCGGTTATTACACCATTGTCAATCTCTGATAAACTAAAACTAAATACAAGAGCAGCAGAATAAATGTATACTAGTAGGCGAGTATTGCTATTGGTCAAGGGCATGAACGCCTGCCATTGGCCCAGCTAGACAGTCTTCTCAAACTCAACGGTGTGACAAAATGGCGGCTTAAGCAACAGAATCGACATGATAACAAAATTTACTTTCAGTACAAAATAAGAACCAAGAAAACAAGTGTAAAAGATAATAAAACAAATATGTAAATGAAAAAACTATTGACTAATGTATGCTTACAATTTTATGATAAAACTAAATTCGTAGTGTTGTATTGGTTGAAATGAATCTGGTATTTAAACTATACTGGGAATTTTCCTAGTTACTCTTGTTATTTCTAAAGCCTCTAGAATATTCAAAGATCTGCCTTTGACCAATAGCAGTACTCGCCTACTAGTATAAATTCTGCTGCTCTTGTATTTAGTTTTAGTTTATCAGAGATTGACAATGGTGTATTAACCGAAACCGGTCTTTCTAAGTATCAATAAATCTGTGGCTTTTTGACAATTTCTCAGTTTTTTTCATTTAATACTGGAGTTTTTGTTATCCGGGTTTTTTTCAAGGCAACGAAAATAACAAGAAACATCCATGCCATGGACATCATATCATGATATCTGACGTCCAATCAGAAATAAAATCCTCAAATCAAGTGGTATTGATGGGTTGTATTCTTAATACTAGAATTGAAAAAATTGAGAACTCTAGACTAATTGAATATATCATGGTTCTATTCTGCAATTAGTACGGTGCTCTACTGTGGTACGGAAAGGCTTTCAGTCTAAAGCCTGGAATCTATTGATGGGACTCCACACTAGAATAACAAGAGAAATAAAACTGAGAATTCTTCATCAATTGGAGAGTCATAACTTTTGAACTAGATTTTGAAATTAGCATTCTCTTGTGGTACGGAGAGGGTTTCCTATAGCCTGAAATATCGGCATCACAGCTGTCATAAGTGACGCTGACACAAAGTCATTAGCATTGACACCATAAATTCGCCGCCACGATCAATAGAGCTGATTCCGAGTCCAGTTGTCAGTAAATCAGCAGCTCTAACAGTAATTTCCATTCAATTTGTGGCGAGCCAATGTGTCATCGCCTGTCAGATGGGAGGAGATGATTGCAGCTTTTTGCACCTGAGTTCACCTGAATGCCTCTATTAGTCAATACCTTGATCCTTCTCCAATCTTGACAGCCTGACAAATATCAACAGTGCACAATGGAGAGATGATAATATTCATCATAATTGATAATAGATAATAATATTCATCATCATTGATGATAGATAGGCTAGTAATATTCATCATCATTTATAGATTATGTTGAATTGAATAAAAATTATGTTATCAAAATCTGACAAAGAGTTTTGACTGTGAATTGAAGTTTGTGTGGATTGACATAAGACATTATTCTGAGTTCAATGATAATTTATTCATGACAATCATATTGAATCATTCTACTGTCTAATATAGAGTGATCCAGAGTGAATACCAAAAGATTTAAAAACATATTCTATAAAATTCGTATTTCCTTTGATAACTTTGAAGCTATAACCCAATAATAAATAATAACTTCAAATCTTTCAAAACCTTATCTTCTATTATATTACTGTACTATCATCCTCTTTTTCTTTGTGTTCGATAATATCAAATTATCAATCAATATATTTTTTAAAAATCGAACTCTTTCAAATCCATACTGCTTTGAGCTATGAATTCAATATCCTTCCATTCTCTACATTTACATAGCATAACATAAGATCAACATACATTAATATTATGAAATTCGCACATAAATTTTTAATTTATAGGGAACTATAAACACACAAAAATCCAACTAGAGTTACTTGGATCCTATGATATTTTTTGATAATCTTATTTTTCTTCTTCTTCTTCTTCTTCTCCTTCTTTTTCTTCTTCTTTTAACAGGGATTAGGCTACTCCGACTCACATTCATCCTATTGAGTAAAAAAAAATAAATGTATAAACTAATAACATTAATATGATCTAATCTAATAGCATCACTAAAATCTAATATTTTAATTTTATAATCAGTAATAATCACTGCCACCTTTTCTGTGACCAGCCTATGTCTCTTTTGCCTACCGGTTGATATTTGAAAATTCTGATTGGAAGCCTATCAGCTGACATTCTTCCCACATGCTTTTTCCATTATTAACAATAATGCTTTTGACATTGTTCATTATAATCTTTTGAATGGTAATCAAATTCTATCATAAATAATCGAAAACTCCACTCTCACCTGTGATTTTGTATTTTCCACTCCAATAATTTACTTTCTGAATTGAAATGAAATCAGCAAAGAAAGGTTAACAAAGGCTCCCATGAAACTCAATTGTTTTATAGAAACATCATTTTTTACAGTCAACCTCAGGTCCATTGTTTATGTACAATGATAAGCAATTCTTCTGTCACAGTGGAATTTCAATTTTCTTTTTCAATTAATTTTGCATTCATAGCACATAATTTTTATTCTTTCTAATTATTCTGGCGAATGAAAGTCGTATATTGATGATTCATGAAGTTCAGGGCTTTTCTCACAAAACATCATCAAATTGCTATTAAAAATCTCGAAAAACGAGTTGGAAAACAAATTCCACCCAGTAATTTTTCCAATTAAAATGTGAACCAAAAGCACATAACTCATTTCCCTCACAGAGCGTGCAGTTTCAACCTCGCAAATAGGCCACAATTCATTTTCTTTCTAGATTGAACAGACCAAGTTGAATTATTCTTTGTTTAGCTTTGTGGAATGTTATTGAGTGAGTTTTCTATCATATTGTTCCAGCGGTGAAATCCCCAAACAATTAACAATTCATCAAAAAATAGCTACAGGGTTTGAAATGAAGAATTCATGCATTTTTAAATTACTGTTCTCTCCTATACATTTCCCGCTCAAGTGGTTATGAAATGCTTGAATATTTTCTTTAAAGAATGAACGTCCACATACAAAAAATATCATAATTATCATTGCATTGAAATTATTAATAGCAATATACATTTTATATTGTTAACCAAATTCATCCATCCCTAATCTGTAAAATTCATTGGATAGTTAGCTATATTCTTATTTATTTTATACTTAAATTTCAATCAATTATCTTGATTCTTGATTTGTTCAACAAGGGAAAAATCATTGGTTATCAGAATAGTATTGCTGATTTATCATTACCTATTAGATGCAATTTGAAACATTATGGAATACAGGTATTGTACACAGGTATTAAGTTTGAAATTCCTATAGAGTATCTCATTCACACCTACAAGAACGAAATGTTTTCTAGAATGATAAGGAAAAATATATTATTCAATAGAAGCTATATAATTTGAATATATAATTTCAATACGCGTGTCTTATTATATCTGTTCCGCAATCAATGTAAATCTCAGTGTATTCATTTTATTCTATTGGTCAATACTATAGCCATCTAGTCTAAAGACTAATGAGCTAATTTTTTCTATCCTAAAATACTACTTGAAAAATTGAACAGTGAATTTCTCATTAGGAACTCTTACTGCTATTTTTTAATTAGTATGTACTCTTATTAACTGCACTATAGAAGCTAGATTCACTCAATCAATGCTCTGGTCTTTCACTGGACACTACTTGAACAAGCACTACACTAGTTCAAACGGTTTCCTCCTTTTGAGCCTCCGCACCAACCCTCCATTGTCTAGCAGCTGGATCGCCTCGACGTTGTCATGTTGGTGCAGTCGCCCTTCGTGCCTCTCCGCATGCCTCTGGATCTCGGTGGACACCAGGTTGACCTGCAGGTCTCTATGAAGATCGCTGTTCCTGACATACCAAGGAGCATCCACAATGTTCTTCAGCACTTTGTTTTGAAAACGTTGTATGACATTGATGTTGCTGTCTTTGGTACACCCCCAAAGTTGTATACCATACGTCCATACTGGCTTTAATATATGTTTGGTACAGAAGTACATTGTTTCGGATTGAAAGGATGGAGTTTCTTCCGATCAGCCAATACAGCTTCTTATATTTTATTTCAGTGTATTTATGTAAATTTTTTATTGTGTAGAAAATATTAGTTTTCTAATACCATCTACACTCCTCTATGGTTGGATAAACTCTGAAAGGAATCCATGTAATGACTATAAGTCCACAGCTGGGAAATCCAAGAATAAGTAGAATTAGTGTTGGCTATGATTAATTCTACTCTAAATAAGAGGCATCTATCTCTTTGTCACATTCGTGACAACAATAATGAGTTCTGGTTTTGTCTATTATGCTCAATTTATAATGCAGTCATGTGGATGATTTCGCAAGAGCAGTATGACAATTTTTCAGTGTAATCCAGTTGTTTCATATTAACTAATCTCTCTGATGAAAATGTATGAGCAACGCGAGAGATGAGGATGCTCTTCTCATTAGAGAAAATTCTGAACAAGGCTCTCGCATTCATATCACTGCAAGTCACACAAGAACATTCGGAACGAATGCAACAAGAGTACGACTCATTATCCATGATAATAATAATCATTCTAATACGTTCTCACACTTTTTCCTCACATTGAATTCTTTACACGTTTTCCATGGATAGTGTGACGAAAACAAAGAATAATTACTCGAGTAGAATAGCGGTTTCGTGTAGAGAACTAAGTTGGAGCGAATTCGAGTAGAATATATTTAATGCATTATACTAGTAGTTCTGTGAACAGTAGACCTCACGCAGTATTCTCATCCACAAGTACCTGATTGAGAGTATAGACCTTAGGAAATACAGCAATAGACTGGCTTCTCCACACATCTGTGTAGGCTAATCACTTGTCAGCTGATTTATGATGAATAATTCTATAGTCTGATTTTTACTCTATTATTGGCGTATGAAGGAGGCTCCTTTTTCCTTTTATATTATCCTTGAAATGCAAAATTTCCAAAAGCCTTGTATAGGCCTATACGTCGACGCGCAATCAAAAAATCTGGTGTGGCGCGCTCACACAACTTTCCTTGCCGTTATGAAAATTGATCACTGACGTGTTCCCGCGCATCTCAAGTCTACTATTCAAATATTTGAGCCAGCTGGTGACAGGGCAATAACGCTGGAGACACACTTGAGGTCTGCTATCTCTTCATAGTTAATGATTTAATAGAATCAACAATAATTTGCAATTGAATAATCATATTTTCTCGAATTTAAAGGTTATTTTCAATTTTAGGTGAAAATGTTACTGAACATTAATTGTAGAGATTTTCATGCTCAATCTACTCCACTTGATTTTTTTTGTTTCAATTGTATCTGAAGCCTGATAATTGGGAATCTATCTGCATTGATGAGGCGGAGCTCCTGAAATTTTTACAGATATGGGACTTGTGGCAGTTGATAGAGCTTATCGATGACTATTTTAGGTATGAATTTGATCAAAATCGTTGGAGCCGTTTCCGAGAAAATCACGAATTTTAGCCGCCATCTTGAATTGCAGTTGATCGAAATTGTTCGTGTCGGATCCTTATAATGAAAGGACCTTAAGTTCCAAATTTCAAGTCATTCCGTTAATTGGGAGATGAGATATCGTGTACACAGACGCACTGATACACTCATACACACACACACACACACACACCACACACACACACACACACCACACACACACACACACACACACACACACACACACACACACACACACACACACACACACACACACACACACACACACACACACACACATACTGGAACAAGGTAGCATACGGGGAGGTGAGAAATGAACATACATTGCGGGGAGGCTGATTTACACACATTTACACACATGTTGGAGACTTAATTTTTGTTTTAGAAAGTATATTAATAAGTGTTCAATACAGTTGCAACTTTTTTTTTCTGTTAACTTGAAAAAAAAATTACGCATTAAACCTACAAAAAGGGGAGAAATGTGTGTACACTTTCACTGAACAAACCGAGGAGAAATGTGTGTACACTTCCACTGCACAAAGCGGGAGAAATGGTGTGTAAACTTCAAACCCACATTCCGGGGAGGAATTGTGTGTTTAGTTTAACTTACAAAGCGGGGACAAAACCGGTTTTTAACACAAGTTCTGGCTGCAACACTTATTTCGATATTTACTATTCTATTTGATCATAGAGTACAATATCGTATGGGTCTTCGAAAGCCAACATGCACGTTCATTTTTGTACGATTGTTTTTTGCCATCCTTATGAATTCGAATAAGTGCAACTTGTCAAACATCATCTGTTTGATCTAATAGAATTTTATAAGGACGGTAAAAAATCGATGTGTATGTAACTGGCTTTTACTAAACAGGCTTCACGAATTACAATACGATAATAGGATAGTGAATACATGGTTTTAATTCAGATTCATTCATTGATAGAAATAAAAGGAGATTCCGGTGTCGATAGCATCGAAGTCGCCAGGCTGGTCTGGATCATTTATGAATTTCTCAGTATGCAGTATCCACTCAGCAGCTCTTATACAAACACAAACATTAGTTTCGTTTTACTTGGAATAGTAAGACATTATTTCATTATGTCCATTATTACAATAGATCAATTCAGATCCAGTTAGCTGTTAGAGTAATATAATGTAATTACATTCTATACTCACTGTTCAGATCAGCACAATGTTTATAGCCTACTGTATGCAGTTAGTATAGAATGTTACATTCACTGACTGCATATTTATACTGTGTAATAGATTTTATTGATTGTTGCAAAGATTTTAAGTCAATGATTCAACAGGAAATCCATGGTAATATTCAACGATTTCAACCTAATGAATTAGATTATTGTATGACAAAATTGAAATCCCGACAACGTAAATAATTCAGTGAAGTTAACTGTACAAGGTTACTTTTTCTCGTATTTTATTGAGTGATAATGGGAGATGATTTCTGATTCCATATTTGGATTCAACCTTTTGAAGTTTGAAACTTTCAAAGCTGGAATTTTTTTTTAAACTAGAACTTTTAGGGCCGGTTTCCGAGCTCAGGATTTAGCTAAGTCCCAGACTCTAAACAGCAATAGTCAGAAAATTGGCTTTCCAAAAGGTCAGCTTTTATAATAGAAGTCTTAGTTTTTATTTTCTCATTTCTATAATTGGAAACGTTTTTCCTTGACGGAATTAGACATTCCTGAATAATTCAAAATAGCTGAAACTTTACACTATTTTCTCTTTATTTTATTTTGTATTCAATTTTCTAGTTTTTCGAGATTTAATTCAAACGTGACTATGACAATGACTGCGACTACGCCCCGTCTTGGAAAACCAAATTTCTGACTCCAGCTGTTTAAAGTCTTGGACTCAGCTAAATCCCGAGCTCGGAAACCGGCCCCTAATGTTTTAAAATGTTCATGTTTGAACTTTTCAAGAGTGTTTAAAAGCTTCTAAAAACCTTTACCTGTGAGGCAGAAGTATTATTATCTTAGTAGGTACATTTTTACTAAACATAACTTTATGATAATGTAAAAGCTATATTAAAAAGTGCTGTAACTCCCTTGTTTTTGGGTATTTTCGAAAATGGGACTTACGCTTTAAAAAATTTGGGGTCGCTGAATCCAAATCCGAATACTTTGAGAAAAGTAATGAGTCATACTCTGAGCAAACGCGTCTGAAATTTGAGATCCCCTTGTGAAAGCCTTCGAGCTGCGAAATATGAAATGATCTGAAATATGATCTTCAGGAGACGGGATTCTGCCGTGTGAAACTAGCCTAAGAAAAACACGACGGCCTTGTTCACTCCCCCCACCATGACTTCTCAGTAGCTTGACCCTAACATTTACATGATCCTAGAAAGTAGTCTACACCTATGTTCACAGAATAATTCAGAATAATGTATCCTATTTGAAAGAGTGGATGCATGCAAAAAAAAAAACAACTTTCAAAGATCCATGTTCATCAAGCCTTCTGTTAACTGCAAGAGATATTCTGTATCTTTGTGAGTATCTTTGGGAGGCTCCTTTTCCTTTTATATTATCTTTGAAATGCAACATTTTGAAAAACTTCGTATATATGTCGACGCGCAATTTAAAAAGGAACATAACTGTTAAATTTCATGGAAATATATTGCCGTATATCGCTGTGAATGCGCAACATATAAACATAAGAGAAATGCACAGCCGTCGACATGAATCTTAGACCTCACTTCGCTCGGTCAATTATATACAGTGATGTCGGAGTAATGAGGATTCCTTCTCTTTTCATATTATCCTTAAAATGCAAAATTTGAAAAAAACCTTGTGTATTAATACATCGACGCGCAGTTGAAAAAGGAGTATTCCTGCCAAATCTCATATGATTCTATCAACGCGTTTGGCCGTAATCGCGTTACATACAGACAGACAAAAGCCAATCGAGTTGAAACATAGACCTCACTACGTTTGGTCAATGAATAGCGCATTAGCATTTTTCTCATGTTATCTCAATCAGTGTCGTCGGTATGCTCTTCAGCCTACCCGCAAGTGGCACTAGATTATACCTGGTTCCAGACAATTAATGCATTATCAATGATTCTCAAATGACATAATTGGAAATGATAGTCTATCATATCCAATCTCTTCTTGGAACCAATCCTTTAATTGAGAAACAGACTCTATTCTGGCCTGGATTGAATCAAGGGTTTGAAATGCCAAGTAATAAACCTAAACTGCCTGACAGGTATTTAATATATAATACAATATTCCACTTACAGTTTTCCTACCAATTCTACTACTGATCATTTAACATTCAAATAAACATTCCAAGTATGGATATAGGCTAATTAGTACTGGGAATCGAGAAAGTATACGTTTCACAGTGCCTCCCAACTGTAAATTCCGATGTGGTCCTCGACATTATTGCTTGTAGGTGAGGGAGTACATAGAAACATTTTTTTGGGAACCCCTGGTCTACATTGCGTTTTCGCTATTTGTATTTATTTAAAAAATAGAGATTCCGGAACTGCTATACCATGAGCTTCCTGATAGTGATAGAGTACCGTACTCCATTTTATGTTGCATTGTTGAGAAACTTTCAGCTACCCAAATTAGATTATTTAATAATATGAACTGGAAGGACTCACTACTCACACAACTCTGATTCCTCATTCTTTATCTTATCCAAGATACCCTATCCTATCAACCCTCCCTATCTGAGAAGTACACCTTTTCCAACTGTATTTGAGAAAGTATTATTGAGAATAGTCATTAGTATTTGAGAAAACGTCAGATGTAAATGAGAATAGTCAATTGCATTTGAGAAGTCATCACTTGTAGTTGAGAATAGTGAATTTTATCTGAGAAAGTATCATTTTAACTTGAGAACAATAATTGAATAGAATAGAACAGAACTTTATTTGCACTTCTTTCAACATTACAGAAAATGAAAATATACCTCCATTCAATTCAACTCAACTAAATTTCACAAATAAATTGAACAAGCATTCTTTTCATCATAAATAAAGTTCTTTAGGCTTAGCCGGGCCGTCAGCCGAGTAGATAGATTTCTTTATTATCATTATACCAATATTGAATAATTATTATTGTTCTTGTGATTACATAATCACTCAATAATTTTCTCCTATCATTCCTATCCAATTCCTCCTTCTTCTCATACCTACTAATTTCTCGTAATTATCAAACTAAACATTGTAACTCAACTTTAAAAAGCAATTCACACTCTTAAATTCACCCTCTTAAGGGACCTTGTATGCGTCAATGTGGCTGGACTTATAATATACAAACAACATAATTATTAACTTCACGAACAAAAAACCAAACACAACTCGCAGGTATCTGTACTCATTCACTGTTTCAATAACTTCATTTCCATAGTACCACTTCTCTCTTCTCCCAATCGTCCTCCTCTTCTGAAAACTACAATCTTGGATTTAGCCATGTTCACTGTGAGATTCCACCTTATGCAATATCCCTTTAACTTATTTATCATTGACTGCAGATGTCGAGGATTCTCAGACAACAATACCACGTCATCACAATATAACAGCGAATTTATCAGCCTCTGCCCAACATAATATACCTCCACCAATAACATCACTCAAATCATTCAAAAATAGTGTGAATAGCAACGGGGAGAATACGCATCCCTGTTTTAATCCTTTTCTGGTTTCAAAGTATTCTGTTAAGTTACCCTCCACGCCATGCCATACAGGAGACTTCGTATTCTATATAGACTCCTCAACATCGCAATAATTTAGTCGACACTCCCAATTCACTCAGTTTAAAAATAAAGCCTCTCTGTCCACACTATCGTAGCCCAAAAAGAAACAGTAAAACTTCTTTGTAGGTCTATTCAACGTTTTCATTACTATATTGAATAGAAAAAAAATATTATCAGTAGCCGAATAACCTCTCCGAAAGCCACACTGATTCTCTTTAATAATCTTTTCTCTTTCCTCACAACTGCAACCTTCTCAGTAAAATAAATGAAAATACTTTAGCGACAGCATTTATAAAAGATATGGCTCTATAATTATTCACTTCATTAGTATCACCTTTTTATGCAATGGAAATATAATTGAACGTGGAAACCCTGTTGGTATCTGTCCACCTCTGACGATAGCATTGGAAAAAATCAAATAATCTCTTTGTAATTTTTTGACGCATTCTTGTAAAACTCAGCAGGAGCTCTGTTATCACCTGGAGCCTTATTGTTGCGCATTGTCTTGAAGGCACTTTCCAATTCATTCATATCATTTCTTTGTCAAGAGTTTGATCTTCAACATTCCTCGCCGCATAATATGTGACTACCCCGCAAACTGATCCAAACACTCGTCTGAAGTGTTCAACCAATCCTCAGCACTCACAGTTCCCGAAATCTTGAACTCTCTACACTTGAATTTCTTTATCAGAGCCCACAAATCACTGGAATCCTTGACTCTTCTGAATTGTTCTTTTATATCGCTGTAATACGCTTGCCTTTTACTCTTACATAGCAGTTTGTATTCCTTTACTACCTTCATATAATTTTCTCTCACCTGCTCCGAATTTGATTTTCTAAACACATTCAATAGGCTGAACACTCGCTTTCTCATAACCGCACACTCTTTGTCGAACCACTTTTCTCTCCATCCTCTCTCTTTCTATCAGGTTGGGGCACATAATTTGCAGCTCTATATACAAGATTATTTAATACTTCATAAGTCTCTCCACTACTCTCGGAAGACCATTTATTTCTCTACAAGCATTGGTGAGTTTAGATATAATTCATTCTTCCTCGCTTCCTTCCATTTCAACTTCGGTAAGAGTGGTAAAATTGTGCTCTCTCTTTCTAGAGTATCAACCGTGATTAGCGTAGCTTCAATTGGGAAATGATCAGATAAAAATTCTGGCACAATAGAAAATTTTCCAACTATTTGCGCTAATTCGACAGCCATGCAACATAGATCTATTACGGAAGCCCCTCTGCCTATAAAAGTAAAGTCTCCCCACCTATCTCCACTTATCCTTCTATTCATAATGATGAATTAAAAACCTCACAGAACTCCAATATTTTTTTACCTTTCATATTAATCACCTCATCCTTTGACTCTTGCTTATTACTCAGTGCATTTCCCAATTCTATTACATCTGTTATTCCGACATGTCCTGTCCATTTCCTATTCTACCGTTAAAATCTCCAATTAAAATCATATTATTTCTATTATGCTCTTGCACTATCATAAACTCCCATAATGTATTGAATTCTCTCTCCCATTCCATGTCTCCTCCACCACTCAGGTAAATTGGAACTATATAATATTCATCCCGTTGTCCTGCATTTGTGAATAACTTTCCTCTCAAGCGCATCGATTACCTTACAAAAACTCTCTATTCTTTTACTAATTTCTATTAACTTTCCTCCCTTTGCTCTACCTCAGTTTGATTCTCCAACTGCGAATTCCCAGTATAAATTGTAATCTGGAAAACAGTTTTCAAAATACAATTGCTTTCCTCTTTCAACAAACGTCTCCAATAGTACAAAAACATCATAATTACAAATAAAATTATATACTTGAACAATCTTACCACTTAATCCAGCCACATTGTACGCTACTATACTCAACTGTCCCTTCTCACACGGACTGACGGCGTTATCTCAGCGGTTGCGGTCTTCGTCCTCGCCGCCTCGCTCCTCCTCATCACACATGCTCCCGCTCACGGCCCGCATCACACTCTCATCGAACATGCTCCCGATCTTCTGCAGCCCATCCTCTCCCTCCGAGACCAGTCCATTCTCCTCATCCAGCGTGAAAACCCGACTATTCATGATTAAACGATCCACTTCAACCGATACTCTCCGCTCACTCCCGGAACTTGTTTCTTCAACTCGCCAAGCACCCGAAAAGCTTTGATCGTCGTTTTCTTGTGTCGAAAGCAAAGTCTTTATGAATCACAAACTGTGTACCCTTCAGCTTCCTACTGTTTCTCGTGATGAAATGGATGTCCTGATCGTCCGGAAAATGCGCAATGATTGGCCCGTTATCTATTTTCTTGCCCAATGCATGTGCTCGATTAACCCAGGTACCTGCTCGTGCCCCAAATGACTCACACAAAAGTCTTTGACAGTTCTCACGTAATCCACTGTTGCACATTCATATTTCAGCCCGGGAAAAATTATATTGTTCCTTCTCGATCTATTTTCAAAATTTTCCATCTTCCTGATTATGAGATTATTCTGAATTTTTTGAGCAACAATTTGATTTCTTAACTGTTAATTCTCGACAGAGAGTTTATTCACTTTTTCAATTAGACCATTTAAATCCACCTTTGTAGCTAGCAGCGCGAGTTTTTCATCCATAGCCTTACTAAACCGCTTTTCAAAACGGTCAAATAGTGATTCAATAAAGTCTGAGTTCACATTACCGGAAGCTTTAACACTTGGGTCTGGAGCACGCTTTTTCTGTTCCATCTCTTCGAGCTCAGGCGAACTTTTAGCACGAGGACTCTTCTTAGCACTATCGTCCGGTGAAAAGTATTGTTAGATACTGTTCTTATTCATTCAGCTTCGAATATTTCGATTCACTTGAGAACAATTTCACAAATAAAAAACAATTGATAATTCAATTTATTACGAAAGAACTTTTAGCTCTAGGTCTCTTTTTAGCACTACCGTCTGGTGGATACTGTTTTTATTAATTTAAACTTTGAATATTTCGATTCACTTGAAAACAATTTCACAAATAATAACAAATTGATAATTCATTTATTACGAAAGAACGTTTTAGGTTAAACATGCACTAAATGAACCGATTAAGCACGACCCGTCCGGAAACTTGAGATAAGAGAGCAAAACAATTCTGCGACCGCTCCGTTCAACAGCTCACTATCAACTTCTAATTTGAGAACATACGATTTGAAATCGAAAAGTTGTCAGTTGTAATTGGGGAATGATTAAAAAACCAATACTTTTATTTTCCATAACTGTACTCATAAAAAATAATATGATAATATATTTTATATTCAAATGAAACGTTTAGTTTTTAAATAAAAAATATTTTTGAGCCCCAAAATCCATTGGAGAGTTACCGAATTGCTTGATCAAGAGATTCAATTGATTGATGATAAAGTTCAATTGCGCCGTGAACATAGAGAATTTGATCTTCATCAAGTTCAAATGTTTGGAGACAAAATCGTGTTGCCAATACATACATAGAAATGATTCTCATTAATCATTCGTGAACAGTACAGGGGAAATAATTGAGGAGTTGGGTGGAAAAACGACCTGAGTCAAAAAATCAAGTTTTGTGTAAATTGAGTTTGAAATATTTAGTACACATCTTCATTATTCATCAGAATGCAATATTCTTGCAAGTATTTGAACTTTATTGATCTTTTTATACTATTTTCAATGCTATTATTCATAATTAGCCAGTAATCCAAGGCTAACTGATAATAATTGATATAAGTGTGTTGTCTCAGGTCGTTTGTCCATAACCCTGGTTGTTACATGTTCAGAGGTTCAATAAAATGATGAAAAACCCGTATCAAGAGTAGTGATAATGATAATATATTGCTCATGATATTGGATAATTAATAAGTAGGTAATAAAGATCTAAAAATGTCATTTAGAAGTGAACAATTGAAGATGATATTTTCTTCTTGAACACGTTTCTTCCCATAATCAAGACTCTGGAATGTTACATGGTACTGTTCTGATTTTCGGGAAATTCATACACCCAATGCTTTCAGCATCGGATTCTTCTTCAGGAGCGTCTTCTTCATTATTTTCATCATCTAGAGGATAATTGGTTCCCTTGGATGTATTAATGATCTTCTTATACCATTCATTTGGTAGAGAGTTAGTTGGGAGGATATTTTTAATATTCTTTCCGAAGAATGGACATTGATATGTCCAAAGCTCCGCCAATTTATGTAGATGCATTACAATATAATCTTGTATAGTTATTCCAAATTGCTTTTTCCATATCATATACAGTTCAATAATTATTTTCTTAGTCTATATTATGTAAATTCATCTATAATTTTGCTGTATTGTAAGCTATTGTATATGAGTGTATAAGCCAGTATATACTGTAATCTACATAAGTACAAGTAATCTACAAAGTACTCAATCAATCAATCAATCAATCAGCTTCTTCTTTTGTAAGAAAACAAAATAAGGATTTCACTGACTGCTGGCTCACAGCTTGTCAGCTGAATAATTTCAGGTTTGCCACACAAACAAAAAATTCTCACAACTCAATCATTTTTCAAGATACAACAACATTTTATGTACCAATCTGTTCAGAATGTAATGGCGGATAGAATGAAGCGTGTTGCGGAAAAACGACACGAGTGGCCTCGGGTCGTTTTTCTACCCAGCTCCTCAATTTCACAATTGAAAATAATAATTTCACACATACAAAGCCTATGGAATACTGTGTACGTAGTACAGTATCCTTTCCTGCTCAAATCAAACCTGTACTGTAGGCTACAGAAGAGTCACGACATGTCAATTGGAAAATTTTCTCATTTTCAAATGTCTGCTCATGATATGATATCTTCTCATTTACATTTGACGATTTCTCAAATACAATCACTACTCTCAATTACATGTGTGATGACTTCCTAAATACAATTGACTATTCTCATTTAGGCTACATCTGACATTCTCTCAATTACAAGTGACTATTCTCAAATACAATTGATACTTTCTCAAATTAACTTTTTACTTTCTCAAATAAAATTGGAAAAGGTGTTGTGACTACTTTTTTTTTTTTTTGAGCAGGTATGATTACTAAATCTTTTCTCCGGAACAACGTCTTTTCACAAAAAGTGAGCATGCCGTACACAAGTAAAATATTTAATCCAAGGTTTACAAGAGAGTTTTTGCAAGGATTGACAGACACAGAAGAATATGTCAATATGGAGAGAAACTAAGAGACAAATTTCATTTTATCATAGGCTATCCTGATCTTGAGATACAATGTTAGGTTAGCAAGTTTGAGGCATCCGCTTCTCTAAAACAGTAAGTGAATTCTCAGTGAAGTATAAACTTACTGTGATACATTCTGTAATTTATTTAGAGTATAGAATCAACGTTCAAAATTCAAAATTTAAATCATCATTCTTGGACCGAAATCAAGTGACGAAGCAGTGTGTGATTACATAACCTTATCTTTTGGACAACATTAACATTTTATCAAAATTTTGGAGAGAAATAGTACAGGCTCAGCCTAGTTTTTCCTCCAATGTCATAATTGTATTATGATTATAGTATTTTATACAATGAATGAATAAATAAAATAAAAATACTGATATGTGAGATTTCAGCTTAACAATACTCTATACGAAAATGTGAAAAACCAGCAAACCTTTAATCTTCTCACCTTAAACTTTTTTGAAATGATGACAATGTTGCAAATTATAGGCTACTCATCAACTCATAATTCGCACCCCACGCAACACATTTTGAGGAAGCTACTCGATCAACTACACTGTCACGTTCAATTATTTCAGAGGAAGAACAACAATCCGGAATAGTCTTCTTCTGAAGATGAATTGCTCCAATAATTATTGTTGGGAACTATTAATTACGCAAGTTCGTAACCTGCGGTGAGCTAAACCTATTATGAGTGTTGCACTGAGAACTTTCCACTCGACTGTAATAACTGAAATTTGTATCGTCGATCCATTGCTCGAAATTGACTTCATAAACTTGCATCAACATATAAATCAGGATCTATGGCGTTCGTTGGGACTGGATTCTTGAAGGGTTCTATTTTACTGCCACAATATACGGCGCACTGTTTCGGAGCTCATAACTCACGGCAATAGTTCATGTTATGACTGATAACAGACCGTAAATCACGACAGTTCTAGCTGATATATCAATTTTTACCTTTGCGCCGCGAGATCCGAAAGTGGCAACGAATGAGCCGTCCCAATGCTTTTTGTCAGAGAAATTGATGGATTGGTTCGGGAATGGAGATCATGGATAACTTTGCAAAAGATGCTTCACGGGAATTTGGAGAGGACTCGTATTCCCCTAGGAGCGAAAACTTTTTCAAAATAGCTCACGAAAATCTGTAGATTAAATCACTTTTTGCTAAAAAGAACGATGCCATCAAAGATGGCGGACCTGCCGAAAGATCTCTTTGTCACAGTGAGTGATTAATTCATGTATTGTAAAATATCTGACTGCTAGTCGTTCTTTTTAATAGCAAAAAGTGATTTAATAAAAAGCAGTTCGTGATGGAAGAATTCTGTAGATTACTCACATTCTCATCAATACGGTATGAATAATTTTTTCAAAGCATTACAAAATTGAAAGTATTCCCCATGAGCGGCATATATTAATCACGAGAAGAATCTGGTTTGAATTCATGAAGATTTGAAGATGTTTCTAGAGAATTTGAAGAATATTGGAGTATTAATTCATCATAAATAAATGCTCTCATAGAAATTTAAATCGAGCGAATTGAAAATTGGAATACTTGGAAAAAGAAACATGAATTGTTAAATAAATAGACTAAGAAATTGTCAAAAACCACAGATTTATTGATAGTTAGAAGACCGGTTTCGGTTGTTACATCATTGTCAATCTCAAACTAAGTTTATCAGATTGACAATGGTGTAACAACCGAAACCGGTCTTTCTAACTACAGTATCAATAAATCTGTGGTTTTTGACAATTTCTTAGTCTTTTTATTTAATAATCACCACAATATCAACTTCTCAACTACACAAAAAAAAACTTGAATTGACTTACAATTCAGATTTGAATATGTTTTTTGGGAATCATATAAGAGTATTCATAACAATGAGAAGCAATATGCACTGCCAAATCAAGCAAATGAAGAATCAAGACAAATTCAACTAAGAACGGAAAATCGTCTTTCGATGCGGAGAGAATCATACGAAAGATTTTCCATCAAGATTGGGAACAAGGGAAGAAGTTTCCTTTGTAATGCAGGATATTATTTTTCACTTTTGATATTGATGATGAAGGGCTTGTTTTTTTCGAATTGAAGAAATAAGAGGTATGTCTCATCACAAAAGTAAAATAAAGTAGAGTAAGTGCTCTTCTTCTGAGGTTCGGAGTAAACTTTCTTTATCAGAATTGGAGCAGGTGTCCTATACAGTGGCACGAGGCGGAAGCAATAACTCCAATATTGCTCTACTTCAACACAACTTGCTAGGTGATAGTTTTCCTGCAGGATAAATATAACAATTGTGATCGATTCTCAGCTTTGCTTTATTATTTTGTTTTTGTGTAGTTGAGAAGTTGATATTGTGGTAATTATTCATATTAAATAAAAATACTAAGAAATTGTCAAAAACCACAGATTTATTGATACTTAGAAAGACCGGTTCCGGTTGTTACACCATTTCAACCAATACAAAACTACTAATTTAGTTTTATCATAACATTGTAAGCATACATTAGTCAATAGTTTTTCTATTTACATATTTGTTTTATTATCTTCTACTTGTTTGATTTGATTTGTCTTCTTGGTTCTTATTTTGTACTGAAAGTTCATTTTGTTATCATGGCGGGTCTGTTGCTTAAGCCGCCATTTTGTGACACCGTTGAGTGGGAGGAGACTGTCTAGCTGGGCCAATAGCAGGCGCTCATGGCCTTGACCAGTAGTAGTACTCTCCTACTAGTATAAATTCAGCTGCTCTTGTATTTAGTTTTAGTTTATCAGAGATTGGCAATGGTGTAACAATCGAAACCGGTCTTTCTAAGTATCAATAAATCTGTGGTTTTTGACAATTTCATAGTATTTTCATTTAATTATTATTTTGTCTACTCATTGACTATTGTATTTCAACTATTGACTGTTGATTGTTGTGTATTGACTATTATATTGTATCACTAGGGGCCATTGAGGAGAGAGCCTAGAAAAAAGTGGAAAATGAGTTGTTATCCAAATATTTGTGATGAGGGAAACTGAACTGCTTTTGTGACTAGAAGGTGTTGTTCAAGGGTTGCTTTTTTCCACTGAAACTTGGTTTGTTCACGATAAAATTTAACTTGACAATTTTCATAACTAACTTTTAGAACAAACATGATCTATAAACAAATAAGCCCACTAAGCCCACACTAAGCCCATTGTTTTTTATATTTGTAACATTTTATTGTGTTTTATTTATTTCGTAAATCTTTGTAATTTGTTTTGTCTTGTTTTGTGTGTTTTTAATAAATAAAAAATTAAATGAACAAATCACTAACGAATACCAACGACAGTCTAAACTCTCAAGTATAGACTGAATAAAGAGTAAATCGTATAAAGAATGAAGTTGATTTTGTATCCTCCTTTAATGAGCTTTTGAAAAAATTCAAATGTGAGAAGTTTTGCATCTGCGGTCGAAATGAAATTATCTATTTATTTGATACAACCCATCAAGGTGTACAGTTCAACAAATCAAAAACGGAATACAGTTCAGGTATACTATCAAAAACGGAATATTTTCAAGATATGTATTTGAATTGACAAATGAAGTAGAAGAGTGAATGTACGAATAAAAGTTGACTACAGAAGAAACTGCTTTTCACAGAAGAAAATAATTCACCAAGTCTATAATGTTCTTGAATAGTATAAGGATTGGAAGTTCAAATTTTACAAAACCTTTCAGGTTGATACAGTTTGTTGAGAACTGAGGATGCTGAATCAATGATTATCTCGATGGAGATTTTCTACTTGGCTTGGAAGCGTCAAGAAAAATTATTTTCCAAGTTTTCCTGAGGGCAGAATCTTTTAGTCAACCACAGACCCTTGTAGCCTCCGTACTCAGAAACCACCATTAATTCATCTCAACTCACAATTTCTACTCAAAACATTTCAATTTTGTTTCGCTACAGTTAGTAGGAGGAAAGATAGAGAATCATGTTGCTAGTGCAAAGCAAACCTATTTCACTCTCAGATGCAATGCAAATAGAGCTAATGTATTCTGTCTCGAGACCGTGTAAATGGATCACTGTTATCAGGAGCCCTGAGTGCAAATCTTCTTTATCCTCCCCCACAATATACAACTGTAGCCAGCTATTTATTCTAGTGAATAATATCCCGATAAAGTCCGATGAATCCCTTTGATTCAGCTTGGCTGGATGAAACCAAATTTTGAATCCCGAAATGTCAGCCATTTAGAGGTTTGAGAGAGCATGAAGGATTATAATCAACATTGTTCACATAAATTTCCCACCTTGAAAGCTTGAAGCATCATAACAAACATTGTTTTCATAATAATGTTATACATCACCTTTATATTATGTTACTGTGCTTACTGTAATTTAATGATATATGCTCAAATTACCTCAATCATTACTGATGAACATTTCTATCAGAGATGAACGAATAACATTCTCTCTGATTTCTACTCAATTTCAACCTTCCACCGAATTGAACCCTGTGAATAGATGAAAATGACCCATTTACAGAAAAATAATAACTGTTTCACTTTTTGTGTAGTTGAGAAGTTGATATTGTGGTAATTATTCATATTGAATGGAAAAGACTAAGAAATTGTCAAAAAACCACTGATTTATTGATAATTAGAAAGACCGGTTTCGGTTATTACACCATTGTCAATCTCTGATAAACTAAAACTAAATACAAGAGCAGCAGAATTAGCAGGGTTTTTTGGCAATTTCTTAGTCTTTTCCATTCAATATAATAACTGTTCATATCAAGTGAGAAAAAATTTTGGAATCACAGTCACTAATTTTTTTAGAAATTGGGGAGCTAGTTTCGGTTGCTAAACCATTATAAATCAATCTCTAATAAAGTGAAAGCTCGAATTTATGTCGAAAAGTAGATTGTTATCATAGACAAAGAGTAAGCAACCGCGCTATTCCTGAATTTTTTCCTATGATAATGGTGTGAACGGAGTCATATTAGTATTTTATTTGACCTATCAAGAAATCAAGGCTGCCATTGGCCGAGATAAGGCGCAAGCAAACAGTGAACCGACCATTCAAACTGAAGCTACAAAATACGAGATTCGACATTGAAGCCAATGGCCTACAAGAGACTTTTAGCCTTGTATGGACCGGATATTACTTCTCAATTTTTCAATTATTATAGCGATATGGTCGTTTTGGCGATTTCAGACCGTTTTATGGATATTCACACAATATTAAGCTTTTGAGCTCTCAAAATTGTAAAACATTAGATATCCCCTTTATCACAACACAGAAAGGGAAACAACAAAGTTTGCATCACAGCTCTTCATGAATATAATAAATTCTGAACACTATTTTGAACGCCTTATCAACGGAAAACTGGTTAGTAGTACAAAGTTCTCTTCTAAGAATTGAAACCATGCCATTGACAAATGAAATTGTTATAGTACGAAATTATAAACATGGTTATAACTTATATTATACTGCTTCATCAGATCAGTTTAAACGACTTTTGAAACTTCATTAGTGAGTTTGAATTTGTTAGTAAAACTACTACAAGGATGAAAGAGATGTGGTCTTGTGGCAAAACTTTTCAAGGTCAACATGGTTGTTCCAAGGTCAGATTTGTCTGCTGTTTATGATAGCGCAGGAAGTTATTCTATGGGAAATCGATTTCTCACCACAACTCCACTGGTACATCGAACTTATTTACTCCGCACTTGAAGGTGATAAGGTCATATGCACTCAACTCAATTAAAGTAGTTTCAGATAGAACCATCCTGTTTGAATTAGTACTGTAAATTGATTCAACATTGCATTTATCTGAATAAATTATCCGTTATGAAGCTGAAATACATTCGTTCTCTTCAAATCAACATAGCTGTACGTTAATCTCTTGGTACATGATTATTTTTTGTGACAATAATATGATTTGATTAATATTCTGCATGATAAACGGTTGATTCAACATTGAATAATGTTGAAACAATATTGATTCTGTGAGAGACAATATTTTTTGCGTTAGCAACACCAGATCCAATCTTCACGCTCGACTGAACGCATGGAATTGCATTGAATAAATCGGTAGATTGAATTTGGATGAGCTCATCCCCCATTCAAACCGAGCTCGAATTTGATTGAGAATTATAGAGATGGTTCGTTTTGAATTGGAAATGGTGTATCAATTGGCTGGAACAGCTGTTCCTGTTCCTGTTACAAAATGCAGCACGGATTCTGATGACAATATCCGGCTGTCCAACAAGTTTCACAGCTCATTGCCCGAATTTTCGAGTGATTGAAACACTTGTTAAGGCATGACATATTTATGACACTGTGGATTAAATCGAGTGTCCTCAGTTAGAGATTGGTAATACATTTTTGAACTTTATGTGAACATATTATTTGATTGATTTCGTCTGTAATTTCTCTTTCCCAATAGCTTAATAAAGTTATTATTGGACAAGCGTTAGCGAGTTCCTACTTCTGACTCAAGGCCAGAATCGTTGTTTGTCTGTTCGTTTGTATATTCCACAATAACTTTTGAACGCTTTGATCAATCAGCTTCAAATTTTGAACACGTATTCTTTGATCCTTTTTCGTTGGACAACAAAATTCACCGACTCCTTCATCCTTTTTCAGGATACAACAGAATAACATTGAAAGTACATAAAACATGTACAATTGTAGTGACTTGTTAACTAGCTGACTTCTCATTTGTGTTTTGGGAGTTATACTTTATAAATATTCTTCATGTGCCAACAGATGATTTCATTTGTCCAACTCGAATTCCTAATTTTAATTGTTTACCCATACGTGAGAAAGAGGTATTCTATGTGCAATCTGGAGTCATACTCAGAAATGTTTTGAAGTTTAGAGGTGCAACCTACAGTATACATCACTCTAGTCTCTGTAGTACAACCCAGTACCTGGCACCACCTATCGGCAAAATTGAGAACCACACTAGTAGGCTTTTCAATCCACCAATCAGCAGAGAGTATGGGGAGCTTGGAGGCGTGGCTTGCTGCCATTGGTCCGTTATTCCATAGTTCCCGCTCTCCTCTACACACACACTCTAGTGTTATTTACTCACACTCAGTAGAGTGCTAATGGGGAGGATATTCTTGAGTATCATTTTCCAAGAATGGACCCATTACCCATACCCGTTATCAATACAGAGTTACCAATAAAGTTCTATTGATTCATATAATAGAAATCGAAGGTGCTGATCTAAAAATCAGTTCAAAATAACAATAGTTTATGATGTTACTTATCTGAAGTTCATTATCACCTATTTCTTCAGAATATCGAAGAAATTATTTCACGCTACGAGCTTCTGATGTATTCATGATTATTATTGGAAAAACAGGTATGCCATCTATGAAAAACTGAAATTCCTGGATGACTCAGATTTGTGGGGTAACTAAGCATAGAATTCCAGTTTATTACTCCACCTATGTTAAGGTGCGTACAGATATACGCGCCGCGAACATGAGCAATTCACTTTTAATCAGCTGACTATATCTGTATTTTTACAGAACCGGTATAAGAAGCTTGGCATCAGCTGATTACAAGTGAATTGCTCATGTTCGCAGCGCGTGAATTTGTACGCACCTTTACAATTACACCATCACAGCATAGAGTAAAGGTTACATCGATTTTGTGTAATTGAAGAATGTTAAGTGGCACATAACCTAGCTACATTTGCACTGTTGTATAAATTAGAATTGGAACCGTTTTGAGCATATAAGCCTGTGGAACTTTTCTGTAAGTTGTGTAATTCTCATCGATTAAAATATAAACAAATAAATATTTATTAGTAATAATATGTAATCTCTGATTATAGTAAAAACACTATTGTTTTAAGCCTTGTCTTACAATAAGGAACAACATTGTTTCCTTAAGTTACAATTCGTAACTATATTATACGTGATCATTCTTAAGGTGACCTCTGTTGGCGCTGATGGAAACTGACAATACCGTAAAATATTTCGCCGTATTTGATAACAAATTACTCCTTTATCTATATATCGCTGTCTCAGAACAATACTGTAACATCTCAAAAAAAAATCATTTTTGAGCTTCATATACCATTGGATGCAGAAAAATGTGAGGAATTCAATGCAATACTATAACATCTCAGAATATTATGTTTTACTATGATTTTACCTGATGTTTTGGTAATAAGTTATATTATATAAAAGCGAAATGTCACTCACTCACTGACTGACTCACTCACTCACTCACTCACTCACTTACTCACTCGCAGAACTAAAAATCTACTAGAACTAATAATCTAGGACCAAAAACGTTCAAATTTGGTATGTATGTTCAGTTGGCCCTTTAGAGGCGCTCTAAGAAATCTTTTGGCAATATTTTAACTCTAAGGGTGGTTTTTAAGGGTTTAAAATTCGTCTTTTAGCATGTATATTTTTCTTATTCTCTTAATTATAATTTAATTATAATTGAAGAAAGGCCATACCATATGTTAATATAGAACTATAATCTAGAGAGAGTACCTCTTCGAAACAGTTGTTAACTGGTAACTAAATTGATAATTTTTGTCAGGTTGGCATTAAGTTGAGTTGACTTTGTTAGGTTGGCACCAAGTTGAAGACTGAAATGCATTTATCGCGGAAAAATTGATTGGGCACTGCTACTTCAATCAGAGCTATTCCTGGAAATATTTTATTACTAGCCGTCAGGCTCGCTTCGCCCGCCATATCCGTTTAGCCAGACGTTTAGTCTGGACCCCCAACTGGATCGTCCTAACATATGATAAAAATGCTCCAATGAAAAATGCAGGCGAGCGACGCGAGCCTGCTGATCTTATTCTTGGACGATCCAGTCGGGGGTCCAGGGGGCGGAGCCCCCTGGCTAGACGGATATGGCGAGCGAAGCGAGCCTGAAGACTAGTGAATGTATATTTCTGAAAGTTGAGCTTTTGGACCTTTGCATAAAATTCACAACTGTGAAAAATCAACTTCAATTCAGTTTCAGTGCCCATTACTTGATTGAAATGCGAATTTCTCAGATGTAATCAATATCTACCTATCCATTCTGAGAGATATGATCACTTTGATTGTAATGTTGAGGTGTCATAGAGCATAACTGAGATCACCAACGACGCTTCTCACCATACTGATTTCCCATTGGAAACATTGAAACAACCAATTATTCCATAGCACCAGCAATGCTCGTCATCACTCCATCATCTTGTTGAACCTGTAATGTCACTTCCAGGACAAAGCTGGATACATGAGTGCCATCTCTTAATCACAGAATGTCACTGTCACCTTGCTTGCTAATTCTACTCGAGATTCTACCGCTGTACTATGAGCGACTGACTCACCATCAACCCTCTTCAAACCTGAGGCATGCACTATTCCCCTCCTTGTCATGACAGTATTTTACCATTCACTCTTGCTGTTGAGGAATAGAAAGGAAGGAGCAGAGACAACTTAGAGGACAAAGGGGTACACACACTCATCCACAAACTTATTCTATATTTCAGAAGAAGCATTGATTGATATTAAGAATAAAATTCACATATTTCCATTATTTGAATCATATTTCACATATTTCAATAATATGGTGATTGGTGATGTAAACCAACACAAAAGATCATCATCATCATCATCTTCACTTCAGGGATTAGATTTATTAATGAACCTGTTCCGGTACCCATCTCTTTTTGGTCTCCCTACATCTCTTTTCCCTGTGGGTCTATAGTTTTGGACTACAATGGGAATTCTTCCAGGTGGCATTCTATCCAAAATGACTGCACCAGTTGCGTCTATTTTGAATAATTCTTTCATGTAGAGGAGCAACCAATAAAACCTGTCTTATATCAGTATTTCTGATTCTATCAACTCTAGTGCAGCCAAATACACTCATAAGAAACCTCATTTCTGCAGCTTGAATTCGACTGTCCATTCTACGTGTGTGAATCCAATTCTCACTTCGATATAGGAGAGTCGGAACTGCAATGGCATTAAAGAACTTTATTCTGGCCACAAAAGATGTCGCATCTATTTTACTATCCATGACGAACAACTGTAAGTAATAATCCGTTTTTTTAACTATTATTAACAACACTACACTCTAATTTTTGAATATTAGTCTAGTTATTAAAACTAGTACTCACCGTGGAGCGCTTTTGGATTATTTAAATCCGAATATTATTATTAATATTAGAAAGAATATTCAATAATCCAATTTGTTGAATTATTCTAATTCAACAGTGTTGAAAATGGATTTGAATAATCCATATTTATATTTGGAAGAATATTCAATAATTCAATTTGTTGAATTTTTCAATTTAACAGTGTTGGAAATGGATTTAAATAATCCAAAAGAGCTCCACAGTGAGTACCAGTTTTAATAACTAATATTCAAAAATTAGACTTTACTGTCGTTAGAAATAGTTCAAAAAAACGGACAAAAGATGTATTGTACAATCGTACTTGTTCATTATAAAATCTGGAGCGTGGAAAAGAATTGACACAACATCTATAGCTCATCATGATAATAATTAAAAGATGTATTAATTGAAAATTCAAATTAGAAAGATGTATTGTACAATCGTACTTGTTCATGATAAAATCTAAAGCGTGGAGAAAGAATTGACACAAAATCTATAGTTCATCATGATAATAATTATTATAGTATTCGAAAATTAATGGATAAGACTCATTTGGTGGAACTTGAGGTTCAAGAGATTGAGATGCACTTCATGTTCAGTGGGCCATGAAAGATTTAGGATGATGTTCATGATGAATTTTATTCCAACTGATTTATTTCAACTTCTACATTCTTATTTCATGTATTTTATTTCACGTTATGTTCATCATAATTTCATGTCATTATGTAATGTTCTATCAATTTTATGCATGTAATTATTTGATAGAACTTTCAATTCAGACCAAATAGAGAGAAGGGCTTTTGTGGGCTAATAAATCAATATTTTCACACATATCTCTTTATGTTATCAATTTCATTATTCGGGAGAGCTCACAAATCAGCTCTGCTGGAGAAAAATGTTGTAGGACAATAAATAAATAGTATTTTTCACATTTTCGTTAATGTTTTACAAGGTATTATTCTGGCGAGCTCCTGAATCAGACCTTTCAAGAGAAAAGAGCTGTTGACGGCTGAGAAATCAATATTTTTTCACATCTTCAATTAATTTATGAATATCATTAACTATTAATAAGAGCTCGCAAATCAGACCTACTAGAGAGAAAGGCAATAAATATACCTACCTTGGAGGCAGTTGTTATACCTGCTGGAGTGGAGTAATGAATACAGTAAGCACTATTTTCCACATTTCCATATGGTTGTTATGAATGTGATTGATTATTTGAGAGAGCTCTCAAATCAGACCTATTAGAGAAAAGGGCTGTTGTTTTAGGCTAATGATGAGAGGCATAGTGTTGGGGAACACCAAGCGTCGTTCCGCCTAAACAAACAGAGCTAACGACTCACACCTGAGTTTGGAGCAGGCTCACTAGCTGATTCCACGCGCAAATATATGCCGAATTCTAGAGCATTCCTTTCTGACTGATGGATTGCATTTGTCTCGGCGCCAAAGCACGTGGAGTGTTGAGCAGCCACAGACTCCGAGAACTCTCGCTTGTTTTATTATTGATTGAAAGCCAACTCCTGAATGGAATGAGAGAACATGCCTTGAAATTCATCATTCCTTTTGTAGAGAAGACTGCACTTGAAATGAGTTTTATTGACAAACTTTTTCGATTTCTTCAACTCTTCGGAACAGAGTTAACCTAATTATTATTCTATCCATCTCAATGATCATCACAAGGAATTGGAGAAATGTGATTGGTCCTGGAGAACAAACTCTTATTAAAGCTCTTCAAATGAGGGAAACACGATAGTACTCAAAAAGTACACAATTAAGAACGAATGGATTTTTTTTAGAATGGGGTGCTATGTTGCCTGTACACAGTTTTAAAGATGGGAAATTTTGTAGCTATTTTAGTATCGATTGACTGGTTGTTGAGTTGTTGGTCAAGAAGAGTGAGTTCAATGATTTCATCTTCTTATGTTGTGTGCTATCACACAAATGTTGTGCTAATTGATTTCACATTGATAGTGTTATTTATAGTGCACGTTTTATGGCAGTAGAGATAGATAGGAGAACAACGTTGCCGATCCTCAGTCTTGTCAATGTCTTCTGTAGACGGTAGCTGATACAGGTTTATTAATGTAATATTAACTGTTCATTCTCGATTAAAATAATAAATTAAATTTTACTGAGCAAGAAATTATATTTTTCAATAATTCAATAATGAATTCTCTCAATAAATATGAAATATTTTGTTAATTAATTATTAATTCTACATTATTAAAAGACGATCTGGCAACAGAGCAAAGCGAGAAAGAGATAGCGCTATCCGCTTTGTTGAATGATAGAGAAGGATAGCAATACCATTGCTAATCAAACACTGCCATTATAACGTGGACACTATAGTGGTATTCATTGAAATTACAAAACTAAATTGATAAAAAATGCTGTTCCCATTTATTTACTCTTATGACTTTTATCGGCAGAGAGATCCTTTCGGATGTTCTGCCTTGCCGTATTACCCAATGTCATTTCCTATCAACACTCAAGTTTATAGGTTATGTCTTGGGTTCTTCATTTTTCTCACTAAAAATTTGCACTTTCACTTCCCGAGTTCCTATGAGAAATAAGAGTAAATAATGGTATAGTAATAATGCTGTTTCCATGAGAAATATTCAAATAATATATATTTATCTCATGAATTATTTTCATCTTTTTACAATTTTTCTACCTGAAAGATTCATCTTCAATTTTCAACCTATTATATTGAAATTATCTCGTCACTCAGGTGACTGAATAGGTGAATATTACTCAAGGGTATTTTTCAAGGTAATGTATTGAAATTGCTTCGTCACTTTGCAAAAATACATTGCTTAGGAGTAGTTAGTGACGAAGATTTACTCATGAAACGTTTCATAACAGAGTATTATTCAAGTGACTCCTGATTGTGAATTACACTGAGCTCCATACTATTTAATTGATGATGGAAAGTTCATGTTGCAATTGTTCCATTGCAATTCCATTGCAGTTCCATTACATGCATTACAGAGGAAGGAAGGCGTGCATCACGCGTTAATTCATTACTCTCTGACAGCCCCGACTAGGAATTGTTATTGTCCTGAAATTTCAACTCATGTTTATTACTAGCAGATTTAGTTCATGTTCATGAGTACTACCGTGCTGTGATTCTCAAATAACATGACCTGCTTTTCAATTCATGGGAACTTGAATTCAGAGATGAGGACATCATGGTTGATGTACAGAGAATAATAATTATTACATGAGATGAAGGGGTTTATCAACAACTCTTGAAATCTAAAGCTCTATCCATTGAAAATCTGGGAACCTGACAAACTTTTAATTGGAATCTGTTATATTCCACACTCTATTCCTCGTTCACAACTTGCTTCAAATTTAAAATAGTTTTGATACGCGATTCTTGGAGTTTCAAGAAGTTCAAGGTACCAGAGAGATTTACTCTTACACCTGAAAAAGACACTACTTCACGTTCAAAACGTTCTAATCATATATCAATGCATTTCTAAGCAATTATAGGAGATTGAAGTTACAAGTTCACCAAGAATTTCTGATTGAGATCTTCTCCGAATCTTAGCACACGTGTTCTTTTGATAGCATCAAATTGCAATATCCGATAAAATTGGGGAGAAATTTGTTGGCCACATAGTTGTGTTGTGGTCAAAGTTTTAGGGAGTTAGTAATGGTAATCGATCCTAGAACTCTTCATCTCTCAAGGGACTGAAATAGTCTGACATCGCAGTATTCACTTCATGACCATGATGGAATGCTTTGGAAACAGTTCATGTTAGGGGATGGATCGTGTTTCCAAGTCCTTGGAACACCCACTGGTCAAACCATGGAGAATTTCAGGAATTTGGAAATGGAGGCCGCAGTCAATATTGAGCAGTCTAAGTTAATCGTGTATCGAGTCAATCGTTCGTATTTGATCACTGTATCACTGTATTTGATCAAGTTCAGTATTAGTTTTAGTAAAGACCAGTACAGAAATTGAGAAGATTTTAATTGACCGAGCGAAGTGAGGTCTAAGATTCAAGTTGACGGTTTGGCATTTCTCTTAATGTTTAAATGTTTATATGTTGCGCATTTACAGCGAAACGCGGTAATAGATTTTCATGAAACTTGACAGGTATGTTCCTTTTTTAATTGCGCGTCGACGTATATACAAGGTTTTTGGAAATTTTCAATTTCAAGGATAATATAAAACGAAAAAGGAGCCTCCTTCCTACGCCAATATTGGAGTAAAAATCAGACTTTAGAATTATTCATCATAAATCAGCTGACAATTTATTACACAGAAGTGTGGAGAAACCAGTCTATTGCTGTATTTCCATAAGGTCTATAGTTTCAATCAGGTACTTGTGTATGAGAATACTGCGTGAGGTCTACTGTTCACAGAACTACTAGTGTATTACGATGTTACATCTGCTCAAATATATAAGCGAAAATTGTTGAGAGATACTTTACTTGAAAGTAATGTTCACCTGAACCCCTGAATTGAATCTGACGTAATTGATTGTTTATTTCGTCATATGGAACATCACCTTATCTCATCTGATCATCAATTCTCAATTCTTTATTGCCAGAATTTAACAATGCAACAAAAATCAAGGTTGATAAATCAACACTTATTACAAAAAATAAAATAATTTATGATGATATTCGTTCAGCAGGAATCTGTACTCCAGATAAACTCTCAGATAGCGATACTCTATGCAGGTGTGGAGAAATTCAATATCTATAGTGAGGTCCACGTTTCAATGGCAGTGAAGGAAGATAGGAGAAAAGGGTTGCCAGATCTCAGCCTTGCCACCCAAACAGCTGATACTGGTATATCTGAATTTAACTGTTCATTATTGTTGAAAATAGTTAATCATATTTTATTTGTCAGGAAAATATATTTTTTAAAGATGTGATAATAAATTTTTATGATTGAGATTAATTAATATTTTGTCAATTAGTTGAATTTCTACATTGTTGATTAACGATATGGCAACATCGCAATGCGTGAAAGAGATAGCGCCATCTGCTTTGTTGAACGATAGAGAAAGATAGCAACACCATTGCAAATCATATACTGCCATTATAAAGTGGATCTCACTATAGAACACCTATTGGCTTGCAGGATGCTCCAAGAACCATGTACTCGATGACTAAATATTAGCTAATGAAAAAGCCGTAAAGGTGGCTAATCACTAGAAATTTAGCATATGGATATATTGGTTCAATTTTTTCCATTTTGACCTGGACACGGAACGAACGAACCAGGAATTCCCTGTGAACTTGAGGACTTGAGCAGGTTTTGTTTTCAAGAACAGCTTCCAAATTTGAATTTCATCAACTACAATTTACCTGAATTTCAATTTTTCTCCAGCATGAAATCAAATTCATTTATGTCCAATCTGCATTTAAGGACGGGGTTTGAACGATGTATCCGTCTACTTTACTGGGCCTGAAGGCTCAAATCTAAATCTCATAGCATGAGATCAGTATGGAGAGGGTACTACCATAGATAAAGGTGCATATTTCTTGTCTCTGGTACTACTAAATCTCATACTCCCTCGCCCACTTCACACACTGTCAAGCTTTTTCATAATATCAGAAAGTGCTATGACATGATTTCGGTTCGTTATCTGAAATATTAGACAAACATCAACATGAGGAAGGAGGGTTCTTCAAATTGAGGATGTTCAAAGCCTGCCTGTGTAATCCTTGCTCGCACGGCAGCTGCTTGAGTGGATGTCTCCTTCCCACAAAGTGCACTCTGGTCGAGAGCTGACTGAGGCTTTCGCCGTGATACAGTATCCGCAACAAATGTTTGTCCCGATGTGAGCCACTCCACTATTGATCGCCTGGCACTTTTGTATCTTTCACTCTTCTATCTGGATGAAACTAGCAGATTTCTGTGAAACTAATAAGTGGACATCTAAGGGGTCGATTCGGTCAGCTCATGTGCAATTTGTCAGGGAGAAATTTAGGAGCCCGATCAAATTCAGGAAAACCTCATTCGACTCAATATTAATTTGGTTCAGGTATTTTATTTATTTAACAACAATGACAAAACAACTCAATCATAAAATGATTGGAAACGAAAAAACAGGCTTATAGCCCTTACTATTCCATTCCAAAATTTTGATTGCATATTTGTCCAAAAGAGGTTATTATTCTTCAGTATTTTTCTATGTCATTCCTCAAAATCTACTCTTAGCAATCCTTATAGTGCTTTGCATCGTCAACTTTATATTTTTCTGTATATTCATTTTTTCCTTTTCTTGTAAAAAATTTATTCACGTTTAATGTCGTCTTGTATTCTTATTGACATTTTTTATTGCCTTTATAAAATAAGAGTATTCTTATGCTGATTCAATTCCAAGGACACGTGCATCGCTTCGAATAGCAATCAGAAACTGAAAATATATGAATCCAATATAACTTATAAATTAACAATCAAACTCAATACTGAACCTGGAATTTTTTTGGCGTGTTAAAAAAATCTTAATTTCAAGGTTATGTGCAAGTTGTTAAGATGCAATTTATTCTGTGATATAAAACTCAGGAAACCCCAATGAAATATGTTGGGTCTCAAATTTATATTTCTTAGAGTTGAAAAAAATCTCAATTTCAATCTCGATCGAAGAAATAACTTTGAAATTGAGTTTTTGTTGAAAAATATGAGAATAATAAGGGATTTAGTTCCAATTGCACAACTACAATCAACTTGGATCGAAAGACTTTGAAGCCTCAAAAGGACTTCAAGTTTTAATGATGACTTCTTGTAATCCCAGAATCTATCGTATTCAATATAGTTATCAATCATGACTATATTTACATATTATAAATATGAGATGAATGAGCTGTGGATTTTGGATAGCCTAGGGGGCGAATCTTGAATCCCACCTCTGTTCACGTTACGTTAACGGAAAAAACATATTCTTTCAGTTAATGATAGTTCCTCATTCAGTCATATAATATCTAACAAATAACACATTCAGAAATGTATAAAATAAGCAAACAATAGCTAGAACTCATTCTCAATTTTCAATGCGATTTCACTTTTCAGACAAATCAGTTTTTAGTATCTTTCATTCACTCATCCATTCCCCAAAGAGTGACGTATTTTTACTTTCCTTGCCCTATTACCATAGGTAAGGAAAGTATTGCTTTCCGAAAAAAATTAAGGTACCCCAGTTTCTGAATGTCTATACGTTTCAAGGTCCCCTGAGTCCAAAAAAGTGGTTTTGGGTATTGGTCTGTATGTGTGTGTGTGTGTGTGTGTGTGTTGTGTGTGTGTGTGTGTGTGTGTGTGTGTGTGTGTGTGTGTGTGTGTGTGTGTGTGTGTGTGTGTGTGTATGAGTGTATGTGCGTCTGTATACACGATATCTCATCTCCCAATTAACGAAATGACTTGAAATTTAAACTTAAGGTCCTTACACTATAAGGATCTAACACGAACAATTTCGATCAATTCGATTCAAGATGGTGGCTAAAATGACGAAAATGTTGTCAAAAACAGGGTTTTTCGCAATTTTCTCGAAAACGGCTCTCCAACGATTTTGATTGAAGTTATACCTAGAATAGTCATCGATAAGCTCTATCAACTGCCACAAGTCCCATATCTGTAAAAATTTCAGGAGCTCTGTCCCATCTATGCAAAGTTTGATTTTAGATTCTCAATTATCAGGCTTCAGATTCAATTTAAACAAAAAATGAGTGGAGAAGATTGAGCATGAGAATCTCTGCAATTGATTTTCAGTAACATTCTCAACTTAAATTAAAAATAAGCTCGAAATTCGAGAAAATGTGATTATCCAATTATTGCAAACTGTTGGCAACTGTTGATTAAATTAAATGATTCACTATGAAGAGATAGCAGACCTCGTGTGTCTCCAGCGTTATTGCCCTGTCATCAGCTGGCTCAAATCTTTGAATAGTAGACTTGAGATGCGCGAGAACACTAGCGTCAGGTGATCAATTTTCATAACGGCAAGGAAAGTTGAGTGAGTGCGCCACACCAGGTTTTTATATTGATTATCAAAGCAAACCTTTCAATTCTCATGGAATGCTAAATTAATATAATCTCTCAGTTAATATGATCTCTCTCAGTTGTGGAGAATCTTAACTTACTTAATGGCTCGACATGTGCAGCTCTATTGAACAAAAATGAAATGATTGATGATGTGCGTTGCCTCAAACCTCAAACTGTCCACTGCAAGCATTCTCTCCAATGAGAATGACTGATGTGCGTCTGAGGGTATTCAAATCTTTTTCGGGCTTCATATACGTGACCTAATCAGGACAGAACAAGATAAATATTCAGCTTCTGAATTTATATTTTGAATAAATGATGTCAATCCCAGCTCTTGTTGAAGCGTCATGTGTCATAATCTTACTCCAAGGGGTACACGGAAATATATAATTTGAATTGTATGACAAGGAACTATGATTATAATCGTTTAACCATAAGTACGATTGCCTCGTATGGTAGGTCTTACCTTGTGTTGGCGAATGTTGCAGCCTATTTGCTCCGTAGAGAGGGGAGGACGTACAGTAAAAAAGTAATTGATAGTTTAAAATGGTCAGATTAAATAGAATAATTGAACAATTACAGTACTTGAGGTTATGATTTAACGATGGGTAGTTGTAGGTTAGGTTGACCAACCTTTGTTTAATCGGATTGTCGATATCACTTAAATCAGGGTATCTAAGCAGAATGACGGGTGTATGGATGGAATAGATTGAAAAAGTTAACTTGCTCAATGGAGGGTTTGGCGGTCTACAAAGGTAGCCGAAGTAAGGGACCTGAGTTTCTAACTTAATGCTGTAGGTGGTTATAATATGGAGAGGTGGAATTAAATTCAATTTAATAATAAAATGCAGTTCAACTTGAACCTGCTGAACATAAATTATGCTGTCACTACGATCAGACAGAGATAGTAATTTTGGAGTGAACCTTTTCTCCAAATATGATGACTAATATATCCAGAATCCAATAATTGTGCCTTAATTTGGAAAGATATTAGACCGCATGAAACAACAGACAGAATGGCAAATCCATGCGAACCAGGTCTCTGATAAGTATTATAGGTTGTATGAGAGCAAAGTGCTGAACCAAAATAGTAAATATTTCGAGTACCGAGTTTAATTCTAATGTTCTCTATACGATCTACTACCTCTCTTTGCGACGTTGATCGGCTAATAATGCAGGATTCACTTCACCTCGGCGTGGTAGGCTAGTGGGAGTCGATTTATTATTTGATTCTTCGGGATACTCTCAATAGAAAGATTTATTACTTGATAAGAAAATCGACCACCATTTACCACCAGAAGAAATAACAGTCTAATGATAGATACTATACTCGTTAATGTCTGACTATTGCAAAACAGGATGTGTCCTGAATGATCAATGTGTGTCAGTCGAGAAAGAACGAATTTGGAGGTATAATGAAGTAAACCCAGTTTAATGAAACGGTAAAAATGGATATATTCTGAGGATATACTTTTACAACAAATGAATAAATTAATGAACAGATTATGTAAATTATAACTTTCAATAGATACAGAATGAAGATTGGTGACAGCAGATTTGAATCTTTAAATTACAAATATTATATAAAAAGTTCGGTACTCTTCAATTAAACCAAAAAAAAATTAAATGAATAATAGCCCTTTGGAAAGGGTCATAAACTGAACTAGTTAAATAAGAAAACAAGTTAATATAAAATAGTGATTCAGAGAATAGAACAAATTAATAATTAAAATATTCTCAGGGCGTGGTTTGCCTAAGGAAAATAGACCTTTTGGCTAAGTACAGCTTGGATATTTAAATTTATTTAATATTAAGAAAACTAATTATGATAACTTTTGTACCCTTAATATTATAGTCATGACTTTTCCAATTGGACGATTTATACGCTGTACAATTTTCGCAGATTTATGGGGATCCCCTTTTATATATTCGAATAGCTTACGTAGACTTTTGTTTCCGTTTTTGGTTTTCGAAATATATTCGGCCGTAGAATATATCGTTCCGCTGGATCCTTTCACGTGGCGAAAAATGTTGAACAGACTTCACTAATATAATTCGGGGTTATTTAATGAAATTTAAAATCTTAGTATCACAGTTATTATAGGAACTTTGGAACAACTTTTTTAAAACAGAAAAACGAGATTGAATTCATTAAACAGAAATTAAAGCTTTTGAACAATTAGGTAGTGGACTAGGTCTGCATCCTACCGATGATCCTTGCAAAATGGCCTCGAGTCTTCCTCTTCTAATTTTCACTTGAGTTTCTTCTAATCTGCATTTAAGGACGGGGTTTGAACGATGTATCCATCTACTTTACTTGGCCTGGGGGCTCAAATCTAAATCTCATAGCATGAGTATGGAGAGGGTACTACTAAATCTCATATTCCCTCATCCACTTCACACACTGTCAAGCTTTTTCATAATATCAGAGAGTGCTGTGACATGATTTCGGTTCGTTATCTGAAATATTAGACAAACATCAACATGAGGAAGGAGGGTTCTTCAAATTGAGGATGTTCAAAGCCTGCCTGTGTAATCCTTGCTCGCACGGCAGCTGCTTGAGTGGATGTCTCCTTCCCACAAAGTGCTCTCTGGTCGAGAGCTGACTGAGGCTTTCGCCGTGATACAGTATCCGCAACAAATGTTTGTCCCGATGTGAACCACTCCACTATTGATCGCCTGGCACTTTTGTATCTTTCACTCTTCTATCTGGATGAAACTAGCAGATTTCTGTGAAACTAATAAGTGGACATCTAAGGGGTCGATTCGGTCAGCTCATGTGCAATTTGTCAGGGAAAAATTTAGGAGCCCGATCAAATTCAGGAAAACCTCATTCAACTCAATATTAATTTGGTTCAGGTATTTTATTTATTTAACAACAATGACAAAACAACTCAATCATAAAATGAAAAAACAGGCTTATAGTTCTTACTATTCCATTCCAAAATTTTGATTGCATATTAGTCCAAAAGAGGTTATTATTCTTCAGTATTTTTCTATGTCATTCCTCAAAATCTACTTTTAGCAATCCTTATAGTGCTTTACATCGTCAACTTTATATTTTTCTGTATATTCATTTTTTCTTTTTCTTGTAAAAAAATCACGTTTAATGTCGTCTTGTATTCTTATTGACATTTTTTATTGCCTTTATAAAATAAAAGTATTATTATCCTGATTCAATTCCAAGGACACGTGCATCGCTTCGAATAGCAATTAGAAACTGAAATATATGAATCCAATATAACCTATAAAATCGCAATCAAACTCAATACTGGACCTGGAATTTTGTTTGGCGTGTTAAAAAAATCTTAATTTCAAGGTCATGTGCAAGTTGTTAAGATGAAATTTATTCTGTGATATAAAACTCAGGAAAACCCAATGAAATATGTTGAGTCTCAAATTTATATTTCTTAGAGTTGAAAAAATCTCAATTTTAATCTCGATCGAAGAAATAACTTGTTTATTTATTCGATCTATTTCTTTATATAATCTAATAATCTTCGATTATCTCTTTGATATTGGAAATTGAGTTTTTGTTGAAAAATATGAGAAAAATGAGGGATTTAGTTCCAATTGCACAACTACAATCAACTTGGATCGAGAGACTTTAAAGCCTCAAAAGGACTTCAAGTTTTAATGATAACTTCTTGTAATCTCTTGTAACTTAATTCAATATAGTTACCAATCATGACTATATTTACATATCAGGAATATGAGATGAATGAGCTGTGAATTTTGGATAGCCTAGGGGGCGAATCTTCAATCCCGCCTCTGTTCACGTTATGTTAACGGTTAAATCCGGAAAAAAATATTCTTTCAGTTGATGATAGTTCCTCATTCAGTCACATAATATCTAACAAATAACACATCAGAAATGTATAAAATAAGCAAATAATAGCTAGAACTCATTCTCAATTTTCAATGCGATTTCACTTTTCAGACAAATCAGTTTTTAGTAACTTTCATTCTCTCATCCATTCCCCAAAGAGTGACGTATTTTTATATTGATTAGCAAAACAAACCTTTCAATTTTCATGGAATACTAAATTAATAATATGATCTCTCTCAGTTGTGGAGAATCTTAGCTTACTTAATGGCTCGACATGTTCCAGCTCTATTGAACAAAAATGATATGATTGATGATGTGCGTTGCCTCAAACCTCAACCTGTCCACTGCAAGCATTCTCTCCAATGAGAATGACTGATGTGCGGGGACTGAGGGAGACTGAGGGTATTCAAATCTTTTTCGGGCTTCATATACGTGGCTTAATCAGGACAGAACAAGAAAAATATTCATCTTCTGAATTTATATGTTCAATATTTTGGATCGATGAATAGCTTCTACATTATTTGTTTATTCAATATTTCCATACTCCAATAAGATAATTCAAATTCTCTCTTTCTAGAACGTTCCTTAAGATTCCAGAAAATTGATTGAAAAATCTATCTATGTCTGAAATGTGAGTATAGTATTAGTGAATGAAAATTTTTATGAAAAATATAAAAACACACTTTCTTGCGCATTAATTTCTTGCAGTAGTTATATAAGTGCTTCCCCTACCCAATCGATGCACTTTGCAACTGGGAATTGAACGTTCCGTTCGAAGCTGGAAATAGCTTTTTGAAAAAAAGCATCGTATTTTACGGAGGAATTAAGGGTTTTAACGTTCCAAGTTGTTGAGTTGCTTGGTAGCGGGATAGACCGTTACGAATGCTTCCTTTCAACGCCTGTTTTTTTATTCTCCCTTTTTCGGAATTTATTGTTTTTGAAGTTAGATCCCCATGTAACCCCAAACTCTTGTATCCAAACCAAACATTCGAAAAGTTTCAAGTCCACAATTGTGGTAATTGCTACTAGGTTTGGTTCAAGTTGCCTGAGCCAACACTTTTTTAAGCTGAAACTGCTTACTGAATTTTACAGAATAAGACTGTTGTGATTTGTATTATGAATATCTTTTCAATGTATAGAAATAAGTTGATTTTCAAAGTGACGGATATTGATTGACCTGGTGAAATTGACAGACTGCAATCGTTGGGAGGCAATCCCCCAATGTTTTGATATCAGTGACACCTTAATGTATTCTGAAGAAATGAGTAGTAAGCTATTCCAGTATATGAAAATTGGAGCTTGTGAGATTTAGCAGAATGACAGTTATAAAAGAGATTTTTTCAAAAAGGTAAACAGTGAGAGACAGAAAAATAGAGAGTGAGAGATGGAGCAAGAGAGAGAAAGAGAGTGACAGAATTACCCGGAGAGTCAAGGCAGGAAATGCAAATTCCCGTCGTCTAATTCAAAGGCGAAACGCACTTTGAGTTGGTGGTTTGATCACATGGGACACAAAAATCAACATTCCTCCTAGAGTGACAAAGAGAATATTACAGAAAGATTGATTGAAGTGGGAGTACCAAGTACATCATCCACTGTTGATCGAATATATTTTGAGTTTCTCATGTGCAGTGAATCTTCCTGTTCAAATGTTTTATTAAGATATTACAAATTTTCGAGCATAGCAATGCAACTAGCGAGACTTTTGATAAAGCAAGTCAAGTTTAAAAGCTGCCAATTTAATGAATCATAAACGTTCAAATCTTCTATTAGGATACTAGCAGGTAACCTGTGCTCCGCAAGGGTTTAATTAAAAACTTGACAAACTGAAAACTCGACCTACTGAAATCTTGAAGAATTTAAAATAGGCCTATAACCATCCGTGGTAAATTGAGAATCTATATGCAAAATTTCAAGTTAATCAGTCCAGTAATTCAGACCTGATGATGCGTCATTCGTGAATTTCCTACCCCGTATGTGTATAAGCAAATTATTTCCTTTATTATATTATAGATTATATAATATTTTCAAGCATAGCAATGTGATTATCAAAGTTTCAGAAGAAGCTAGTCAAGTTCAAAAGCTGTAGAGTAGAATCAATCTAATCAACCACGCCTAAAAAATGTCAAAATTGATCTATACACCTGACCAGTACATTGTTAATCAAATGTATTTATTCAAGATTCAAGATCAATAGTTATAGTTCTACAGAGTTCCGTGCGAATTGATTTAATGAGATTTTGTACTGATCATTAAACACGGAAGGTGCTTCTCCTTGGTCGAGAAGTGATACATGGAGGACAATTTTCTCGAGAGGAGAATTCTTAACAACAAATGTCAACGTGATCCCAATAGTGCAACTGGGAATAGCCGAATCATTTATCACGGACTTGTAGTGCAAGAGTCATGTTTCCACGATCGGTTGAGAAAGTTGAGTGGAATGGTTGCGCCAAACAGACAAAAAAGAATGACTTTTTTGTTGACATGGCCATCTCATCACATATTTCTCTCTGGAAACTGAAGCTTGAACAGTGATGTGCAGTTGTGCACTCTACCTATAATTAAAGAGGAGCAGTCTGAGTGAAATTCCTCAATCATTCTAATGAATTGTGTTCCTTCTCTTAATAAATAAATGTATAAATGAATAAAATTATAAGGTAGAAACTATGGATTGGGCCCTTGACTAGAATGCATGTGGTCAGAATATCAGAACGTTTGTGGCAAGAAAAAATCTACAACAGACTTGAGAGGGACAGACCGAGAAATAGGTGGAGTGATCTTTGGAAAAGAGCTTTGCAGATCCTAGGGGTGCTCAATTGGAAGATGCAGGCAGAGGATCAAATCGTATGGAGAAGCTTTATAGAGGAGGCCATCGGCTTGTAGCGCCTAGGAGTAAGTAGTTAGAGTAGAATGTCGGTTAAAGGTAGATTCCCACATAACAGAGTTAGTCAGTGAAAATACAATTTCCATGATTTTCAAAGGCTCTTCTTATTTTGCCCGGCTGAGCTACTATGAATATTATCAGAACTTATGGGAATACTATTCTCACAGTATCCTTTTCTCATAGTACCGGACACGTCCACACAGATATGTGGGAGTCCACCTTGAAATAACGGCACAAACAATAATGACAGTTAAAAATCTTAGTCAAAGTCTTATTCTTTCAATAACGACAGTGTTTTAAGATTCTTCTGGTAGAATACCTCTGTTCATAATCCAAAGATCTGGTGTGGCGCACTCACACAACTTCCCTTGCCGTTATGAAAATTGATCACCTGACGCTGGTGTTCCCGCGCATCTCAAGTCTACTAGTCAAAGATGTGAGCCAGCTGGTGACAGGACAATAACGCTGGATACACACGAGATCTGCTATCTCTTTATAGTGGATGATTTAATAGAATCAACAGTTTGCAATTGAATAATCACATTTTCTCAAATTTCAAGCTTATTTTCAATTTTAGGTGAAAATGTTACTGGACATTAATTAAAGAGATTTTCATGCTCTATCTTTTCCAAAATCTAAAATCAAACTTTGCATGGACGGAGCTCCTGAAATTTTTACAGATATGGGACTTGTGGCAGTTGATATAGCTTATCAATGACCTATTCTAGGTATGAATTTGATCAAAATCGTTGGAGCCATTTTCGAGAAAACCGCGAAAAACCCTGTTTTTGACAACATTTTTGTCATTTTAGCCGCCATCTTGAATCGCATTTGATCGAAATTGTTCGTGTCGGATCCTTATAGTGTAAGGACCTTAAGTTCCAAATTTCAAGTCATTACGTCAATTGGGAGATGAGAGATATCGTGTACACAGACGCACATACACTCATACACACACACACACACACACACACACACACACACACACACACACACACACACACACACACACACACACAAACACACACACACACACACACACACACACACACACACACACACACACACACACACACTGCATATCCTGTTGATTCTCTTTGAATCATTGATTTGATTCTGTACTGGTGTAAATAGATAAATAAATAGATAAAATCATACATCATAGAATAAAATTGTTTGTCCAAACATCACAAGTGGCGGTGGAATTGTTCCAAAAACCTATTTCCATCGGAAATTTGTCTCTACAAGTTGGTGCATGGAGCCCCATACGTTGAGAGAGGCGAGAGTTAAGTGGTAAAGGGTTAACTTACTCGGCTGTAACCGGACACGTTAATTGATGAAGGGGTTAGAGCGGTCCCCTCTAACCACCCCCCCCCTTCTTGACAGAGGTGTGAGGTACACTTTGTACCCGAACCCGTTATGGAGGGTCTCCAAAGGGCTCTTCTAATACATTACACCAGCCTCTCTCAAGTGCTCATAGGAGAAAAATAGAAGCCTAGTTAGGTGAGCTCTTAGCGTGGTCGTACAAGGTATAAAATTATGATTATACAGGAATGTGATAATGGGAACTGCATTAAGTTTATATCAAACTGTATTTTTGACCTTGAGTTTTAAATTGATACGAGTTTATAATTATTTTTGAACGAAAATTCAAATTAAATGCTGTAAAGATTTAATTTGGAATTTCGTTTAATAATAATTATTAATTCATTAGCATTTGAATAATAATGCAATATCTTAGTAATTTCCATCTGATACGAGTTTGTCACACTAGGATACATTAGAACAGAGACAAACATGAACTTTGTGTCATCTTAAAAAACAACAGCTACTAGTCACTGCTAGTGTTTTAGCTACTAATGAGACTTGTCACGCTCATTTTTTGGTAACAACCGTTTAGTACCTACTACCATAGAGAAACAATAGCATAAGTAGATATCCCATGGTATAGGGCGTTTATGTCGCAACTTTCACTGTTATCTCAAGCCGATAGTCTACGTATTTCTTTCCCGTGAAGCTGTGTGACGCTGGTAGTCTCTCATATTGTGCCGTTTGTACACTCTTACCCAGTCAAAACAGTAAAAATCGACAGTAATCGGCTTTAGATAACAGTAAAAGTTGCGACATAAATGCCCTATACCATGGGATATCTACTTACGCTATTTGTTTCTCTATGCTACTACTATATTATGCTACCAATACATCTTTGTCTTTATAAACCATTTGATTTGCGAGCGATAAAATATTTTAGATACTTTGACTGACCAAGTCAAATCAAATCAAATTTATTCACTCGAAATTCATACAAATATTCACAAAAGTATGAAACGACATGTTTCAAGTGAACAAGATACTACTCACAAAAAGTACAGTGTGTTACTGGACTTTGTCCGCGAATAGGAGAAATATATAAAGTGTCTAATAATTCATTCCACGCCAAAGATGCTAAAAACACTCATCATAGACAACTTTAAACGTACAATATTGTTAATCGTACATTCTTCATTCTTGTTGAAATACTTTCATAATTTTACCTCAATCAAAAGTATATTTAGCACAAGAATCTTTTAAATTTGATAGAAAACAATAATGTCACAAGTTTTTGACCAATTTTTTAGAAGGTTCTTTTTCTTTACAATTCTTTGAAGCTTACTCGTAATTTAGTTCTTCTAAATCTTCAAGTGATATCACACTTCAGTTTCAATAACATTTTAGGCCTTGTTTGATCATCTTAAACTATTTTTCAAATCTCCATGATAGACCCAGACTTATTAGCAAAGTCTTGATTGAAAATCACTCACATATTAAACGTTAGACAGGTATAAGATAAATAACTATAACTGGTGTAGCATACCTTGGTTGTCATAATTATTCAGCCCTAAATCCATCTTTCTTTACAATAAACTCAAAATTTTGTTTTAATCGCGTTTGGTAGCAAAGCATTTGTTCATAGATTCTCTTTAATCATACAGTGGACAGCAATAAAATAAGTTACCACATTTCTTCAAATACATAATGCAGGTGAGACATGATACCTTCATCCAGATTTTTTAACCTACGTGATCTGACAAAAAATATTCATTATATTCTCAACTCAAACTCTTCAGTATTAGATCCACTCTCAACACACGTTGAGTTTGACTGTCTCTATTATTCTACTATTTTCATTCAATTCTGGACATTTCCTTCTCAAATCATGCATTCAACACAAAGCACTATACATCATACACATTATCCATTACATACTGTTATACATACATTACTAATGATAAATCTGATTGATTATTATTATCATCCACCCATGACCCATCATCCACCACCCCACTCCATCTATCAGATCATGAATATTCTACTCTTAATGTAAGTTGGAAAACTCAACATGGAGAATTTTGATTGATTCTTGGAAGTGTGTGGGATTAATCTACGCCACCAGATACGCTGGAATAATTCTGATTGCAAACTAGCGTTTCTGCCCTGGAGGCGCAAGTGATGTATAAGAGGTGAGGTTAACTCGGTTTGACCCGACTGAGGCTGAGGCGACATGTGTTTATTGCATTTCATCTCACGTAGCTGTGAAGGTGGGAGCCGTGTAACAAGTAGAATGTAGCGTGGACACGTAGACCCAGAAAAGCCACGTAGACACTTTTCCCTCGAGGCTGTGCAATGTGCAAACCAAACCCATTTTCAATCTACAATGTGTTCTCCACGCATTCAACTTGCGTGAACCAACAAATCGTTTATTCACAGATTAATCAGTTCCACAAATTAAGAGATGAATTTCATTAGGAGTTCACGTCTGCAAGATGTTCTTCCAACACTATAATCCATCCTTATTCCAAGTCTTTTAATACCTTTAATCCTTTATCTATTATATATCTATCCTTGTATAATCCTTGTAATATCCTTGTATATATCTAATCTTGTATAATAATAGTAATAATTTTTTGACATTAGAATTTTAGTTACGCAGTTGCTAGCCCTAAAGTAAATTCGTATGGCTTTTGTTGGTGGGGAGTCCCTTGCGGGAAGGTCCCACCGCCTGAATATATAATTTAAGCTGTCAATGAGCCTTACGACTGTCATACTTCAGTCGGAACAGACAGTTTAACGAGCCCATCCGATAAAACGGGAGTGATCTGGTTAAAAAACTTCTGGTTGTGAAATGGTTTGAACCCGGGATCTCTATGCTGCTACGCAAGCACTCTATTCACTAGACCACGGTAAACTCCAAGGTAGCCCTAGGTAGTGCAATATTGTGATGGAAGACACATAATATCGAACAATATTATAATACTCATTTTGGTTACAATACCTATCGGCATAGAATACGAAGTAATTTTTGTGTGAGCTCTACTTAACACATATTTCAATTTTTCTTTATTTGTTAAGGTTGATAATTCTGTTATCTCTGTAATTTATTTCATGATTTTCCTCTTTTCTCCTATTTCTCAACAAGGTATGTGAGCTCCAAATTGAATGAAGTTATTCTAGAACAGTCCAATAGAGAATGTAGCTATCGGTCATGAATGATCCCTGCTGTAGAAATGAAAATTGGATCATTCTTCTCCAACTTCCCTGTGAGCATGAGCAATGGTTTGAGAGCACCCACGTTGAGAGGACTGGTTTCCTTAGGCTCCTATGTAGGCCTACCTACTCGCAGATATAAACTGGGAACGACCGTTCTCTTCCGAAAGAAGATTTACTCTAAGAGGATCAGAAAGACTCGAGGAAAGAGAGAATAATCGAATCCAGGAGTCCGGAATATACTGTATGTCTACCGGAAGAAGCCTTCAACAAGGAAACTTCAGCCTATTGATCATATTCAATTGAGAAGTCTGTTTAAAATATGATTGTCACTCAATTGACATTTTGGATCTATTCTAATAAGATAATCCTATTCATTAACCTCATTTATAGAAAATATCGGGGTACCGAGCTTCGCTCGTCATTTATTTATTGACTTTTGATAAACCGAACACAATTCTTTAAAATTATTGGGGAAGTACTAACAGGCACAGCCCAAAACTATTTCTTTACCGAATTTTGATTTATACACTATAAATAGTCCAGAAAGTAGGTTATGTTCCATACTCTTGAATTCAGGTTCAATTTTCTGTTCAAACATTTGAAAACAAAACATTTATAATTTAGATTATATACAAACCAAATTGAATACCAAAATAACACTCACTTATCACTTGAAATTGTCAAATAATGATTTACTTTATAATTTAGATTATATACAAACCAAATTGAATACCAAAATAACACTCACATATCACTTGAAATTGTCAGATAATGATTAACTTTGAAAATTATGATATACTCCAGTTTAGGAGGATTATCATCATTAGGAGGACAACAAATCAGATTATGTTGATCAAATCAATTAAATTGTCTAGTTAGATAAAATTTGTCGCTGATTGATTATGGTTACACAGCTGGAAAAATTCGGTCTCTCTCCCACTCAGGCACACGCAACTTTTGTTATCGAGAGACGACGAAATTATAATCTGTTTTCCAAGGATGAATTATCCTTTTAATGTCGTTCAGCGAGTTTTTCAATGAATGAGACCTAGTGCAATCGAATTTTTATATCATAAACCTACTATTTTCCAAATTTCGTGAAAATCGTTAGAGCCGTTTTCGAGATCCGTAAAACATAAATAACCAGATATATAAATACAGAAATTACTCGCTTAATATAATAGGATATACCCTATCTTTGAATGTTACGGCGGATAGATTGTGGATGGTTCTCATTGCTGTATATATGCATATAAGATCCAAAATATATAATGATAATATATAAAATATATAACAGATATGAGATGCATTATTTTTCATCTTATATATTAATGCATAAGATGCATTCTAAGGGTGTGAATAGTGGAGAACCTTCAAAATAGCCTCTAAATTACCTTTGAATAATAGAACTTCATTTATGGAATATTAGGGATGAACTTGCCTTACAGTTTTTTTTTATGAATCAACAATAAACGATACTGGAAGATCACTATCCAATCAAACTAATGAACTGATAACATATGCAGATCAGAATTATTATCAAAGCGACTTCGCAATCAACTGATGGTCTCATAAAAAATGCGGAACGAAATTATCATTATTATCAGAGCTGGTGAATTTTAGAACATTACAAATGTGGAATATCAGTTACACGTTGAATTCGAATATCATTTTTTGATGAATTTAAGGACATTACAAATGTGGAATATCAGTTACACGTGAACACAAACATCATTTTTTGATATCTGATGTTGTCTCAACGGTAAAACTCAGCACCGGTCTGCAAAATTAGAATGGATCTGTTTTGTTTCCATTCTGAAATAACAATTAAAGTTCGGAATACACCTCATTAACATGCTTTTTCCAATTATCATCCGTTATTAAAAGAGCAAATTGCTCTTGGAATGAGAGATGAGTATTGTACTCAACTCCCAACGTTTGATCAATCATCAAGCGGTCTTGTTGTGGTATTCGATTGATTATTAATTTCCAATTACGTTCTTTCACTCTCCAGAGCTGTGGAAAATTAATTGTTCGATACGGCACTGACAGGGGAAATTATAAATTCTTCTACGTCCCACTCCCGCTATCTATTTAAATAGTATTGTCCATATTGAACAAATAGCTGAAACCAGTCACATGGAATTAATGCTTGTAATAACGGCTGTTTTGTAAAACCACCAGATCTACTTTCAATAACAGCCACTCTTTTACATTATGAATTGGTCATGATCTCCCCACGTTTCCACCACAACATGATTTTGCTGAAGATTGTACTATTTTATTGACCTTCTTACGCTTAAAATCGAATGTTATGTTGAATATATCCATAATGAAGTCATTCCATCGTATACTTTTATTTATTTATTTATTAATAATCATTACATTACATCAATTTTGGGAATAATCCCATTTGACAGGTAACTTGTCAGTACTAATACTAATCCTAATACTATAATACATACAATCAAAATAATAAAAAATTTATTCAGGTATCAAGTGTCAAGTATCTTTAAGGATGATTTGAGTAATGATATATATCATATATATAAAAAATCAATTTTCTTGTGAATAAAATTCTGAGATTGCGTATAGGCTTTTCTCTAATAACATTTTTTTGACTGCCTGTTTGAATAAAATGACTGATTCAATGTTTCGAATTTCTGTTGGCAGCCTGTTATAGAGTCTCATTCCTGAGTAAAATGGAGTTTTTTCAAAAGCTACATTTCTATGGATTGGAAATGCAATAATATTTCTATTTCGAGTATTATATTTATGATTATCTGTACAAAATTGGAACTTATTGATATTTACTTTAACAAAAACTACTAGCTGGTAAATGTAAATGGAAGGAAGTGTGAGTATGTTAAGGTCTTTGAAAAATGCTTTACTCGTCCCTTGATGTCAGTCTACAGATAACTCTTAATATCTTTTTCTGCATGATGAAGATTCTACGGCTGTCTACAGAGTTACCCCAAAATATTGTGCCGTAGCTCAAGTGGGAGTAAACATATGCATGATAGACGGTCAATACTCACAATCCAATTACGATTTTAATATACCGATAAAAAGTTAATATCCGATTGGATGTTAATTTGATCATAGAAATTATTTTGAGTTTATCTCATTGTATACAAAGAACAAATCAGAAGTTTCTTGTCAAATAGTGATTAATTGGTGAATACAACTTCGAAGAACATAAGTTCTTGAGCAATCCGAGAAAATCATTCAACTTTGTAATTGTATTTACAATAATTATAATAATTTGAAATTGAGTTGTTCCCTATGAGCTGTTAACGATTAGAATTTTTCTGATTGAAAAGGCAACCTAGCCCATCCAATTTGAATACTGATCAGAGATGCCAGGAATAACTTTTTTACCTGAGGGTGAAGCTTTTCAATATTCATTAAAATTGCTCTTTGTAACTCTTGTTCTTTTGAACGTGAATCATAATAACCAAGAGCGTGAGTTCTCTCCATCCAGTGAAAGATAAATAAAATTGGAGCAGTTTCACCCGTATTGTGTATTCAACACAAGATAAACAATGTTCATGGAACAAAGCATTATCTTTTCCCTCATCAAATGGAAATGTTTCGTTTGTTTTCTTCCAAATTATCAACTTACGCTCCTCTTAGCCACCTGGTTTTCCATCTAGTAAGGGAGATTTCTCACAATTCCAGTTAATTTGTGAGAATTTCACAGTATAATGAATGTTTTCTTTTTCTACTGGACGGCGAACATTTACTGCTAGTTCGATTGATCATCTATTATAAGATCTCATATTTCAACAAAAATATGGTTCACATTGTTGTATTCTCGTACTCTTGTATATAAATAATATATCAAACATTAAAATTATTTTGTACTGATATTATTGTAAGTTTTTTTTGCTCGATTGCATGGACTGTGAGTTATCATTTTAGTCAGCTACCGTATTTACTAGATATCATAGATAATAATGATGTTATTACAAGTATCCTGTAACCTGGTTGGGTAAGATTTAGTTTAAGAGTTCAACATGATCTGTCTTTTCTTATCTCATTCTTATAACGACTGAATAAAAAGACTAAATATTGTCCAACCACAGATTTCTTGAAAATCGAGATATCGATTTTGGTTGTTATACCATAATCTATCTCTGGTATACTATAACTAAAAAAAAACTAGAGAACTGTTTTATTTTTACTAACGTTCGAGCACTGCTATTGGTGGAAGCCGTGTCCTATCAAGGTGAACGTCTGCCATAGTAGGGGTAAAGTGAAAATACTGCCCCAAAGCTGCCCCAAACCTGGCTCAAAGCTGCCCCCAAATCTGCCCCAAATCTGATTCTTGGTTCTAACCTTGCCCAACTCAATGTAATCCGATCTAACCTAACCTAGCCATACCCCTAATCTCACAATAAACCTCAAATGAAGATTTCCCACTTTTTTGGAAAAAAAAAACTAGATCCAGCTTTTTTTATTTCTTGAATAACTAGGAAACCGTTAATTTTACAAAAAATCTACAAGAGTAACTTTTTCCAGTAAATCTAATAACGAATCCATTGACACCCCATTTGTCAAGATTGAACAGAAAATAAGGATCTCATGGGAAAACTAGATCCAATAACTAAGAAACCAAGAATAACTTTTTCCATTTATCAAGATTGAACAGAAAAAGTAGATCCAATTTCTTGAATAACTAAGAATAATTTTTTTCAGTAAATCCATTATTTGTCAAGGGATCCTAACTCTGAAACTGAGCAACAAGCATTTTTATGTTGAGACCTTGCTTAAACCTCAGCACTAAACCCCCCCCCCCCACAGGGGGGGGGGGGGGGGGGTTGGGGGGGCTTGACCCTCTGCCTTTAACCTGAACTACATGAAAACTCACCTCAGGTTATATTAAAAATATATAATAAAAATAGATCATGAGTGTTGATAAATTTGGTCGATATTTGTATAATAAAGATAATAATAGAGATATTAATGTTGATATCAAAAATTTGATTCAGAATTTTTTCCATTTTTTACAATGTATACCATTAGCTGCAACTTTCATACCAAACATCAATCTCAATAATGAAAAAGAATGGAAGTATATGACTGATCCAAACTTAATCCAACAATTCTCACTTTCCTCTGGAATCTCTTTTAAAGAATGGTATGAAAAAAATGTAATAAATATAGGTGAAAAATCTTAGGTTTAGGTGAGTACACCCAGAAAAAAATTGTAGATGTAGGTGAGTACACCCAGAAAAAATATAGGTTTGGTTACCCAGACCAAGAACATTATTCAACTTTAATGAAAAATCTAAGCTCATATGGATAGCACTATATCATCACAGTCAGTATTTTGCTTTGAAAGAAGCTGATAAATTGAATAATAATATAAAATGCTTCAAAATTAAATTTGAAGAAAATGGTTGAGATCGAGACAAGAACAATTCTACAAATCAATGGGATGATACTGAAGGTAAAATATTGATCCATTTGTAGATAATACTTTTGATTTGAATATTGTCTAGTTCTTTGTTATTTTATAGAAGATTTATAATACTCTTTTTACTGTTCCACTCAGTGGTGTATATTCAAACTCATTATCATAGAGGATTAAACAGTAGGCACTGTTTTTTTCTGAGAAATTATTTGTTGTTTCCAATGTCAACTTTATGTCTATTGCACCAGATTTCAATAGTTCATTTTGCTTACTACAGTCTATAACAACCAATGGTGCATATTCATCAAATGTTTTATACTCAATTGATGTACTGCTGTTATAAGGATAGTATTCATTTTGGAATTCAGAGAACATGTGATACAATAAATGTTTATTACCAACAATATTTTCATAGGGGAATGATTGAGCATTTAAATAGAGATTAACATTGTTCAGATTACAGAAATCGAAATGTGACCTGTTAGCAGTTATAACATTTTTCCTATTCTTTTGTAATCCAAGAATAATGAATCTAGGTTTCAATATGTTCGAAGTTGTCTTAACTGTCCATTGAAGATTAGTAGTTTCAGGTAATTGTGGAAATTCATGCAATTCCCATGATCTGAATGGAATGGTAATTGGTATATCACTATGTGTTAAACTCAGCAGATCAAGACGAACAGTGTCAGAAGCATGTATATAGGGTACTTTCCATTGTAGTTTTGTAATATCAATTTTCACCGATTTTGCTGTCTCTGATTCAATACAATTTAAGTCTGATGATGATCTTAATAGAACAATTTCCTGACGAACATTTAATAGAAATTTTCTATAGTCTTCCATTACACCTAACCACATATCCAAAGGAATGCAAAAGCAGAATTTATCTAAACTTTTCCATCCAGTCAACTTCCATCCTGCATTCTCCATAATTTTTTCATTGAGTTTTGATTGACGTAGATAGTTTTTCATGGTTGTTGTCAATCCTACATTACGTGTGCGATCAACTTCAACCCCTCCCAATTCATATCTGATTTCATCAAATAGGTATGCAACTCCATTATTGATAAGTGAAAAGTCCTTGGTTTCAACATCATTCTTATCTTTCACTTTGATTTCGCCTTCAATTATGAGAAAACTTCTACTTGGAAGTGTATAAATATCTTCTTGTTTTAAACTAATTCGAATTTCATCATTGTAATTGAATGTCTGTTGAATATATGGTGTGTGAGTTATATACTCATATTTGGTAATACTCTCATCAAGATGTACACTCTGATCAACAAGTAATATATCTGACTTGACTTCTTTCTTATACATTTTTATTATATATTTTTTCTTCTCAATACAACCTGAGGTGAGTTTTCAAGCTTAGCTGGTTAAAGGCAGAGGGTCAAGACCCCCCCAACCCCCCCCCCACAGGGGGGGGGTTTAGTGCTGAGGTTTGCTTAAGAAAGGGTCTCAACATAAAAATGCTTGTTGCTCAGTTTCAGAGTTAGGATCCCTTGACAAATAATGGATTTACTGAAAAAAATTATTCTTAGTTATTCAAGAAATTGGATCTACTTTTTCTGTTCAATCTTGATAAATGGAAAAAGTTATTCTTGGTTTCTTAGTTATTGGATCTAGTTTTCCCATGAGATCCTTATTTTCTGTTCAATCTTGACAAATGGGGTGTCAATGGATTCGTTATTAGATTTACTGGAAAAAGTTACTCTTGTAGATTTTTTGTAAAATTAACGGTTTCTTAGTTATTCAAGAAATAAAAAAACTGGATCTAGTTTTCCCATGAGATCCTTATTTTCTGTTCAATCTTGACAAATGGGGTGTCAATGGATTCGTTATTAGATTTACTGGAAAAAGTTACTCTTGTAGATTTTTTGTAAAATTAACGGTTTCCTAGTTATTCAAGAAATAAAAAAAGCTGGATCTAGTTTTTTTTTTTCCAAAAAAGTGGGAAATCTTCATTTGAGGTTTATTGTGAGATTAGGGGTATGGCTAGGTTAGGTTAGATCGGATTACATTGAGTTGGGCAAGGTTAGAACCAAGAATCAGATTTGGGGCAGATTTGGGGGCAGCTTTGAGCCAGGTTTGGGGCAGCTTTGGGGCAGTATTCTCACTTTACCCCTACTTGCCATTGGCCTTCAAGACACGCTCCTTCCAAATTAGCGGTTCAGACGAAACAAAATGGCGGCTTAAACAGCAAACACAGCAATGAAAGAATATTGAATATTTGCAAGTTACGAGATAAATATACTGAATAACTAGAAACATTTAGCAGAAACATGTAAAACTAAAGAAATAAGAAAATGCTGTAAACAATTACTAGCAAATTCATGATAAAACAAGATTGGTGGTATTGTTTTGGTTGGAATGAATCTGATTGTCTCATTTTTATAATAATCAGGACAAGTCTCAATAATCAAGTATAAGTCTCATGGAAGTGAGAGTATGGAAGTAAATTGGGTCATATTCTCACTGTACCTGAAAGTTTGTAAAAGCTGCACTGATTGTACATTATCTCCTTTTTTACATAATGTTCAGTGATCTTGATATTTCAAAATTGAGTCAATAGTTAATTGATATAAAAATATCAACATCAACTTGTTTGGATATCTAATTAAGTGAATTCTAAAATGGAAGAAGCTGTAGGTGGATGATAGTTTATTCTTCCATCAACATTGTACACTTGCCTGATTCAAATAGACAAATAAATGGGATATTTTCTTCTATCAGTTTAACTTGGTTAAAATATCAACATCAACTTGCTTGGATATCTAACTAACTGAATTCTAAAATGGAAAAAGTTCTATACGTGGATGATAGTTTTTTCTTTTATCAACATTGTACACTTACCTGATTCAAATAAAAACAAATAAAAGGGATGGTCTCTTCCATGAGTTCAACTTTGTTTACATTTGAAAATATTACATGACTCTTGGGGAATGAGTCCTGCGTTGATCGAACTCGATATCAAAATTCTCGAAAAAATACCTTCATTCTCAACCTGGTGATTTATTTTTTGGTAGGGGGTTTCCTCTCCAGAATACGGAAAAAGGCGCGCCTTCCTTGACGAACTCTCACCAGATTCGGCATTTGAAGCCTAATAAATTCAAATAGAATTCATAGGAAACCCAAAAAGAGATTTTATTCAGTGCATTCCGCGAGCACATTTTCCATCTGGAATGCTTGTCGTGAATAATGTTGACGACCATGAATAATAAAATGAGCCGACGACGACAAAAGTGTGGAGCACTGAATGACCTGCGGCCTTATATCCTGGTGAAACACAGAAGACTATTCACTGATGTGATCTTTGTCCCACAAACAAGCTTGTTATTCATCTTTTGACAACAACTTTTGACGACACTGATTAATCCAGGTTCAATCCAGGAACTAGATTTCGTTTTCTGTTCCAATTCCAAAAGAATTTTTCATTTGAAAATTATCCGATAAATTGTGTTAGTTATAAATAGAAGTAAATATAAAAATATAGATATAAAAATGTGTTACTTAACCGATAAATGTGTTACTTGGCCTAGTGGTATACTACAACAGTGGCCAACATAGCTCAATAAAATTTACCAATTCAATCATTTATGGTATTTTTGCGAATCTTACATCACTATACGAATTCTACACGAACAATATTTTCTGGTAATCGAAAAAATACGATTAATCAATTTTCACGATTAAAAAATTTCGATTTTGATCTCTTCACCATGAATTTCGACAATCATGCCCAGCGTATATTGAATTGAATCATCCCCAGCTTTCATTGGCCTTGTCTTGAGAGTGATATAGCCTAAAGAATATTTGATAATATAGGAAATGATTCCACAATCTATCTCTTCAGGCTTATTTGGAAAGTTTTTGAGATGCAGTATACACAGCTGTAGCATATAGTCAATTGAAGAATTCATATTTATTCCTATAAATAAAAATATGAATCTTAGTACCCTTTTGAATTATTTTGTCACGACATGCATGTTTCGGCTACTGATGCCATTTTCAAGTGGAGAACTTCACAAATTAACTTTGTGTTAACTTTTTGTTAACTTCACAAATTTATTTAATATTTTCAGTCCACAAATAATATGTCCACGAAGTAGATTTTCTAATTTGGGTGTTTTAAAATCAAAAATAGAAAAAATATTCCACATTATTATTATTATAACTCAAATAAAGAAGATTCATATATTAAAGAAATAATTTTGAAAAAGGACAAAAAACAAACTTAATTCTAGAAACTCATTCATGATAATTAATCATGAATCTATCAATGAGTAATCAAGTTATTTTCAACACAGAAATCCTGCTTCAGAATGGTAGCTTTCTCGCTGAAGCGCCTCCAACTGTATTTACCTCGAAACTGAGGTTATGCAACCTCTTTTTCCAATAAATAAGTCATCATCGACAATAATAACACTTGGATTTAGAAGGCTGAATGAAAGAGGGATGTCGAAGTCTAAGAATAGCTCTCACCATGGTAACCAATCAGTCGTATTTGAATTTGAGAGGTATCGATAAGAATAGATTCATTGATGGGAATTCCTCTGTATTGTTGTTAATGGAAACAGTTTTCCAATTTAACTGAACTGAGTCAATAAAGTCAGGTGGAGCAGACAGTTCCTGAAACTTATTATAGACCCGCTTAATCATTGATGGGAAAGAAACCAGGTACGTCTTGTTTCACAGCCACAAATAACAAAATAATTAAACTAAAACTATTGTTGTGTGTGAGAATCAGCATATAGTTAAAGTATTAAAATATCATTTATACTGCATCATTTGTAACTGTAATCTTGTATCATTTGTCTCTGAAATCTGGCTTTTGTAATCCAATATCGCTGAATATTGGGAATTACAGTAGATTGTCGTTATATGCATCGAATATTGAAAACTTTCTATCAGATAGACAACTACAATCAGTAGTTCTACAACTCATATACATACACAACTTTATCAGCCAGTGAATCACTCCAGTTGACACGACTGTTATAAGCAATTTATGAAATACAAAAGTGGAATGCAAATAAATACTGCATCAAATAGAACGTCAGTTTTATGCCGTCGAAAATATTGCACAATGAAATATCAACATATTTTCACTTCTGGAAAATAACATCGTTATATGTTTTCTGGAAAAAACAGTTATCATTCTTTGCTAGAACGTCGTTCAAG